>NC_049169.1:132274017-132582166 GCF_009769625.2 Cygnus olor | reverse complement strand
CAATAAATATAGATCTTCCAAGGATCCTGGTATGGGAAGAAGTTGAACAAAACCCCTCACTGATATTAGTGGAATACATTGGGCCTGTGAGTCTTTTTTTTCAGACAATTTCAGTCTTTCCTAAACTCCAAGGAGTTAAGAAGCCTTCAGTGGAATCCAAGGGCTATGGAAACTAAACCAAGAAATGTCGCTATACTCTTATACGATGCCTTTCAAGCCTAGTTATAGAAGTAGTTATTGCCAAGAATAATAGAGAGATTTGAACTGAGCGTTGAACTATCTTCATATCTATTCTTTCCCTACTTGATTTAACAGATCATCCATGTCTTCCCTTCAGACAGAGGAAAAATGAAAAATACTGATATATAAAATGCAATGACGCTTCCAGCACCCCTTCTTCTCCCAGATGAGAAAAAATATATATATCTGGTATTAATTACCCATGCATTCCAGGTTCATTTTCTAATTTATTTTGTCCTTCATTTATTTATACATTCCCAAAATGCCTAATGCTATTAAATTAGTTTTCCCCTTGAACTGCATTAATATTCTGTAGTGGAAATGAGGAAGAACTAACATTAACAGTTAACTACATTAGCAGTACATAAATAGCTCTCCAAAGGTAATGGAAATTAAAGCAGCAGTTACAAGTGAAATGGTTGCATTGGATGAAATAACCTGCCGGAGCCAAATCCTTGGTAGCAGATGAATAATGTACAAAAGCATTTGAACCTAGCTTAGTAATAGGAAGAGAAAAGAGAATCTTGAGTTGGAAAGGACCCACAAGGATCACTAAGTACAATTCCCGTCTCCACACAGGACCACCCAAAAATCAAACCATATGTCTGAGACCATTGTCCAAATGCTTCTTGATTTTATCAAAATTTAATCCAGGTATGTTTAGATTTTTATTACTATTATTATTATTTTTTAAGACAGTCAAACAAACTCGAAAACCTGAAATCACATGCCAGTAATTCAACCACAGCTTCTAGTCTGACATGTAGATGCTTTGCACCATAACCCAGACAAGCTCCAGAATGGGAATGATTACTTCAGTATACCTTCTACGATCACACCAGAATTTCTCAACTTAATCTTTTTAGGAAACAACACATAGTCCCCACTATCTGTTCCATCCTATGTTTCTTAGAGAAGTTGCCTACAAGAAGACCAAGTCACTGTGTCCCTTAGAGTTAATAAAAGAGTAGGCAGGTTGCACAGTTTTCCACTAATGTGAATCTGCCAAGACATCACGAATAGGGGAAGGCACCTATTGTGTTTCTTTTTTCCTATGAAATTCAAATGAGATGGGAGAAGGTTGGTAGTAGAAGAAAATACTGAAAATGAATCGCATCATTGAGTGTTATTTTCCTTCTGTTTTTCTATCACAGGACAGATTAAGAACGGGCACATTCATATTATGCCTCAGAAATAGCTCATTATGGCATAATGAATGAATGAAAGAGTGAAGAGGAAACAGAAACCTTAATGGAAGCATAATCCCAAAGGTTAAATAGAGTTTCATGAAGTTTTATGTTATGAAGTTTTATACTTATGAAGTTTTTTTCTGACTTAAAAAATAAACTCCAAGACATCTTGTCTTTAACCCCCTCAAGTCTCAATTCACATAGACTTTGTTGGAGAGTATATAGAGACTTCACATGTGAAACATCTTTAAATGAGAACTTCTGCCTATTTTGTTAAGACCAGAAGCTGTGGAGTCCTATGGAAACACTCAGAGAGAGCTTCTGCAGTTGCAGCAAGTTCAAAAGTGGTGTCAAGTATAGTTTAATATTTTCTATGCTTAAAAAAAAAAAAATAAAAAAAAGTGCCAGAAAAATTCTCTTTAGGCTGAAATTCCTCTTTTGTTTCTGTAACTGATTATTTTCAACCTCACTTTTTTCCTCCTCTTTCCATCCTAAATAGAAAAAACTTACATATTTCTTAACTGTTGTTTCCCTAGCGAATCCTTTTCCCCCTTTGTACTAATTCCAATTATATAAGCCATGCTAATAACAAGAACAAAATCATGTTTCAAAATAATGTTAATGACTTTATATTACATACTTTATATTTTCAAGTATTCTACATATTTAACATGTAAGTGAAGTTTATTCAAAGAGTTTAGAAATTCAACACAAATATCAATTTCATGATCTCCATATACTTTATCTATAACAGATTTTTGATGATATGATATGCATTATTTTCTCTATCATCTCAATGTATGTCTATTGACATCCAAACAAAACAAAGCAAATACCATGTAGCCAAACCAAATTCAGGGTTAGCCCTGTAAATATACAAATACACAAGATTCAGCAGGGTCAAGTCTCAGCCACAAGTAACAAATAAAATTCAGACAGGCATTTGCTTGTTTTAACTATTCAGTAAAGTACACTGAGAGAAAATATCATTCTTCACTATCTTCAGAAAGTCTTTTTTCCTTAATGTAACACTGTTAAACCACAGCTAGCGCTGCAAAGACATACTTCAAGGCAAAAGAGGAGAAATGTCAAAAATTCTGCCCTGAGAGAAATGAAATTGTTTCCAACTGATGATCCAGTATATATTTGAAGCTGAGGAATCCAGAGAAAACATGGGTGTGTGAGAACAATTATAAGTCTGCAAGGGAAATGTTTTGAATTTTCTTATTCAAAGTAAATCTGCCTTATAAATTGTTTTAGGCGTGTCTCAGAACCATTTTCTAAAATCCTGAGGAACAAAACCCCTGACTTTGATATAAAATGATGTCAGCCTTCCATTTTGGCACTGTTGTATGATTTATATGGGTGATTGCCAGAAAATCTAGGGAACAGACACTAAAAGATCACCTTTTTTCATTTCCTTTTCGCTCCTTTCTTACTTCTCAAAACTGCACCAGGAGGAAAGAACACAACTTGCAGCTCCCCAGTAGAAAAAAATGGTAGTGTAGCTATGTAAATAAATAATAATAATAATAATTTACTGATAACAAGGTACAGGAGTTGTTTTTCTGCCTTCAGTTCATACACCCTCTATATCTGCATGAGTACATGAAGATTAATAGATGAAACTATTACTATCTCAAATGTGATAAGTAAAAGAAGCACACTGTGTAATAGAAATTACCCCTTCATGCCCTTACTTCTAACATCTAACATATTTAATGTTTGAAGTGTCACATATCCCCCACAGTAAAAGATAGAAAATGGAAAGTAGACCAATGAGGTGTGCATTCAGCATAGAAATTCAATTAGAACACCACAGAAATGTCAGAAGGGAGGTTAACCACTTATGGGAGTTCACCTGTGACTTGTTAGTCATCTCTCCAGGTGTGGGACTGTGCTCCAGAAGAGCAGAAGCTGTATTTTACCTGAGAAAAGATGTTAGTACCAATGAATAAGCAACCAGGAAAGCTGCTTTCTGCTTGATTTAAGTGGAAGGGGAAGCATTGCTTTGGGCAGAACTCGGTGTTGGGAACTGCTGTGAGATATGGTACCACAAGGCAAGAGAGTGGTCTAAGTGTGAAGAAAATTGGAAAGAATTATCCTGATGACCTAAAAGTAGACTATGTTGGAGTTGATTTGAGGATAATTCAAGGGAGTAAAACAGAGTCTTGGGGACTTATCCTTGGTACTTACTAAGGTTCTCTGGATAAAAACCTTGTATGATGGGAGAGGTACATTTCTATATAGTATGCCCTGCTCAAGAAGCTTTGAAATCTCTTAAATGATGATCATTGTGGCTCGGATAGAGCTGATGGACTGTAGGTTCAGTACGATGCTAGTAACTACACTCCTTCAGGATTTAAAGCAAAACTGCTTTAACTCTACTTTATAGCACAGTTATGGTGTATTATATATAAACTGATGAAGCAAAGAGCACTTCCATATTTTGGTTTCTATAGGGGAAAAAAAAAAAAAGTAAATATTTATGTTCCAATCATTGATCTAGATCTAGATCATTGATCCTGATCTAGATAACCAGAGACAAGGATCATAGCACGTTCCAAAGCAAACACCTTCTATGGCATAAATTGGAATCACTACTATTAAAGTATTAGGCATTCAAAAGCATGGAAAAGTGAAGGATCACCTAGAAAACTGTGGTGGTTTTACTCGGGTGAGAGGCCGAGCTACACCACAACTGCTCTCTCACTCCCCCTCCTCAAAGAGGAACGGGGAGAAAATACAATGAAAAGGGCTCAAGGGTTGAGATAAGGACAGGGAGATCACGCAGTAATTATCGTGATGAGCAAAACAAACTCAGCATAGGGAGATAGTAAGATTTATTACCTATTACTGACAAGCTAGAGAAGTGAGAAACAAAGGAAAGAAACCAAAAACACCTTCCCCCCATACACCCTCTTCCACATCCTCCCCCTGAGCAGCGCAGGGGAAGGGGGAAATGGGGGTTATGGTCAGTCTATAGCGCTTCTTCTCCGCCGCTCCTTCTCGGTCACTCTTGTCCCCTGTGCTGTGGGGTCCCTCCCATGGGATGCAGCCCTTGCTGAACTGATCCGGCGTGGGCTGCCCACAGGCAGCAGCTCTCCAAGAACTGCTCCAGATATGGGTCCGTACCATGGGGTCCATCCCTCAGGAGCAAACTGCTCCAACCTGGATCCCCCATGGGCAGCAGCTCCTGCCAGGTCACCTGCTCCTGCGTGGTCTCCTCTCCATGGGTTACAGCTCCAGCCCGGAATCTGCTCCGGCAGGGGTCTTCCACAGGCCACAGTCTCTGTCGGTGCAGGTCCACCTGCTCCACCGTGGTCTCCTCCACGGGCTGCAGCGTGGAACCCTGCTCCACTGTGGTACTCCATGGGCTGCAGGGGGACAGCCTGCTTCACCATGGTCCTCACCACAGGCCGCAGGGGACTTCTGCTCTGGCACCTGGAGCACCTCTCCCCCTCCTTCTTCACTGACCTTGGTGCCTGCAAGGCTGTTCCTCACTCCTCTCACTCTCCCAGCTGCTGTGTGTTGCAGCATTTTTTTCCCCTGTCTTAAATCTTCTCTCACAGAGGCGCAAAACAACATCACTTATTGGCTCAGCCCTGGTCAGCAGTGGGGCCCTTACCAAACATGGGGCAGCTTCTAGATCCTTCTCACAGAAGCCACGCCTATGGCCCCCTGCTACCAAAACCTTGCCACATAAACCCACTACAAAAACGTGGGTAGCTGATCAGAATGAAAAAAAGTTAAAGCAAGGGCTTGAAGATTATAATTTTTTTCTGTGTGGAAGTTAGGGAGTTGACATTCTGAGAACAAGATAAAATGCAGGTAAAAAAAAAAAAAACAAAAAAACCTACATCCGTGCCCATCAGGGCTTTTGGCAGATGCAAATCTGTCTTTTTATTTTGGGTGGGGTTTTTTGGCTTTGTTTTCAGTGGAAGGAAATAGATTGTGAATCAGATTGTGGGAGAGAACAGAGCAGTATTTTATGTGGTTTTGCACTAGGAAACAGCAATACACAAGTGAAATAGATCAGGAGGAACTGGGAGCTGCAAGTGCGGATCACATGCAAGTCAAGATTTCTTACAGCACTCCACGACTACCTTACATACTTTAAACATAAAACGTTACCATGTTATGGTGCCTGGTAAATAATAACATAAATTTGCAAAGCATAAATCAAGGTAATTGTAAGAAAGAAAGAAAGGAAGTTGGAATTATTGTTGTACAAAGATTTTTTGTTTTTGTTGTTGTTTGTTTGTTTGTTTTAGTTCAATCTTAAGTCAGAAGAAGAAGAAGAGGGAGGAGGGAGGTGTTCCCAATGGCATAAATCCAACTGAAAGAAGCAAAAGGACAAAAGGTCTTCTGTTATTTTACATTAAGGTGTATCGAATTTGAACTGTTACAGACTGAAACTAGCTAGTGGAAAATTTCAAATCCTGTATATGGCTACTAAGTAAAGGGGAGTTGGGTTTTCATACTGCAAAAATAAATGCCAGAGAAAATATTCTGCCTAAAGTTATCAGCAGAACTACAGTACAGCTGCATCAGAACTTCATATAGTCCCTTGTGGGTAATGAACTGTAGATCCTTAAAATAGGGAAAATACCTTCCTTTTGTAGGCACAGAACACTGTTCTCTATCAACATACACTTGATCACTGTCACTACTGCTGACTTGATTGTGACCTTGGGCAAGTCCCTTCGCTCATGTATGTTTTGTTTTGTTTTTCATTCTTTTCAGTGCTAGCTCAGTCCTTTGAGCAGTCTATGCTTACTAAAAGCACAGAAGTGTATTATCATTATTTAACAAACTTCAACGTTTTGAATCCCTGGATAAATGTGAAGTGTTATTAAAGCTCATCTTCTCTTTGCTCTCTCATTTTTTTATTTTTTTATTTTTTTCTGAAATAATTTGCAAGCAATTGGATCCTGTAGTCATTTGCCCTTTTGGGAAACGGTTTTGTTAAGCAGAAAACTTGGCATTTCTGTAATTCTTAGCCTGTGGAGAAAGATGACTTTATATAAATCTATAAATGTAAAATTCTGGCAGGAACAAAGACAGCCCTGTAAGCTAGTTTAAGTCATCTATATATTTTATTTTAGAGGTTCATACTAAACATGCCATCCAAAAAAAAAGTACAGTCTAAAAGAAGGATTTTGTCTACTCATTATATTACTGTGTAAAGCTAATGTGGTGCTATGTTTCAATATTAATTTGACATACTAGATTCAAGCTTGGACTTATTGGAAAGAGTAAAGGCTATCTAACCTCCTGGCTTCAAACACTAGACCTGAGGAGAAGTTGTAGATCTGTACTTAATAAAGATGCAAGGTAAGAAATTGATGTTGTAGTGTAACAGGAGTAGGTTATCTTCATTTATTTCTCCTGTTTTCTTTTGATATTGAGCTTTTGCCTTTATTGTGATGACATTTTCATATGTGTAGCAGGAGAGGAGAACTTTAGTGAAAATGTATATGAAAAATAAGCATATTTCTTGAGAAATTCTTAAGCTAGATTATTCTATACTTTTCTGTCAGTTCCTGAGATATTCTCCTCGTAAGAAAAGTTATACTTCATGTATTTTATGTGATTAACCTCATCTCTGATTCATTTTAACTCATGTTAATCACACCAAGCTACCATAATTGCTGATTTAGAATGTATTTAATTCAAATGAATTTTCAGAATGAAAGACATATAATGTTAACTTGACATCTTATTGCAATTTGACTGCAAAGAATCTCCAAATATAATACAGCTTTGAAGCCCAATTTTTGATAATTGTTATGGTGATATTTTAAATTTAATTGTAGAATTTCTGAGAATACGACTTATCACTGTAGATCTGGATTAATAACAATGACTTCAACACATTTTGTTTCTGATGTATCCAAATGCTTTTAATGCTTTTATTTACAGGATATATCCTGTAACACTAGCTCTGGAAATTACAAATGACTTCAGGTGAGACATAAAATAATCCATTGTTTCTCATCTCTGTTACTAATTGACTAAAGTTAAAATTCATATGAAGGGTTTTATGTGATTACTGATGACTTTAAAAGACTGTTTGAAATTACTGTTCACTGAAATGAGGATGCCATATATAGTACCAGCAGGTTTTCCCACGCTGTTTCCTGACCTGCAGAATCCCTGCTGCTCTAGTGTTTTGCTTTTCTTAAGCACAGACCACCAATTGTGTTAAATTATTCTGTAGTACCCACCTGAGGAATTATGTTGATTTCAGTGGCTGAAATATATCCCTTTCTGTTGATGTAAGATCGCTACATAAACCTTCCATTTAATTTTTTATATGAAAGCTATATTTGGAAAAGAAAAGCTTCTGAAATCAAACTTCCAAGTAACTTGCTTAATAGAGTACTGCACTGTAACTTGGTTATACAGTGTTTGATATATGCCTTCCATTGTGCTTGCATAAGACAACCAGTCACACGACCTAGAAAATTTTAGAACAAGTATCTTGAGTAATATTTTTTCACTCGCAAAAGATTTTACTCAAACTTGTTCTTAAGGTCTGCATTTTGACACAGCCAAAACATGAAAAAGATGTTACAACTTGCATGCTACATACAAGCATACTTGAAATGTTTCAGAATAACATGATCTCACATTTGGACTTGTGACAGTGTGAGATAATAGCATGTATTACCACTGATTGTCTTTTCTCTGTATTGAATAAATAAAAAGATGTTTGTAGCTTGAATTTTGAAGACACCAGTAAAAAACAAACAAAAACAACAAAAAACACCATATTCCTCATTTTAGAAAAACGTGATTACTATAAAGAACCTTATTTTTTTTTTCTATGAGGTTATTTAGAGCTTTGAGATTTAATTTCCAAAATAACTGCTTTTTATTTTCTAGTTCTGCCTATTCTTGCTTATAATAAGTTGTCTAGGTTTTCACAGCTGTTCTGTATCTGTAGTCTGATGGGAAATTTCACTTGTCAGGGATGGTTTGACAAATAAATGTCCCATATGTGCATTTTATTCTTAGGTGTATCTTCTTATCAGCCAACAAAATGTCAACAAATCAAGTCTGAAGCCATTTAACTACACACACGGAAGCTGTTTTTTTTGTTTGTTTTGCTTTTGTTTTGTTTTGTTTTTTCCTTGTCATATGCCACCCAATTGAGAAATGAGTTTCAGTTCTTTTAAAGTGGAAAATCTTACTGACCTTTCAGACCTTTGGGGAACTCTTTACGACAGCCATTCCCATTTCAGGAACTCTTGGAGTAGCCAGATGGAAATTGTCCACCTCAATATGGCAAGGGAGATCTGTAATAAATCTCCTTGCTATCAAAATTTTCTGTGCAATATCTTCAAGTCAAAGTGAACTTGTCTGTTTTCTCCCTGTTATTTCGCAGGATAAAATGTACACCACATCAAAGACCTTGTGAACAAACTCATAGAGAACACTTCCAAAACTCCTGAAACACTGAGGCTCTCCAACCGTATTTTCAGAAGGAAACTTACACAACACCTTTGGAAAACTCATGGCCTGTCCTACAGGGTTTACTCTCAATAGCCAAAGAAACAAGTGAAGTCAAGTGTCATTCTTGCTATTGTTTGACATTGCAGATGAGACAGTACATTATAGCAGATATATGCTATTGACAAAGATTTCTACAGTAAGTGGGAATGGATTATTAATGACCTTTCATATTTTTCATGGGCATCTTGGTCTATCATGTTCATAATAAATAGTTCTTATTGCATTGTCTAAAGGAAGTCATAATGAAAATGGGAACCTCACTTTAACTTACCTTAAGCTGTTAGACAAGTACTAATTACTGAGACATATATTACTTTTTTTTTTTTTTTCAGAAGAGTAATATAAGAGCTAAATGAATTAGACATGATTTGTGTAAGTCATAGTAGAACTGGCTCTGAATTGGCATTTTTCATGCCAGTATGAAAGATAAAGAGCCTGAAATATCTACAAGAAGGATCAATCTTTCTTTCCTAACATATATGGGGTAGATGAGCTTTGATCAACAGGGAAAAAAAACGAAGTACAATGCATAGAAAAGCTGAGTTGGCACTTAATTATCAGAAATGTCAAGGGAAACAAGGTCCCAAATAGAAGACTTAAGTGTTAGGTAAAACTTCTCTATTACCAAACATCTAGGATTTAATTGATTTTTCTGCCTTGTTTCTCTCCACTGACTTGCCCTCTGGAGATATGTATCTTATAATTGACAATAAAAAAAAAAAAAAAAAACAACAAAACAAACAAACACAACAACAACAAAAAAAGGTAAGCAGAAGAAAAACAAACAAAAAAAAAACTGAAATTAAGTGAGATGAATCTCATTTTATTATACAAGAATATGAAATACTCTCTACCAGGGTTTCGCTTGTGACTGGCTCTGGATTATGACATCCAAACATTTTCCTACAACTATGTAATGTATGATGTAATTCAAATACATTGCATTTTTATATAGTGGAGAATAAGTATCTCTATTTACAGTAGTGGGTAATATTTCAGCTACCTGTTAATTCAGTAGATGGAATGTTACGCTATTCAAGTAGATACCATACAGCGAAACAAATGTTACTGCTTAGTACTGAGAAAGGCACTTGCACATATGTTTCTTGATTCCTTTAAGATATATTTTACCATTCCTTGCCATGTGATATGAATAAATGATGTCAAATGGCAATACGTTTTTCAAACAGTATTGTCAAAATAATCTCTACTTGTTTGAATGCTGTAAAGAACTTCAGTTCTCTTGAGCTGATTCTTTCTAATTATTTATTACTTCAGTAAAATAAATGGGTTAATTCTTTTAAACTTTTGCAGCTTAACTGCAGCCTTGTCTGTGCTGTTAATGGAATCCCCCACACACCACGCAAGACTTACCAGTTGCTGGCACAGTTCAGGATTTCCCATTAAAATGTATTTTTGCTAAAGGAAGTAATATGTAATGCTAGTGGCAGAATTTCACAGAGCAGTGACTTTGCAAAGCATTTATGAACATGTCAACAGAAATCGCTAAAAGTGGTCAACTTAAATATTTAAGTTTCAGCTTACTTAAGTAAGTGGCTAAATGTTTAATTGGAGTGCAGTTACTATTATTTAAAAAACAAAACAAAACAAACAAACAAACAAACAAAAGCCAACTCCCTGTTCCCTAGAATTACTCTATAATCTCATTATATGAACAATTTCTGACCAGAAGCAATCTCCAGTGAGCTGTGGAGACTTCTGGCTTTTTGATGGTATGCCACTTCCACCGTACTGTGGCAGAATGTCATGCCTTCTGGATCTGCCTACACAGACTCTGAAGTTATACCAAAACCCAGTCTCACCTCCATCCCATTGATGTTCTAACATCTGCTGCTGACCCCTAAGTTTGCCTTCAATGCAAGACAGCCAGAATCTTTCTGAATGTCAGTGCTCAAGGCCCTAATTATACTCTCTCCTAAAGTGGGTTTAGGACTTCAGACAAAATCCTCAATAGCCCAAAGACTTCCTGTCATTAATCCCCATTGCTGCTCTCTTTCATAGCTTCAGTCATTCAATTTTTGCCAGCTTGCCTTGAAAACAAAGAATTTCAAATTGCAAAGGAGTGGGTTTCTTGAAGGGCTTTCTTATGGAACAAGCTTCACACTAGAGTCAAGCTTTGACAGACTCAGGAAGGGTGATGGTCAGGGTTGACCTTGAGTTGACTATGGTGCTGATGTATCTTCACATATTTTTTTATAATGTTTTTATACTATCAGTCAACAATAAATAGTCCATCTCCGATAGCAATGTAATTACGGTATTGCAAAAGTGGTGCATTTATAGAGTGGCAGATGCATTTATCTTCCCTTATCCACTTACCTGACTTGCTAAAGGTTTTTAATAATGCCCAAGTAATGGGCGCTGAATAATTCATGTCTAAATTAGATATGCATTAATGGTCCCAGTGCAGTTAACTGGAAAACTAGGATTTGGCTTAGTGCTTGCTTATAGCAATAAAATACTTTGAAGGCTACTGTGACTGTAACTGTTAGTTTGAATAAAGCTGAGTCACTGAAAAGAGCTGATTTAAATTTTCCTGTTTACCTTCTCTGAAGTACATTGTCAAACCATTGCCATAAAAGAACACCTTACATGGCAAAATAAACAGATTACACTATCTTTATTTGCTAAATGCAATCATTTAATTATACTTTTTTTTTTGAAGCTATTTTTTTTACATCCTCTACAGTAGGTTATTTTACATTTTAACATTTTTCTAAATCAGGAAAATTTTAAAATTGATAGAACTGTCTTTACAGCTCAACTAATTTTTAAACATTATCTCAGACTATTAACACTGACATTTCTGTTGGAATAAGTTAACCACACTTAAAATAATAATTAAAAAAACTCTCTTTTGAATAAAAATATAAGAACATGTCTTAAAAGACAAGTTCATGGCTACAATTGCTGCAGCTAACTTCTCTGGGGCTAGTAGTCCGTTATACATGTATAAAATTGAGTTTCCTGAGCATCCTGTGTGATAAATGATTAGACTAAATTTTCATGTTCTTATATACAATACTATGATTACTCTATGTACAGTATTTCCTGCATATATTTATTTTAAACCTGTGCATGGAACATTTCAGGTTTAGGGTCTCAAGAGCTGTTCACACGTATAGATAACGTAATTGGAGCTTTTCACCTAGAGTAACGTTTCATGTCAGCTCAGACACAAGGTGGCAGTATTTCCATTTTGCTTGTTGCTGTACTAGCCCGGAGCAGGGATAGCTGTCATGACACACAATAGCAAGTCTATCTTTGCAAATTAAAGAAATTAGTATTTCGATTTCTTTGCTAGATTCTATCAATATATTTACAAGACATAGAGTTGTAAAATAATTATTCAGTCAATTTTAAAATGTTGTTTAATCTAGTAAACTGTGATTATTCCTTTTAATCACAAGGCCCTCTTTTTTTTTCCTTACCATCGTTCATTTGAACTTGATTTCACATTATGCATTAGATTATAACAATAAACTCTTGTATAGCAAAAAACATCTCTCTCTAACTTGTGTTCTGTGGCTTTACTGTTGCTGTGGTGAACCTCTTGCCATATTGCTCTGTAATGCTTCTGTGTTCTCCGAACAGATTAATTTATCCCTTCTTCACCATCTAAGTTTTTGAGTAGTCAAGAGACTGTAGACATTGGAGGACAAAACATAGACAACATAGCAGTGTGTTCCATTTTCCATGTATACAACCATTTTCACCTTAAAGGAGTACTAATGTTCAAAGGAGACCAGTTTCTGAGTGAAAGAATAGATGGGTTGTGTAAGTGGTGCATGGTCTAAGCAGTGACACTAAGTAAGCAGAATGCAATCATCATTGTCCCTGTCCTCTCTCTCTCTTCAGTTTGCTCATTGCTCAACAAATAAGATTCAGGATCCTAGGATAGAGATTTTAGAACCTTCACAATAACTTAGTCTAAAATTTGACCTTATAAACTTATGACCTTATGACTTTCCTCATTGCGTGAACATAGGGCTGACTCATGTTCAGTTTGAACATGAGTCAACATGACAAAGCAGCTTTGACAAAGCTGCTTTCCTGATAGTCTCCAGGCTGTTCTGGTGCAGGGGCTTTCTTAGTGCCAGCCAGGAGACATGCATTTTCCTGTGTAAAACTTGAGGTGGATCCTCTCAGACCATTCCTCCAGCCTGCAGAAGTCTGTTTTGGGGAATCCTCAAAAAAAAAAAAAAAAAAAAAAACACAACTAATTAGGGAGGGTAATTTTTTGTTGTTTAGTTTAGTTAATGAACTTAAAATTATTATTACTGGCTTATGTAAAATACTAGTGTACATCTGGAAGACAGAACTGCATATGCAGTAAAAGAAGTCACTAACATCCTAGATTGTTCACTTTTCGCTACTATGACTGGTTTTCATGTGACAAAAAATTAAAAAGAAAATAAGAAGGACATTCCTCTGGAAAGGAGAAAGTGACTTCATTGGTAAATGCTAAAACTGTTCTTTTTCTATTGAAAATGTAGCCAGCTTTTCAGTGAGATGGAATTCCAGATGACACACAACACGTGTGAAGCAATACTCTGTTTAATCATCCTAGAATTAATATTACTGTTGAATTTTCTTCCATTACACAATGCTTAAATCTGCCTTTCACAGTGGGAATTGGTCAAAATTCCCACTGTAATTATAGGTATCATGCTTCTCTTAAATTGAAGTGATTTCTAATTTTTAGTTTTCCTTCAAAGAGACATGAAGGTAGAAATGTAGAAAAGTGCTGCCCCATTCCCAACCTTAGATCTCTGATTGATAGGAAAATTCTGGACAAGAAAATGAAAGCAATGGTTTTAGCCATGTTAGTAATGAGAAAAGGAACTGAAGGAATATAATGAAGCTGCATCAGGGGAGGTTCAAGTTGGATTTTAGGAAAAGGTTCTTCTCTGAGAGGGTGGTCAGTCACAGGAACAGGCTCCCCAGGGCAGTGGTCACAACACTGAGCCAGCCAGAGTTCAAGAAGTGTCTGGATAACACTCTCAGACATACGGTCTAATTTTCAGGTGGTCCTGTGTAGAACCAGGATTTGGACTCGTTGGTCATTGGACTCATGGGTCCCTTCCAACTCAGGATATTCTATGATTCTGTGAAAAAAAAAAATATATATGTATAAAGAGTTCTCCTTAAATAGAGTAAAATAATTCTAATAAGCTGCTGGTTATAAATGGATGTACACACAGACTAACAAGTAGAAAGACCTTGAGAACATCCTTTTGGCTCTGAAATCTTTTTTTTTTTTTTTTCAGTACGTGAATTTGATTCTTAATCAATCCTTTAAATCAGAGATTCTGTGTAATAAAATGTGAGTGCATAAACGGAAGTAAAACCACTGGTAAAAGAATAGTTGTCTAAAACACTAGCAAACTATTTTAGGTCTTGATATTAATTCTTAACACATGTGAACAAAATTCACTCCATATGATATGTGTGAACTCGAACTCTTAAAAATATTCTTTCTGGTCCCATTCAATTTTTCTATTGTAACTGTTAGGGATCAACTGTTTGGGATGTATTATACTGATAAGGACTAAAAGATATTCTCTCAAATCTGTTGTCCTCCACCAATGTGAGGACTAGATTTGACCATTAATTCACCTTACTGTAAAATAGACAAGTCTGTCTCACTAGTCATTCACATAAGTAAAATAATAACCACTCTCTTACATATCATTTTACTCCATATCACTTTCCCCCATTACTTAAATAGAACAAAATTGCTCTAAGCTGCTTTTTTTTTAAAAACAGTAAGCGTATATTTATACCATCAAATAGAAAACAATAATAATAGCAGACAAACAGAATTTATCTCCAAACCTTAGTGACTCTTCAATTAGAATGTCTTCAATCAATATAATATAGCCATTTCTGAAATAGTCACAAAACCCAGACTTCATGACTCAATCTCTGCAAATGTGATCTCATGTGGAGGATGAAACCAATTGTTCTCTTGTGCTAAATCAAGCTACTTCTCCACTGACAAAGATTAAGTTTGTGAGTTACAAAACATTGTTTAGATTACTAGGCTACTCATGGTGGGTGAGATCTTGATCTCTTATCTTGAGGAAATTGAATCTTCTTACAAAAAAAAAAAAATGTTTCTGGTACTCATCATGTTTGCAAACAACAATCTCTTAGTCTGTATTCAAGCTAGGTACATTTAAACTTCAAGAGGCTTTCCTTATGTTCAGCATATTTTTGTTCTCCTCTTGTTAGTATATAACGTTAGATCCATTTGCTACCTTAATATATTGCTTTCCTTCAGACAAATTGGATTATTCATTTATGCTCTGCAAAGCCAGAGTAACTCTGAAAGTTATTAAAATTATGTAGATTAGTAGTGCACAATGAATGATTTTTTTTTTTTCTGATGGTTATGTTTTCCAGATATTTGCAAAGATACATTTCTATTTTTTTCTTTCTCTTAGTCAAGTTACTTACATTTCATACTCGTCAGTTTATCCATGCTTTACTTATTTTTATTGTTGATCTCAAAATTCTTTTCAGATTTTACACTACGTTTCTGATAATGAGAGACTCAAAAATAAATGTAATATTCAATTTTACATCTCATCTCAGAGATGAGATTTGGTTGAGGTCTTCAGATTTACCCACAGGGACTTCAACAGTTTTTTAGAAAATCTTCAATTTCTAAAACTCAAATATTTTAGTGAAATATACACTATGAAGAGTTTGGGTATGAAAGATCATAGACTTACAGTGGTCATAATCAGATATCAATGAAAATTTGATTTTTTGCTCTGCCAAAACTTAGAGATCAAAAATGTTTTCGTTCCCTACTAGAATGTCCACCTGATGTTGAAAATAACAGGGTAGAATTTATAATACCCCAGTTGAATGCCTCAGTGTTGATGATACTCACTCTGTCATCTGTCATGAAGAATCTTCAAGGTCTTTGCTTCATAGAAAAGATGATTTTGAAATTTCACACTAATTTTATATGTTTGATATGCCTCTTGCAAGGGAAGGATAAACAGGCTTCCTTTTGTCGTAAATAAGCCTCCTAATACAACAGGGTGGACCATAACCACTAATGAAACTGGACTAAGAGAATTGCCTTGTTTATTGTAAATTCAGCAAAGATATTCTGCAGTCTGGATCCAGCCTAACTCAATAGAACTAGAAAGACAGCTGTTTTACTCTTGGATGTGTATGGGGATATAATGAGAGGCAACAGACAAAAGTTGGACAACAAAAAGTTTTGATTAGATAATGGAAGAAAATAAGTTGACCACAAGGATGGTCAGAGACTGGAACCAGATTAGCCAGAGAGGCTGTGATATCTCCATCCCTGGAGATACTCACAAACTGCCCAGACATGGTACAGAGCATCCTGCTCTAACTGACCCTTCCTTGAGCAGAGGTGGGACTAGAGTTCACTTCCAAACTCAGTTACTTCTGTGGTTCTGTAATCTGATTCATTAATGTCAGCCTGTTGAGTTTATAGCCTCACATACTAATGTAAACTACTGTGATACATCCTGCAGCTGCTACAGCTGTCTTCCAGCAATGATCAGGGCTTTTTCATTCATCTGAATACAAGATCATGAGAGTACTGCTGGCCAAGCATAAAACAGATAAATTCTCTTCAAGTTCACCTTACCAATCTCATCTCCTTCACATGTTATGTGTCCCATAAGAGTTACTGAGCAACCTGTGGCATACTTCAATGCCATCATTTATCTTGGGTGGCACTTTCTTTAATTCGGCACCATTTAGAAATTTGAATAGATTTTCTGCTAAGAGGCATGAAGAATCATAATGCTTTATAGCACAACAGTTACTCCTTTTAAACAGCTCTATCTTTTGACAAATTATAAAGTATTTGCATGGCCTATGGGCCTTACTATGTACTATGCACTGTGTAAAATCTATGTACTAATTGATACACTCAGCTAAAATCACTTTGGGTAAACCAAAGACGTCTCAACAACACCAGAAAACCGATTAGTAAAAAGTATCAGATGCAAAAATTTGAAGACTGTTATGTGTTTATTGCTTGTGAATCAAAGCTATTAAAAGATATTTATCAAATTGCTATAGCTACTCAAAGCCTTCTAATTTAAGAGCATGGACTCACTTTCTTCACTTTGTATTTATTATGTCTTCATCTTGTTCTTACTATATTTTCAAATGTTATCTTGCAGTGTTGTTGTGGTTTAATCTGGCCGGCAGCTAAGCACCACACTGCTCTTCGCTCCCCCTCCCCCTCCCTCTCTGGGATGGGGGAGAGAATCAGGAAAAAAATGAAAGCCTGTGGGTTGAGATAAAGACAGTTTATTAAGACAGGAAAATAATAATAATAATAATAGTACTACTAGTAATAATGCGTATGAAACAAGTGATGCACAATGCAATTGCTGACCACCCGCTGACCGATGCCCAGCCTATCCCCGAGCAGCCGGCCCCCCCTCCACCGCGGCTAGCCACCCCTATATATTGTTCAGCATGACGTCAGATGGTATGGAATACCCCTTTGGCCAGTTTGGGTCAGCTGTCCTGGGTCTGTCCCCTCCCAGCTCCAGCTGCATCCCTAGCCTGCTCGCTGGCAGGACAGAGCGAGAAGCTGAAAAGTCCTTGGCTTGGTGTAAGCACTGCTCTACAACAATTAAAACATCAGCATGTTATCAGCGCTCTTCTCATCCTAATCCAAAATAGCACCCTAACAGCTACTAGGAGGAAAATTAACTCTATCCTAGTCAAAACTATGCCAAGTGTGAAATAAATGAAGCACTTTACTGCACAAGACCTGCATGTTAATGAATGCAGGCCATGAAAAAAAATGACTTAGTTATTAACAGCTGAAACTATGTAAAGCATCTGAGTATGACTTCATTTCCTCTGGTTTCTTTGTATTTGTAATAGCCCTTACTTATTAAAATCATATCTCTACTTTTTGTGACTGCACATTCATTTTTGGACATAATCTTCTCTTGAAAAAGAAATTAAGTCTGGAAAATGTAATATTACATGGAGAAAATACTTATTTTAATTATTTATTTTTAATCCAAAACTGATACTTTTAGCTTTGCATTTCAGAATACTCACTTATGGAGCTGTATATCTAGAAATGATGGATAAATATCACAAATGAATGGAGAGAATTATTACCAAATGTCATAGAATCATAGAATCATAGAATCATGATTTTTTTTTCCTCAACAATGCCTGTTGGGATTTCAGATTACCCTCTCCTACTATCCAGGATAAGTGTGTAGTTTAAAATGATTGTTTCATGCCAGCAGATTATATGTTAAAGAGTTATAAGTAATTACACAATAGGTTATTATTCCTTAAATGCATTTATATCATGCAGCCATTTGTATCAGTAACAAAATGAGTTGCAACTGTTATAACTGAGTAAGACAAAACCTGTTAATGTATAAGGCCAAAGTGTTCATGAAGTTGCATTACCCTAAAAGGAGTGAGGCCTGCATATTACCTTGTTTAGAATCAATCAAAACCAGCGGTCCAGACAATTCTGACACACAAGCTTGACATGAATGATGGGCCTTTATTGTCCCAGAAGGGCAAAACTATACATGTGCAGACCAACAAAAAACCTCATGGATGGCTTCTGCACATGAGCTTCTCTGTCTGTCAGCTCAGGTGTTCAAGTACCTTTGGAAAAGCAACTGTTGCTGTGAAGCTTTGCGTCATGTATGTATGGCAAATTTTATTATATAATAGAAGATTTATTACAAAATAGAAGAGAGTTTGTATTATGTGAGGCAATTATCAAACCTAGTATTTACTGTCCTTCCTGAGTAGGGACCTGAAACGACAGCCCAGTGGACTTCACTATAGAACTGTGTTACAGAAGACAGCTTAAGCCTAAGGAATACTTATTAAGAGAGTAATTAAGACAGCCATCAAGTGACTGGTGATGTGGTAGGCTGTTGCCTGGCAACTGGTAGGAGATAACTTTTACAAATTAATTCTTTTTTCAAACCAATGTTAGTTGCCTCATTTTATCAAGTTAGTACAAAAAAAAAACAAAACAAAACAAAAAAAAACACTTGGAGTAGAGAGCACATGGAAGAGAGAGAAGCAGAGAGAAGCAACTGTCACAGAAGAACACCTGTAGAGACATGAACAGAACATAAAAGAACTTGAAGAACAGTCACCCTGGGTTAAAAGAACTACTTCAAATTTCTTCTTTTTGGCAAAGGCCTATGAAAAAGCAAGGAACAGTCAGAGTGTTGAGGTTACCTAGGAGCAAAACATCCTTTACGAAAACGAACACCCTTGAAGTCTATTTTACTTAAAATGCATTAATTTTTGCCTGTTTACCTAAAGTGGGCTTTTTGGAAAAACATTCAAATACTGACCTTTTACCTGTACAGGTAATCTGAGAGCAACTGCACCAGTAGTCAAGAAGCAACAATCAGTAAAACACTTTTTGCTAGTTTTTGTGGCCAACAGCACAGTTCCACAACTCATGGTCTCAGAAGGGACCAAGGGCTCCTGTCTCAACCCAGTTTTGCCTAGCTATTTTATACCACTGATTTAAAATAAGTCCAGCAAAAACATTTTTTTTTTCTTTTTAATGTTTGAATAACTCTGTAGTAATGAGATTTTACCTCCAGATCTCAGGGCTAAAATTTTCTGAGATGGCTAGATTCAGGTAGTCAGCAGAACTCTGTTCATGTATGGATTAGGTCTCCAAGCGGTTTCAAGAACTGAGGAACTGCTAGTCTTCAATGTGGGAACATTGTTTCACCAGCGCTTTGTTTATTTTTATTTTTTTTTCTGGTAAGAGCTACTTTTTGGACAAAATCAAAACATTTTGATTCACTAAAAGTTTTTTTAAAGAATTGTCTCAATTTAGCAATAATTTCTTAGGTCATATAATCTCAAATGATCCCATTAATAACATTACTATAAGTCAACTCACTTCGAATGAATAAGGAGTTATAAGCTCAGATACTTGCTGTATCTAGAGCAGCAGAAACCCTTGAAACTGGATCGTCAATAATATCCCACATTGGGATAACATCATCTCCCTCAAGGGGAATTGCAATGTTTTAAAATGTTGCCCCTCTGTAAAATCAGAAAATGATTTTCCTTCCACCTGTATTTCCCTAATGACAGTCTGCAACACTTTTCTTGCAGCTTATTGGAGAAGGCCAAAGAACTTCTTCTACAGTGAACAGGTTAAATTATAATTAACTGTGATGATGAACATGGCTAGACTTGTGCCAGCAAAGAGTGGTTATCTTAGTGCTCAAACACTTCTTTGCAATTACTTCACCTGATTACTTGGGTTTAACAAAAGAAAACAAATGCACATCAACTTCAATGCAATTAGTATAATTGCAGTGTAGTTACAATGCAGTTATGATTTGTTAAAAATAATTATTGCTAATGTATCTGCATTATAAAGTGCATTTAGAAGTTTGACTCTAGTTTCATTTTCAGTATAACACAAGAGTTATGTTCATTGCTTCATCTGTCACAACTTTTTTGTGTTGTTGTTTCTCTGAAGCTTTATAAAGAGCCAGTGGGCTAAAAGCCCTGATATTCCAGCCACAATAAGGATGTCGAGTAAATTTCATGATGAATATGTCTATTCATATGAAACTAATGTTCTTGTTACAAGAAATGGATTTGGATTGACTTTCCCTTCTGCCACATTCGATGTCTTCGGATTTAGTGAGTATAGGTTATGTGGGCTTTTTAACACAACCTTAGCTGATTCTTGACATGATCAGGAGCAAGGATGTGTCAGTGCTGAGCATCACGGCAGATTTCTGTTAGGTGCTCGGGTGGAAGGGCTGAAATTGCAGCTGTAGACAACAGTCATCCTGCTGGGGGGGGGAGTGGGGCGGGCAGGGAAGGAAATCTCTGCTGGTTATGAAGAAATGCTAGCATGCTCTCTCACTTAACCCTAGAGCTAAGCCAGGGATACAAGATAGCATGTACATAAAATTAGATTTCATGCTTGAAATGATCTCTGGGATTTAGATGCTGAAAATATCCATTTCAGTGCAGACACAATTGTCTTACTCTTCTCCCCTCCTCCGCAGTCTGCCACTCACCTTTAAACATACTGTCTGATCTTGACTTGGGCTGAGCCAGAATGAGCTCAAATAACCAATACATTTGTCCCAGTTGAGCATTCTCAGTGCAGCTAAGATGGGAGGAATTCCCCTCCTCTCTCCATTGCCCCCACTGCACAGGGCGAGAGAGCACAAAAGGCGTCTGATCCAAGTACCTGTTGGCAAAGGTACTCCACTGGGAAGAGAAAGCAGTGATGTCCTCTGAGAGGCTTCTGTTGATTGCTTTCTATGATACTTTAATGCAGAATGACTAAGCAGCTGTGGAAGCAGTGGTCTGAACTGTTTGGATCGCATACGCCTGCAGTGCAGTTTGACAGAGAGTGATTTGCCTTTTCTTAGGCACAGCAAGTACTGGAGCACTCTACTGAGAGTTTAAATACCAAAGGGAGGACTACGGAATAACCCACATAAATGAATAACCTTCCTAAGTTTCTGTGAGAACAGTGCTGGAATGCATCTTGAAGGAAACAGGTTTCTATCCTTCTCTGAAGCCCATGACGTCAATGGTATCTTGTGAAAAATAGAATTGCAAGAATGCAGGAAAAGCTGTAGTCTGTCACATATACTTAGTTCTATACATGGAATTAAGACACTAGCTGGGGTGGGGAGCAATAAGAGAAGTCACATGCTCTTTTGCCCTAAAGATCTTGAAATTAAAAACCTTTGGAAAACTATTCTTAAAATAAAACTGAGAACTAATTAGCATAAAAGGATCTGTTCATAATTTTCATTTTATGAAATACCCTTATTCTTAGCATTTCAAGATTCTTGATAGGACTTAGATGGAAAAAAAATCATTAAAATTAAATAGACTATAGCAAGGTGAATTTTTAACATGAGGTACTTAATCTCTTGCCAGAACTTAATGACATTTATGACAGAAGAACATCTGAAAAAGCGGAAAAATAATAATTATTTTTCAGCTGTAACAATTCAATACTGAAATAGCCCTTGGAGTAGCTACATAGGCAGTACACACACAGGCTAAGTGACTACACATAGTCAAATGGGCAGTTATTTGTGGGAGACCTGAATTCAACTTGCTGTGGAAAAGAAAATAGTCTCATAACAGCCTTTCTCTGGCAGTTATTCCCAGCTGTGTACTTGAAAGGGATCTCTTGTCCTATACAGCTGTTCTTTCACTAGCAAAACTGAATGAACAGAAGACCATGGGTCTTTAATGAGACTCTTCCAGTCCACTCCATGGGACAACAGCTGCCAGCAATGAAGAGTGCTTTTTGTGCAGCCATGTTGACTGATGTGGTCCTCCTAGAAGTTCCCGGATCTTCCTGACGACATGGATGGATTCAGCCCTGGAGCAAGGTACTTTCAGCATTCTGAGCTGAGTTGGACACCACCTGCTTTACTAATTTCAGTGAAGCAGTAGCAAGCTCTTGCTGATCAAACAAGAAAGACCCTAAGAAAAGGGCATTATCTAACTAATCATCTAGGAAGCATGAACCAGAAATGTGGACTTTGTCAGACTCGACATAAAGCATACTCTTCTACATGGTGAAGGAAACTCAGTATATAGAAAATTATTATTATTTAATGAACTCCCATTGTCATTCTCATTTGAAGTTGCTAATGAGGCTGAAGTCAATATCCTTCCTCTGTTCAGTAAAGTGAATTCTTCTTCTTGACAGGCTAAGATTGCCAGTGGGTAGACACAGATTTGTGAGAAGGACTAAATTGTGTTTACTGTGGTGACTGATTATCTCCCAAAGAATCATGTGTTTTTCTCCAACAGTAGAGGATATAATTTAATTAGACTGTTATTTTAAATGTTCTGATTTTTTTTTAATGCATTAACTTATGGCCTGTGGCTGATAGAAAAGAAATTAATGCTGACTCCTTTGAGTGTGGAATGAATTGCAGTTTGCAAGGGGAGAAAATTAATTATAAATGCCTGCTATTTAAGTTTTCCAGATTCAGATGATAAATTAAGCAATTATTACATGTCAAGTATATAAACAGTAATTCGTCAACATTTCAGCTTATTAATTCTAACATTTGCCATTCCATGTAACATATTTATCACATTTTATTGCTTGTTGATGAAAAATCTAGCACAGTTCTCTCAATTATCTTTACACAGCTGCATAATGAAGCAACAAAATAGAGATGTATATCACAATTCTGAACGCCGCAGAAAGGTTCTTGTTTGTCTTGATTTCAGTTCAGAATAAAGCACTGAGACCTCAGTCTGGCCCAGTTTCAGGTGTTCATCCTCATTTCAACTGCCCAAACTTGCTTTCAAGATGTCGTGCCTCTGTGCTCCTGATTGCATTTCAAATCCCATTTCTGCCTACTCCTGTGTGCCCAAGCCCTGCTGACTTGTCTTGCCTGGATGCTCCTTCCTCCTCTTTCTAACCACATCTCTGTGGCTTTTCCCATGCTCTCTCTGTACCTGGAATGACTTAAGAGCTGAGCACTGAGAACATTCCATTATTTTCACATTTCTTTCTGAAATCCTGGTGTCCCACTGTGATCCTCACAAACTCCTCATTAGTGTGAGTGATTTATTTTACTTCACCCTCTGATTCTTGGCCATAGGTGTCTAATCCAGGACATTCCACTCCAAACTTTATGGACTGAGAAGAGGAGGCTCAAGACCTGACAATACTAAGACGTACAGCTATGTTGTATATGATGTATTTATGGATCAGTTGTCAAATCTTCCTGTTCTGCCCTACAACTTCAGTTTGAAGACTCTTCCAATACAGGGTGTCAAAACATGGGAGCAGAGCCATGTGGTTGGACGGATCAAGGCTGGACAATCTGAGTTGCACAATGTCTTTGTGCTGCTGTGTAACATGTGATTAATCATTTTATATCCCTTGGTGAAATTCTGGGCCAAATTACGTCAATGGAAAAGGCCCATGACTTTAACCCCTGACTTTTTTTTATTCCTTAACAAGGTTAGCCAAACCAGGCTGTTGATAAATCAAGTGTGAGAAAAAGCAAACTCATGAATCTTTCAAGGTCTTCATCACATTTTAGGGTAAAGGGAGAGCTGCAACTGAAGGTTAAAAGGCTGCATAAAGTTCCATGGTCATTTAGGGATCTGAGTACATCACTTACTGAAGCCAACTGTACATGCTAGCTTTCTGGCAGTTCTGAAGGGAAGAAGAATCTGGATTAAGGTACTTAAAGCTAAAAATTAAAACAAAGAATCATCATCATCAACAACAACAAAATCTAATTTTCTGTGCTAAAAAGAATGAGAATATTTTTACAATCTACATGTTTCTTTATGCATCATACATGTTGCAGAAGAAAGCTGTCACTCAGCTGATTTGTCTCGTCATCTTGTGATCCACTATGACACCTAGAGCCTTCTGCACACACTTTTTCCTTAGTGAGTTATTTCTTAGTCTTGCAGTGCAGATGGTTACTGCTGCCTAAATGTGTAATTTCATGTTTATTAAATAGCAACTTTTTTCATTTATCCATTTGTCAAGGTTACTCTGAACATTACTTGTGTCTCTTGAGCTGCCAATAGTTCCTTCCATTTTAATGCTGTCTGTGAATTAAAAGTGTATACTGTCATCATCTAGTTAACTGATAAAAACTTTCAGCAGTTCCAAGATAATCTGGTTTAATACAGCTGCTAGTGTGAAGTAAAAAAGATAATAAAAAATATAGGGAAAACGCATGATTAAAGATTAGGTATAACCTAAATTCACAGTGATAGGGTTTCTTGGAAGCTGACAATAACAGGAGAAAAGAGAAAATAGTTAGAAAATTTATATCTATTTTCCAGAAGACAAAGCTGGAATAATTTGCATGATGAAAACTTTACATTTCCTTTATAATAGTTACCATGGAATTAAAAATAATAATAATAAAAAGGAATTGATTTAATTCTTTAGAATTATACAGAATCTGTAGGGAAGAAAAGAAAAGAAAAAAAAGTAATAAGCACATGCCACTTCTATAACTTAGGGAGAAGAAGGTTAAAAACACAATTTACAAACAAGTTATTTCAGAGAAGACATATGAGACATATGTTAGCAGTTCCTCAAATGAAGGAACTAGTTAAGATATATTAATTTCAAAGCTTACCTGGAAATATATGTCTTTGCTAATAAACTCTATTTCTTCTAGTCCTAAGGCTGCATCAGCCCTAAAACCACTTAGCCACAAACACATGGTACATGCATTATGTAGAATAGAAACCTTCATAGAAACGTACTTTTCTGATGAGTGTGTATGCACCCAAAAATCTAGATCTTAACATCCTATTCACACAACTGAGAATGAAGCAGGTTTTGGATGATCAGGATGCAGCCAGCTTGTACTGTGTTGTGCCCTGCAGTTCTTCTGGGCCATCCACTCCCACAGCCACATGTATAACATCTACCCCTGTGCTTGTGAAGCTCTGTCTTAAGATCAGCTGAAATTTTGCCCTACATTGAAATGTCTCCTTAATACCTTTTTTGGTTAATTTTTTTTTTGATCTTCTAGAATATAACATATTATAAGCTATGGCACATCAAGTAACAGATACTGCTCTGATGAATCCTGAGCCACTTAAGTTATTTGTACTTGGTATCTTTATATTTATTATGAAACAGTTTCTTTAGAGAAGCTGGCACAATGCTGTCAGTATAGGAAAAGTTGCCACTAGATTCTCATTATGTCATGTAAATACAATGTTTGCATTAATTATCACAAACGTCAGTCCCTGTTGCCCTAATAGGTAAAGCAGGTATATGAAGAAATAGTTTTTAAGATAACCTTAAAGAGAAACACCCAACTTTATAAGATTAGCATTTAATTTTAATTCTCAGTAGTTTTGTAGTTTAAAAAATATATATATAAAAACAAAAACAAACAAACAAACAAAAAACTCTGACTTTCTAGATACAAGACATTAGGACATTAGCAGCATTATATATAAATACAGATGGAACAAATGACATGTTGATAGTGTTTGTTGAGAAAGCTGCACAGGACTGTAATAAAGCCATACTGGAACATGCTACAACATCTGACAGCACTCATCCCAACATAAGTTATGAGATCATGTATCCGAATTATTAGCTGACAATCTCAAGTTTGCTGTGTACTTCCACCCTGTCTCAGGGTCAAAACGTTACCTCTCTATCCTTTTCATGCTGCGGTTCAAAGAACGATTTGCAGGTGTTCAAGTTGCTTTCCTGTGAGAGAGAGGCAAGCTGTTACATTTCTTCTAAGAGAATGGACTTTTCTCTACCTTTGCTTAATATACGTATCAGGCTGTGCTGCCTGTATGCTGTCACAGTGTAAAAAGTAAGAAATAGAAGAATGCTTGTATATGAATTGTCATCATGATATTTGCCAAGGTAAGACCTAACTGTATACCATTTCTCTCTTACACACTTCTACACTTTTACGAACATCACACAGGTATTTTTGAGATGATCAACTTGTTCTGAAGAATCTGATTTTGTTTAAGTTTCTTCTTCTCTATAATAGTACTTACTTTCACTTTCTAACATTTTAATAAGAATCAAGACAGATGCTTACTTTCACTGAAGAAAATCTGAAGCAGTGTTGTGGAGATGTATATGTCCCTACTTAATTTAACTTGCTATAAAAGGAGAGGATCATACTCTAGCCACACTGCCCAAGCTGCAGAAGGCAAAGGCAAGGACTGGGGAATTAAGAACTGCCCACTATAGGAGAAGATCAAGTTCAGGACCATCTAAGGAACCTGAAAGTGCACATATCCATGGGACCTGATGAGAGGCATCTGCAAGTCCTGAGGAAACCGGTGGATGAAGTTGCTAAGCCTCTATCCAGCATATTTGAGAAATCCAGTTTGCAGCGACCAGAAGAGGGGAAAGATAAAATCCATTTTTAAAAAGGAATAAAAGGAACACGTGGGAAACTACAGGCCAGTCTGTCTCGCCTCTGTGCCCAGCAAAATCATGGAGCAGATCCTCCCAGAAACTGTGTTAAGGCACATGGAAAAAAAAAAAAAATGTGATTGGTGACGGCCAATTGGCTTCACTAAGTGTAAACCATGCCTGGCAAATCTGCTGGCCTCTTACAATGGGACTACAGCATTGGTGGATAAGGGAAGAGCAATTGATGTCATCAACCTGGACTTATGCAAAGCATTTGACACTGTCCCACAGGACAGAGTTGTCTCTAAATTGGAGAGGTATGGATTTGTCAGATGGGCCATAATAAGGAATTGGCTGGATGGTCACACTCAAAGAGTAGTGGTCAACTGCTCAATGTCCAAGTGGAGACCAGTAAAGAGTGGTGTTACCCAGGGGTCAGTATTGGGACTGGCACTAATTAACACCTTTGTCAGCAATAAGAACAATGGGATTGAGTGCGTGCTCAACAACTTTGCCAAAGACACCAAGCAGTGTGATGCCACTGACACTCTGGAGGGAACGCATGCCATCCAGACGGACCTGGACAGGCTAGAGAGGTCAGCCTGTGTAAGCCTCAGGAAGTTCAATGAGGCCAAAGTCCTGCACCTCGGTCAGGGCAATCCCAAGCACAAATATAGGCTGAGCACAGAACAGATTGATAGCAGCCACACAGAGAAGGACTTGGGGTTTTGGTGGATAAGAAACTCAACGTGAGCTGGCAATGTGTGCTTGCAGCTCACAAAGCCAACCGTATCCTGAGCTGCATCAAAAAAAGCATGGGCGGCAGGGTGAGGGAGGTGATTCTCCCCCTCTGCTCTGCTCTTGTGAGACCCCACCTGGAGCACTGCATTCAGCTCTGGGGCCCCCAATACAAGAAGAAAATGGACCTATTAGAATGAGTCCACAGGGGGGCCATGAGGATGATCAAAGGGCTGGAGCACCTCTCTTATGAAGACAGGTTGAGGGAGTTGGGGTTGCTCAGTCTAGGGAAGAGAAGGCTCCGGGGAGACCTTAGAGTGGCCTTCCAGTACCTAAAGGGAGCCAACAGCAGGGGAGGGACTCTTTGTCAGGGAGTGGACAAGGGAGAATGCTTTAAACTAAAAGAGGGTAGATTTAGATTAGATATAAGGAAGAAATTCTTTACTCAGAGGGTGGTGAGGCCCTGGCACAGGTTGCCCAGAGAAGCTGTGAATGCCCCATCCCTGGAGGTGTTCAAGGCCAGGCTGAATGGGGCTTGGGCAAACTGGTCTGGTGGGAGGTGTCCCTGCCCATGGCAGGGGGGCTGGAATTAGATGATCTTTAAGATCCCTTCCAAACCAAACTGTTCTGTGATTCTATGTACTAAGGCAGTACTTTCCTTTGGTAACATCAATGGGTACTGCAGGATAAAATAATAAACTTGGACATGTCTTTATAAAAAGAGAGAAAATAATTTCACTGTAAAATATAAACTGAGAGCTCTCAGCTTGCAGATAATTTTGACATCTGAAGCTGGAAATGTTGCATTAATAAAGCTGTCCTCAGGTGTAGCCACTCCCTAATTTTCTCCCTTTTCAGTGCAGCATATTGGAGTTGGTTTATACTGCTGAATGTGCCAGCAAATCAAAGCTGATGTACGGCAGAGCAGATATCTCTGCCCCACCCATCCAAGTGGAAAAATTAGCAGCAGAGTCCCAGAGCAGGGTTAGCCCCTGAATTTTGCACCCGCTTTTATGAGCCACCAAGCACCCAGAGCAAGCCTGAACTGCCAGGACAGGTTCCTCCAACACAAAGGAAGGAGCAAAGCAAGGATACTGCCAAAACAGAGGCAGTACATAGCTAACACCAGCACAAACAGCAGCCCCAGCCCCCCTACAGCACTAAGCAAAGGTCTGTAAACCCTGTTCTATGCTGTGACTAATTACTGTAGAAACAGCACTATAGTTATGCAACCATATTGCTTTCTGAGGCCCAGCAAGGACTCTACATGATGCTGCTTTGTTTGATTGGTCTATCTGAGTATGTCAGCTTCAAAAGAGATCTTTTCACACTGTACTCAGCTGGAGGCTACAGACACCTCCCAGGAGATGTGATGGAAATATTTTAATGATGACTGTATTCTATTAAAAGAATCCTTGCAGTAAGTAAAACAGAACTGTTTTTGCAATGGATATGCAGACATTTACAGAGATAATTGTATTACACAGAATCAATACCTTTAGCTACAGTAAAGGGTCTCAGCATAGTCTCCAAGCAGCCTCGGTAGAACAGTCCATACAAAAAGACAATCAAAATTTAATAACAAAATCTACAGCAGATACTGAGCCAAACTGCTCTCATCTGGAGCTAGACAAGAAAAAAAAAAAAAAAAGAAAATATCTCGGGATATGAAGGGTACTGAGGGGAGACTACTTTAGATATTCTAAGCATAAATCAACTCAATAACTAAATTAAGATGTACATGGTATGCAACTTCAGCTCCCTCAAAATGACACCTTTTTTTTTTTTTTAAAGGCCTTCCAGCAAAAACAATCCCAAAATAAAAATACATAAATCCACTCCAGTCTGGACTGCCTGCAGGGAAGTGAGAGAATGAGAGGAATAAAATATCCCAACAAGATGTATTTATGACATCTGGAGCAGGCTCAGTACAATGAGCTTCAGACCAAAGGCTGAATCACCATTTGCTCAGCTACCCCCAGCTAGCAGAGATGGAAGATGGAACATAGCAAACCATTCACCCAGTATTTACACATCAAAAATGGTCTAGATCTTTTTAACCAAATTATGTTTTAGTACAGTGTTGTATAGTGAGCTAAAAAATTGAATAAAAAACTCGGATAGGTCCTTAATTTTGGCCAAGAGCTCTTGCATTAAGTAACAAAGTCTTTTGTATCCTCTTTACTTACCATTATTACCATTGAAATAAATCAGGTAGTGCTGCAGTTTCAAAAGTTACTAAATGCCAGGAATTTGGCTGCCAGGACAGAATAACATTTATTGATGTGTTTGGTTGTAGGTTTTTATCCTGGGGGAAGAGGACAAAGATAGCACTCTGCTGCACTTCAGAACAGTTTGAACATTTTTTACTAGCCTTAAAAATAAAATCATGACCTGCTTTCAGTGTTGACAAAATTAAAGATGTTACAGAAAGGGTAAACATTCCATGCAAATATAGGTTGAGTCATTTTGACTTATGGAATTGCTTGCACATAAACGAAAATAAACTCATGAATCTTAACACTGTCTCTAGGTTAAAAAGCAGCAGAAATCCTATAAATTAGATTTATCAATATTAAATATAGAATTAATCTTAAATTCTAAACATGATTATACTTTGACCGTCCCTGGTATAGAAATTTGATCTCTTTCTCTTTAAACAAAGAGAAAACTTTTGCTCTTTTTTTGATATGGTTCCTCTACAATCCTTTACAGCATCTGGATTGGAAAAAAAAATAAAAATCACCAAATGATTTTGCTGTTGCAATTAAGCTGACAGTGGAAAGCAAAAAGCATAAGAATACCTGGCTTTCCATTGAGCCATTACATAAGTAAACAATTTGATATAAATTGTTTCCTTAAATTTGCAGATGCTTGCCTAGCATTTGGATTTGCTAATACCTTGTCCCTTCAATGCATATCTCTGTTTTTATCATGCCTAGTTTTTAAAGTTCTTATTCTGCCACAAGCATTGCAATCAAAACATTTAGAGTAATAATGCTGTTTAAGCACAGGAGCTGGTTTTGTATAGTCTGTCAACCTCTCATTTAGAGAGAATATCTGTAGAGAGGAGGGGACAATCAAAAAACCACTTGCTGCTTTCTTTAAGAAAATACTAAAGATGAAGATGTGTAAAAATGTCAGACTTTCATGTTAGTGCATTTATACTCATTCATCGTTCTTGGAAATGTAAATGTCTGAGTGCAATGCTATCTCCACTTAAGTCAGTAGAGCAGGAATTTGTTTTCTGACACGAATCCAGATATACATACAGGATTACATCATACATCTAAGAAATGGTTTTACTGCAAGTTATAAAGAATGTTCTAAAGGCACCTTGGTTTGCAATAGGTTCAGGGAAGGTACTGTGTTTCCTATTACAACCTAGTCCCATGAAAACAGAGAAAGAGGAATTACGTTTATAACTAACATGCAGTATCCTCATTAATGTTTAATTAACCAACCCTTTGAAAAAGGGGAAAAAAATAAAAACAAGCATGACCTTCTTATTCCTATATATTGCACTCTCTTTTCTGAAAAGTTGTTTTCACAGAAGCCAACATCAGCATGCTTGGAGCCATAGCTACCAACCCATAGAGCTCACATTTTCCTTACTTGTCTTGTTCAGGTGTATGCCCAGTTTCAAATCTATGCAGCGCTTATTCTTTTTGTGGCAACATGTAATAAAGCCTAGGAGGTCCTCTAAAATTCCTTCTTCCTGAGAGTTGAAGTGATGAGTGGGAATGTACAGGACTTACCCCCACACTAATTGTGGGCCAGAGGACAATGGGCCACCGCAAGGGCTTCCTGGAGGTCAGGAGCCCAACCTGACTGGCCCGAGCCCTCCAGGCAAAACCCTTCTGTGTTAGCCAGCAGACTGTGACAGTGGTAGCAGGAGCTCTGGTGAAAGGATTCTAGGAAAATGCTAATCCACGCAAGAGGAAATATTTTCAGGGGTGTATATCTCAGGCATGAAGCAGATCTCAAACATATTACAATGTCAAGTCAAGGAGAACTTTAAAGGCCATTCTAGCTTTCATGTAGGACATTGTTCCCAGTAGCTGCTGATGAAGAGAGACCTTTGTACTTGTGGTGTCCTATCTCTGTTGCCATGATGAGATTTGGTGAAAAATTCCATTTATCAATATTTAAATTAACTCTTCAAGTTTCTTCTGATCATAGTGTTGCAATGTATTTCTCATCTAGGCAGTAGTAGTTCAGCTGCCTCACAGAAAGAACTGTGGATACATGCAGTCTTTTTTATGAGAAATTTTCACGGAAAAATAATCAATTATTAAAGCAATGTCTCTCTCACATTTCTCTTTGTGGTTTTCATCCCATTTTATGCAGCCAGAGTTCAGGGTAGGCAGCTTCAGATAGTCAAACACTAGATAAAGAATTCTGTTTCATAGAGTATAATGTCACCACCAACAGAATCCTAAGTCTGTGCATGGAGAAGTATAGTCTTTGGTGCTAGCACATGTTCTAGTTGTGAGCTACTGAAATCAGAGACACAGTTGTTAAAGGAAGGCATAATCCTGTTCAGCTAGGGCTGTGTATGGCATTGATTTTGCTTTCACACAAGCTAAAGCTCACACCATCCATTTTCTTCTTGTTCTTTTCTTCCTGCGCTAGATGGCACTGTGATGTATATTATCAGAGACGAGCAGCTTTTGATGTAATGTAAAAATAACACAGATTTCTGAAGAAAACCTAAAATGACAGTGGCAAAAAATGCTTTCAAATGTTCTGGAGTTCTCAGTGATGCACTGTAAAAAGCATGTCTCATTTCCAGTCCATGAATTTTGTGTCCTCTCTACCTCATTGTTGTTTTGAGATGACTGTGTTAGGGAGGAGGGCTGCTTTCTGAAAACAATGCAGAATTTTATTTCCATAGCTGTCAGTTCAGTAAACATTGAGAATGTGAACATGCTTGCAGGTATTCTGCAGAAAACATTAATTACTCTGCTTCAACTTCTGGTAATTTTGTTGCTTCTAGGAAGAAGTAAAGATTATATCTAGAATTTCACTCCCTCTTCCCTTCCCACCTCATCTCTGGCACTGTAATGTTTCAGGTCAGGAAGATGAGCTTTGAAACACTTGCAAATATCAAAAATACTGCTTGAGTTTCAGTTCTTATGAAACCACTTAATCTTGCACTATTTAGGAGATGTTTTTTGAAATAACTGTTCTCCCCACCACCCCTAAAAGAATAAATAAATAAATAAATAAATAAAATCACACAGCAGAGGACGTTAGTTGGTACACAGCTTTTTCAGTGTTTTTGCAATGACAGCTTTGGGTTGGTGGCTGACATTAAAATGAAAGAAAAATGTTTTCCAGCACAACCCGTTCAAGAGCCAAGGCTGTGACAAAGTTTTTTAACAGTACAGTGATTACAAATGAGAATTGACTTTTAGAGACTTTTTAAAAGAAGCCTGAAGCAATATAGATGCACAATGTCATATCAGATAGTAGCACTGCTTTTTTAACTGGAAAATAAACTTATATGAAGATGTCAGCTCAATAATTGGTTTACATTAACTAAATGCAATGATATCAGCATCTCCAGAATCTGTAAGACTGACTTCCTTTATGTTGCTATGATACCATATTATTATTTGATATGATATGCTTATAATCAACTAACATAAGAATAATGGTCAAGAGTAAAAATGAATAATTCAAATCAAGAAAAAGCTCTCATTCTAAACACTGTTTATCACACAGTTTCCCTCTGATAAGTGACCCTGTGAAACTGATATCTGTAGGTTTCATGTTTACTGTCTTTCAATTGCTCCAGTATCAAATATGGTTACTTTCCAAGCTGTTTGCTCATTCTAACTGCTATTTTTGCAAACTCATCTTTGGTCCAAACTGATTTCCTGTCTCTCTTAAATTAGGGAACATAAGATGTAAAAGATCATTGTCACAATGGGACCAGTATAGCCCATTGTCAAGCTGGTGAGGTTAAATAGGTTCACGGGAAGCAAATAGCTAAATTATTCTCCTAGGAATGGGGGAAGCACAATAAGCTCTACTTGTTCATCAAAATTAAAAATAGAGACAGCTGACATTTTTTCACTAACATTTGCAGAACTCAGCTCAACATTCTTTGTTCAGTGCATTGGGTGATCTTCCATCACTGGAGCTCAGGGATCCTACAAAAATCAGCAAAATAACCAAGGGACCCTGAGCAGACCCGACTCCGAGGGGAGGCAGGGCAGGGTGCCGGGCAGCCTAATGAGTGAACTTCTTCCACGGAGCCATGGCCAAAGCAGCCACAGACCCTTGGGATGCATTCAGCTGTTTGATGAAGTTTATCTACGTTTAAAGAAAATCAGTGGTCTGGGGACATGTGGTCAGCAACATAACATTTGCTGCTGATCAAAAATGAAGCCACCAACAAATTTGCAGTTCACAGGAAATTTTGAACGGTTTAACTTGATTAGATGATTTAGAATTAAATCAAATTTTGAAAAGTAATTTGTTATAAATTAGAAATCCTACTTCTCTGCAGTGAAGACACCTCTTGCCATTACCACAAGAAAGCATGAATTAATATGCTAGCAAATCAGCAGGGTTGGAAAGGGTCACCTTTAAAATTACTTGACCCAGTAAAAGCAGGCTCAAGTTCATGCTGCTTAAGACAAAAGCACAGAAATATCTGAAGGGTAGATGGAATAAAAGTTATAACTCTCTGCTCTGCATTTAAATAGTCTTTCTTATTCCACGCTTCATAGCCTTATCTCTCTGACTCTGGTAATTACCTCTTCATCCATTTACCACCTCAAGAATAGGCATCATTTGATAGGCACATGAGATACTCTTAGGAGATGTGCCATTGCACACTACACTGTGGCACAACACAACAATACAGAGTTTTAGCAAAACAAAGCAACAACTGATATTCCACTATATTCTGCACATATATATTCCTCATAGCAAATATGCATGTGAATGATTATTTTGTTAACCAACCCGTGCATACCATATTCTTTGTTAGTTCAAAAGTGTCCTATATAAAAACTTAGGCGTATATATACCATAATATTTGTGTATTAATATCTTGTAGATTATGCATTTTTATGCAGTTAATTCACCTCTGGGCATGCTTTGCATGCTAACACAAATTAAAGATGACTGATGTTGTTTTATGATATGCAAATTGATGTCTCACCTGATTCGTCAGAGCCTTATCATTTCTTAGAAACAGTGGGACCCAAGGACCACAAACAACTATTTGGTTGCCTTTCCTGTGAAGAAACAGTCTGTTTTTGTGGCACCATACAGTATCATGAAGGGATAGAATAATTTGCTATAAAGAACGTGTTTGGCTACCAAAATCAGTGCTACCTCTAATCAGCCCAGGCTGATCAGCTGTATCTGATTTGTACTAGCATACAAAGTATGCACATAGGTGATTTATGAGAAAAAATCAGTCTTGCAGTGTAAGCTACCTTCACTCAGAGCATAGCACAAATTGCTTACTTCAATGTCTAAGTAAAATTTCCACTACTGTGTGGCAGGATAATAAGGATTGATGCAGCAAGTTTGAAACCTGTTATACGGAAAACAAGAGGAGCTCTATCAATGTAAACTGTCATTCACAAACAGCACAGGTATTTCTTCCCTTGAGAAAAAAGGATTTAATATTGCCTCTGCCAAACTCATATATTTATTAAAATACCTGAGGACGGCAAAATGCCCTGGATCCATAGTATTGCAGGCATATAGCTAAGAGATTCCTGAAACTGTTGTATGGATTTGCTGCCATGGAACGGCTGCTGGCCATTTCCAAGAATTCAAGGAACTTGTTTAGGTGTATAATTCCCTTGTTGAGAATCTTGACGTTACTCTGTGTTTCCTTCACATATCTGTAAAACTCAGCCACCACATCCAGGATGCATTTCTACAGGTTCAAGCAGACTTCACATAGTTGTTAGTCTACTGTAGACCTCAGTTTAGCGGGGCTTCACCTGAAGCATGTTTGGTGTGATTTGCTTTGTGAGAAAATGAAGCTGGGGACAACTACTTGATCGTGAAGAGTCACACACCGTAGTAACATACGATTTAAGTAGTGCATGAACTTGTTCTAGTTTCAAAGCCATAGCTTGCACTAATGAAATTTGAATTTGTGGCTTTCAAAACACGTTCAAACACACTGTGTCAACATTAGCTGCCATTCCCAATGACAATTATGACAAGCAACTAAATTCTCCTGGTGGATAAATTTGAACTTAGCATTTTAACGGCAAAGGCCAAGAACAGAGTTCATATGAGTAGCCATGCCATGTGTGTTGCTAGTTCCTTGGACTGAAAAGAAATAAAAAGAAATGAATAAACTCTAATCTAATTTGTTCCACTAATCTCTCCGTCTCAGTTTGGAATTTATGGGGGAGCAGTCAGGTTTTAATGGCCAGACAGCATGTCCTGTTAGGTAGAGCAGAGCAATGCTTGCAATATTTTTAACTTTGTTTTGTATGAAAATATGACATGCCTTCAGAATTACTTAATAAAAATCTCAACTTTTTCAAAAGCAGTGTGGATATAGTTACAGCCGTATTAGATACGAATACAGACTTTAGCTGCAGCTACATATGGGGAGAGTGCTAGTGCTGTACTAATACTGAGCTAAGAATGACATCCAGGAAGAAAACATACTTTAACACCTACAGACCATAAAGTGTGAGTGTTGTGTGCATACAAGCATAAATTATGTGCACAAACCTTTTACAGTTCTGTGAGAGTAATGCAAGCCTTAGCTAGCGTAACAGAATAAGCTGAATGGCACTTTCAGCATCCTGACCTACTCTCTCATGGATGAGTCCCAAACAGTGAGTTTGACTGCGACCTAGCCATCAGCTGAGTCAACAAGAAATTTGAGCAGAACACCTCTCTGTTCATTAACCTCTTAATTAAATCATTTAGTGCAACTCCAAAATTATTTTTTGCTGTCTTGATTGATATTGAAACTTTTTCCTGCACACTGAGAAGGACAAATGCAGACAGAATTAGTTCATAAACAGTTGCTCAGAAGAATTTGAGATTCATTAAATTTGGTTTACTAATATTTATTTATTATCATAATACCTTGTGGCCAAGCAGTATTGGGTCCTCTTTGTGCTGCATACTGTGCACATACTCAGAGAGAGTGTCCTGCCCTGAATTGTAGCCAACTATTAAGACAAGCTGTGGATGTACAGAACACAAGAAGAAAGATCACTGTAAGGATGGTAAGCACCAAGTTCATTCTACAGTATTACTTTCACAGGCATTTAACTAAAGGGACAAGGAAGTTAAAAAGCCTGAAGAGAGATCATAAAGCAAAGAGTGGGGCATAAAAAGAATTTAGGGCAGCCAATTGTCAATTGCTTAAAAAAAAAAAATCAAGGAAACTTGGAGTGAAGGGCATAGACACTATCCTTGCTCTGGCTTAAAATACTTCTGTAGGTCCTGTGAATGGTACTTCAGCTCATGTAGTTTTCCCCATCACCACCAGCACTGTAAGATCTAAGTGACTGACCTGAGGTCAAGCAACATTTGTTCTCTGCCTCCCAGCTCTGGACCAGCAGCTTGAAAGGAAGTGCAATGGAAGACTGCTATGGATGGACCCCACTTCAACCCAATTTTCCCTCCTTTCCCTGAGACCAATATCATTTCCTCTGCAGCTGCTTTATTCTCTTTCTTATCCATTTAACTCTCTCCTTTAAGTATTCATTTCCCAAGGCTCTTCCAGTTTAGTACCTTGGAGTCCAGATTTACTTCCAGACCCTTCCAGATTCATTTCTTTATCTTATGACCTGAATAAGGAAAAAAAAATCCTTTCAGCCAGAGGAAGACATACTTATCAGCTTCTCTTCTATGTACAAATGGTGTTGCTCATTCTGCTGGACAAGGTTAATCTTGCTTTAAAGGTTAACCTATGGACACAGCTCAGCTGCAGCAGTATTTTCAGTCCATAAGCATAGGACTGGTATATCTGTTTTATTATTCACTTGATGTTCCACTCTTTTGGGGGTCTTCTAGAAGTACCAGGTACCTGGCCTCGCTGGACTCACACTCCCGTTTAGGCTAGGTCACTAGCTTTTAATAGCTCAGAATAATTTTGGATCATTAACTTTTTCACTTGTTTCAGAAGTGCCAGAGAGTTATGGCAGCAGCAGAGTTTCTCCTGGCTGTATGAAATCTCCCTAGTGAGTGCAAGTGCAGAAAAAAGAAGGTAATGCTTCTATGCTTCTACAGGAGAAAATTTTTCTACTAGAGGAGCCTAACCGTATGAACAAGGGTCAGCATGGGGATGTCACAAGCCAGATTATTAGTATCAAAGAGGATTACTGAACTGTCGAAGTATGATCTTAAGTTAAACCTTACCCTGACCTTGTCAAGGTCCCAGACATGGGATATCTTTGTCCCCATACAAGATCCCATATTTCTAATGGTTTTCCCTGTCGTTTTATGTTTGTTTGTTTTGGAGAGCAACTGCATCATTTTCAGGCCTGAAACTAATGCACGGCATCTAATCAGCTGGGCAGAGATGAAGCTGTTCCTTGTGTCTTGCTAAATGTATACTGCTGAAAATTAGCAGTTTCTCAGGAATAATCTTGCAGAAAAATTCAGCTCTGATATTGCTGTGTTGTAAGTGAAGGGAGCACATACCAGAGAATTCATTGCTTTATCCACACTGTTAAACATTCACAGTTGAAAAGAGACATAAATAATGTAAAAATTGACTCTCCTGTGGGAACATTTCTTGACTCATTGAAGTATCTATCACACCTGCCTTCCTTTCCTTCCTTTTTCTGCAAGAGTTTTAAATTAGAGTCCACTGTTGAAAATATTTCTGCAAGTTCTTTGTGAAACCAATAGCTGTTTCTGGAGGATGTTTTCAAAGTCTCAAATGCAAAATATAGTCAGGAACCTTGTGCAGTACCACACTCAATAATCACTCAATAATGATAGTAAATCAGTAATTTTTTTAAATTAATCCTACCAATACGTAAAATGTAAATATACCAACTGGACGAGGAAGCTTATATTACTTGTGCTCACCACACACAGATTCTTTTAAACTAGAAACAAACTACAAACAAAACCTAATTGGAAAGAAGTATTCAATAATGGAAAGCAATGTTAGCATTTTAGGAAAGGTACCAAATAAGTTTTTTGCTGAAACAAAGGATTTCCTCAAAAACAACAAAATGGCACAGGCTCCCATCAGCTCAGTCATCATCATTATGATTTCTGTAACACACATCCAAATAGCTTCTGTAGTGGGTTTCTAATTGTGGTAGATTTATTTTGTGAGAAATCCACCTGGAATTTTAAAAGTATTACTTCCAAAGATAGATGGAAAGAAAAAAAAGACAAAAAAAAAAAAAAGACCAAAAAAAAAAAAAAGACTGCTAAATTAGAAAACGGCGGTTTGTATGTGGAAGGTGTCAATATGAAGGAATGGCTATATGAAGGCAGGTAGGAAAGTAGGTGAAAGCATCACAGCACTTAAAAGGTTGTCTCTGTTACTACTGCAAAGCCAAGATTACAAAGGAACAAGCATTTGTTTCTATCCTGTCAGTAATTGCAAGAGTTAAAAAGCATAATACATCACATCTGGCTATGGTGAGAACCCTCCAGCCCAGAAAGAATCTCTCTCCAGATACACTGGGTTGTCTCTCTCAGCTGGTGGCACAGGCAGTCACCATTCACTCAATGCAGTTTCGTATTTGAGAAGATGCAGCCCTGTTCTTTCCTTGCAACAAGCAAGTTACAGCACACAAAGAAGCTCTCCTATTTGAGTGTTTTGATTTTTTTCTCTTTTTAACATTTCTCATGTTCTGCAAAAATAAAAAGTGATGTGGAAAATGAAAAAGTGGGAGGTCACAGATTAACCAGTACTGCAATGTTTGATGTGTATATGGACCAAATTGTGTTAGACATAATTTATTGGTGCTTATAACTTTTTTTTTTTATAAAATGGAGCAGCACCAAGATGAGAGAGAAAGCACATCTCAGAATGCCAATTTAGTACCCTGACACAGAATCTGAAGCAGGAAGACTACAGGTTTAAGTCATGTTTTCCCACGATCAATGTCAGTGTCCTTTCTAATAAAGGACTGATAATTCTGAAGTTAAATGTTATTCATGTTTTTATTTGCTGTGTTTTCTGAGAAATGTTCTGATGTTCTGTTCATGTTGAAACCGATATACATATGCGTCCTCTAAATAAGGATTGTAATAGAGATAAATTAATGTGTTCTGAAATTAATTTTAAATTTGAAAAAAAAAAAAGGTTATATCTGAGCTACTTGTCTCAATATCAGCTACAAATAATACACAGAAATGGGCACCACTAAGTATTTGTCATTAGACACTTAGACTGCAACAATGATCTAAAACAGATCAGATAATCTGCACCTTTCTCTCCACCACCTACAAAGAGAAGAGAGATTAGGCATTTAAAACATGCCTGTAAATAGAAAGAGATGCCTACTACCCTGATTCTCTATTGACTCTGTCTTTCCTAAGTAAAACAGTTATTTCCTCTGTCCTACAATTTCTCTCTGTTGTCTAGATAAATAATATGCATTTTTGGACCAGAGTTATGTTTATGCTTGCCACCTAACAAAATGGGATACAGTTTTCCAGGCAGTACTGTAATTAAATCGTGCATGTGCTATCAAAAAAATAAATAAATTTAAATGTGAAGCATCAACTGCAGTATGGAACACAGTTGTTTCATTAGGTAATAGGCAGTTCCATAGGAAATCTTGCTTACAAAAATCAAAAATGTAAATGTAGGGGAACAGCAGCTGTCTCATTAAAACTTTTTGTATCTTTAACGCAGTGTTTTCAAACTTTTGCTTGGAGCACTCTTGGAAAGATGATTAGAAAATATGCATTTTAATAGATCCAACTGTTATGTATATATGTATATATATAAAATTCTCCAAGAATATTCTTACTTGTATCACTAAGCTAACAACCTGAATATCTTTTTTAATTTCTCCTGTTTCTTTTTTTCTTTCTTCTGGCACTTCTCTCTCTTCTTCTCTCTTCTTCTCTCTCTTGTATGTAGGATCTTTATATTTCTTGTCAATAACTCTTCTTTGTCCTTTTTCTTGAGCATTTCCTTCCCAAATTGTCCCTGAAAACTTAGACTAACACCTTCCTGTCATGAAGTCACCAGCAAAGCTTGTGTGGTGACTTCAGTGGACATAACTTCCCTCACTGATTTCCATATCTGCTTCCCCCTCATAGCAGCAAAAGAGGAAGGTGATAGCTATAATAAAATGAGCTTTTATAATGCAGTTGATGTCAGGTAAGTTCTCCAGACAAGAAAGCTCAGTCTTGCAGTAAAAAAAAAAAAATGCCCAGCTTTTCTCTGGCAGCTGCGTGACATAAGCTTTCTAAGCTTCCACTATAAGATAAAGGAAAATTTCCAAAAAACAATCTTGGAATTCAAATTAACAGGTACAGATACACTGGAAAAGTTCACATTTTTAACAAGATGTAAAACAGATCCTTATTCCATATATAGAGAAGTATTAAGGCATGTATTATGCCCATAGGGTAAACTTAAAACTCCGATTAGATAAAACACCTCTCACTAAGCCAGCCAACCACTGCCTTGCTTCTGGCAAAATCTTTGTTTTGAAAAAAAAATCATATAAGATATCCTCGTATGCAGTGAACTTGTGTGGATTCAGTAAGGCTAGTGCCTGAACTGCCGAATTCCATGTGGAATAAGGAAAACGTGTCAGCCCTGTCTGCCTGTAGGGCCACGGAAAGGAATCTGTCCATAGAAATAAGATAATTTCTTAGCAATGTGGTTTAAACATTCTTCTCTTCTCCCTATATTATAAGAGATATTGTTAAGCACTACAAGATGAAAATCAGAAACAGTTCAGACATTGCTTTTGGCTTTTCTGACTTGCCGTTATCTTCCAAATCCATGCAAATTACTAAAACAAAAAACAGTATTCAAGATGCTCTTGACTTATTCATAAGAGATAAGAGATACAGGATATACATAAGCTCTCTTAGTTTCTGAAGGCACTAGAGATCATCAGGGAGGAATTTTCCCCAAAGGTTTTAAGTCTTTGTCATTTTTTGTTGGACTTCTAGTGAAGGTCATATTTGAAAGTAACTGTTAATTTATCTGAGATCATAAAGTGAACTGTACACTCTAAGTTTTTCTATTACAGTGCCGCCGATAAAATATTCCGAACATGAAATCTTCCGCCAGAATCTGAATGAGTGTGAAGTGACCTAGCTCTTCTAGAATTTGTGGAGCTTTGCCTCAGCAAAGCAAGTCTTACACAGTTATAGGAGGAAAAAAAAAATAGTAGAATAGGAAGTTCTGTGTTCTTTTTTGGGGTGATCCTCAGAATCAACTTGGAATTGAACTTGAGGATGTTCATCTCCAAGAATGTTTCCAGCTGTAGGTCATGACCATTTGGAGAAGGATAAATATTAGCAATCACCAGCCAGACTAAGGTTCTCCCCAAGACAGAGTGTTATTTACTATATAAGTAAACTTTTCCAGTAAGTTTGAGACTGGTAGCTCAAACTCTGATTTAGGATACATAGTTTTTTATATTTAAGTATTGAGGTATTATATTTAGATTTTCTTACAACAGCAGCAAATCAAAATGGTAGAGGTAAAGTTTAACAGCATACCTTTGGAAGTCCTCACAGCAGCTAGCAACATTTATTCCACAAAAGACTATTCTTTCCAGTATTTCCTGTATAGAAGATAATTCCCCACAGCCTTTCCTCTGTCCCTCCCCCAGTCCAGGAAAAGCTCCTAGCTGGTTTCTTACATCACGAAAGAGCCCAGAAAAGAGCTGTCATCAAGAAAAATATGTATTATAACTCTTCAAACAATAACTTATACTACCTATGTAAACTATGTATGTCTTGTAAAATAATTTAATAATGGCACTTTTTAAACCCTAGATTTTTCTCACCTAGAACATGCATGGAGAGAGATACAGATAGGTGTGCATATATTTGTGTGTTCAAAATGGGCCCAAGGAAAATAATGTTAAAAAATTATTAGATTGAGAGTACAGTGCTACAGTGCTAATATCTGTGATTTTTTTTTTCCCTGTTTACTTCAAAATTTTACCATCTTACAGAGCAGAAGTCAAAAGAAGAGAATCTACAGGGTTCCTACTCTAACGTACTAGTTTTCTAACCCTCAGATAAGGGAAAAGGGTAATTGAACTTAAGGGAAATCTTTCAGTTGTCTAGTGCTGGGGGCAGTTCTACATGTTCGCTGTAACTTCAAGGAGAATTCTATTCTTGTTAAATAATTTTATAAAATTACTTAATCACTTACTAGTCAATTAAGTCTCTGATATAGAATTTTGTTTATTGTACCACTTACATTCCACAGGATCATGGGATAATTCAGGAAGAAAGGGACCTACTTAGGTCTCCAATTCAACACATGCCCAAAACAGTGCCAACTCTTGGGTCAGAACAGGTTGCTAAGGGCCTGATCTGGCTGGGGCTTAAAACCCTTCAAGGATGTAGACAGCACAGCCTCTAGGGAACACCTGGCTCCACTGCCTCACTGTCCTCATGGGGAAACAGTCTCTTAGTCTAGTAAGAGAGTCACTGTCTTCAGTCTCTACTTAGCCTGAACCTCTCTTTTATATATATATATATAAAAATATATATATATATATATATATAAAAGAAGTGGACTAAGGCGTCTGCGCATACAGGATGGTCAACCTGGTAAGGAGAGCTTTAAGCAAGACCTAAATCAAAATATTCTAAATAATTAATCTGAGGTGGCATGAACATATTCCCTAGTTTTCCTAGCTTTTGACACACATGGGGCTCATTTTACCTATATACACCATTCCAAAGTTATATGTTCAGACTCAGCCAATCTATATTACATATAAAGCCCATAGTGATGGGCTTTAATGATTTAGAGGCAAAAATGTCTCAGGAAAGAACTCTTGGACAGTTGTTATGTGATATCTGCTAAACGGTGGTAACAGTGAGAGAGAAAAAAAAAATAGTATATCAGAAAATATTAGAAAAGAATTTGAGAATTAAACAGATGTCATTCTGCTACTGCCTATATAACTTAAGCACCTTCATTGTCATTCACGTACTTAATATATGCAGTTCTGGTCATTTAATCTGAAAACCTTCCACTAGGGAGAAAAGCAACAAAGGAACAAAACATCTTCAGTAAAAGGAAAGGATTGCTTGGAAAACAGATATAGGGCAACACAGAATTAATCTACAAAATCAGGATGACATAGAGAAAATGAATGTAAATGGTCATTCACTGTTTCTTAAAAAACAAGAAACTGGCTTGAAATGACAACTTGAAATTAAAAAGAATTGTTTTGTTCTGTTTTTCATCCAGTGTGTGTAAGTAGTAGAACTCATTAGTACAGCAGAGGACAAAAATATAAAAATATAAATTAGTTCCAAAAATATCAAAGACAAAATTACAGAGGAGACATTTAACAGGAATATGAAATACTTCACTGAAATATTAAATGCTGACTTAGGAAACAATTAAACTACCAATTATTGGAATACGGTAGATTATGCTAGGAAAAGGATCACTCTGTACTTGTCATCTTTCCCTTAAAAATCTTTATTAACTATTACTAGAGCCAAGACGAGCTGCATGAACTGATCTGAGCATGTTCTTACATTCTTTCTGCACATTATTCCAGCATATCTATTTATTGATAAAACTGCAGGTCAAAATATACTTAAATAGAAAAATGTCAGACTTTTTTCACCTTTTCCCTCCCCTAAACTTCTCTTAAATTTTTTCTTCATTTTTCCTCCGAACTCTACAATGGTGTCAACAAAACTGAAGAAACCCATAACCAGGAAGTAGGGAACGACACATTATGGTGGTTTTACTCACGTGGGCATTTGAGCTCCACCACAACCTCTGCCTCACTCCCCCTCCTCAATGGGAAATGGGAGAAAAGACAATGCAAAGGGCTCAAGGCTTGAGATAAGGGCAGGGAGATCACTCAATAATTATCATGATGGGCAAAACAGTCTCAGACTAGGGAGATGAGTAAAGTTTGTTGCCTATTACTAGCAAGCTAGAGAAGTGAGAAACAAAGAAAAGAAACTAAAAACACCTACCCCCATCCATCCTCTTCTACATTCTTGCCCCAAGTGGCAGTGAAGGGGAACAGGGAATGGGGGCTGCGGTCAGTCCCTAACACTTCATCTCCATCCCTCCTTCACAGTCACTCCCTGCCCCTGCTCCACGTGGGGTCCCTCCCACGGGATGCCGTCCTGCCTGAACTGAGCCTGCTGGGGCTGCCAGGAGCTTGCCCCAGGAGCAAACTGCTCCAGCACAGGTCCCCCAGGGGTGGGCGGCAGCTCCCTCCAGACCCCCTGCTCCTGCGTGGGCTCCTCTCCATGGGCTGCAGCTCCGGCCCGGGGCCTGCTCCTGCGGGGGCTCTCCATGGGCTGCAGCCTCCTCCAGGCCACATCCACCTGCTCCACTGGGGGCTCCTCCATGGGCTGCAGGGGGACAGCCTGCTCCACTAGGGGCCTCTCCAGAGGCTGCAGAAGAACTGCTGCTGCGTGCCTGGGGCACCTCCTGCCCTCCTTCTGCACTGACCTTGGGGGCTGCAGGGCTGCTTCTCACTCCCCGCTCTCCCAGCTGCTGTTGTGCAGAAGTTTTTCTTCCTCTCTTAAATATGGTCTCAGAGAGGTGCAAACAACATCACTTACTGTCGGCTCTAAGCAGCAGCAGGTCCTTTTGGAGCCATCTGAAACTGGCCCTTATCTAACATGGGGCAGCTGCTGAGCTCTGCCCAGAGAAGCCACTCCTGTAGCCCCCCCACTACCAAAACCTTGCCATGTAAAACCACAACACACATACATTTACAGCTTTTTACATTGTTCAGTAATGCTGAAAACTGTAAAAATGACAGTTTATGAAATTTCTTTCGGTCTTCTTTATATTATAATGAATGACTTTTTTTCCTATATGCTATTTACCACAGAAGTCACAAGTTTGTTCCGTGTGTTCAACTTGTGCATGACCAGGGCCTATCCAGTGCCCTTTACACAAAATTTGTCCTCTCAGATTTACTGATATACTTCATTCATACTACTCTACAAAGAGGCATTTTGCAAAAGTAGTATTGCTCAACATTTTTCCACAGCATCATTTTGAAACACCATGTGTTTTGGGATTCTACTGCCATTCTCAATGACTTGTTTTTAACTACCCACCATCTATTACCTACATGGAATAAAATACCATACCATACCATGGAATAAAATACCATACCTAACGGTTAAGCCCACCCTGCAGGTAACACCATTTTCTAATTGCTCAGAAAGTAGTATTTCATAATGAATCTATTACCTGTGTTGAAATAATCCTTGAATAAGATGTTCTTGTGATTTAACCTGGCCAGCAGCTAAGCACTACGCAGCCGTTTGCTCACCCTCACCCCTTCGGTGGGATGGGGGAGAGAATTGGGAAAAAAATGAGTTTGTGCATTGAGATAAAGACAGTTTATTAGGACAAGAAAGAGAGGAAAATCATAATGATAAAAATACTAATGATAATGATGTGTACAACACAAATGACGCACAATGCAATTGCTCAAAACCCGCTGACTGATGCCCATCCCATCCCTGAGCAGCGCCCCACCCCAACCCCATCCAGCCACCCCATATTAATTGTTCAGCATGACACCACATGGTATGGGACATCCCTTTGGCCAGTTTGGGTCAGCTGTCCTGGCTGTGGTTCCACTCCTCCCAGCTCCTTGTGTACCCCCAGCCTCCTTGCTGGCAGGGCAGCACGAGAAGATGAAAAGTCCTTGGCTCTGTGTAAGCGCTGTTCTGCAACAACTGAAACATTGCTGTGTTATTAGCATTACTCTCATCCTAAATCAAAAACACAGCACCATACCAGCTACTAGGAAGAAAATTAACTCTATCCTAACCAAAACCAGGACAGATGTGTATTTACTAGGGGAAAAATCATAATTTCCCTTCTGTGGAATGTCCTTTGTGACAGATATTCATATTTGATATTATCTGCTTAAAAGGTTTTGTACATCCTGTTTCTTCATGCATGCCCTAACCATTTTAATGTTGAACTCCTTGTCGCCCAAAGCACAGAACTGTAATTCTACACTCTGCTATTCATTTCATATACAAAGTATTCCTTAACTCCTCTGGGAGCAATTGAGCAGCATATATGGCTGCCTGATCACAAAGTTTCTTTACATTTTTAATCCTTTGGCTGTAAAACATTGTTCTTCTGTACATCATGAATGGAATTTCATAAATCTGGAGTCAAGACCTCATCATCCCTAACATTCTTTTGGGATTGCTATAATGAATTTTGGTGTAATGACATGAAGAGTAGTGCCATGTGGAAAAATCAAAGAATGTAGAGAAAACACCTAAGGAGACCTAAGGTCTCCAGCTATGAGTTTAAAATCTGTGAGAATTAAATTTGAGGTCTATTTTCTATTATAACTGTCTTCTAATTCTTGCAGCTGACCTAAAGGAAATTGTAATACATCGGGGTTTCTAATTGTGCCAGATTGCTGAGTTTCAATGGGTGTAGGTGCTTTTTAGGTCTTTTTTGATCTGATCTTTAAGTAGCATGTGTGAGTTTAAAGTTTCAAGTTCTACAAGAAGCAGGTTTTCTTGGTTTTGCTTACTATAGTGATGTAGTCAGAAATGGTCTTACTACAGACTACTGAAGTACAGGTAAAGATATGAACTGAGTAATATGGAAAACCACAGTGTAAAGACTGTAAGAGTGGAACATTGCTAATTTGTTGGCCTGAATTCCTTATGTGAATAGTGATGTTGGTATGTTCAATGTGGACATATTTCTTCAAACTGATAAATCTTGGAGAAGTTTAACAGGCTAGGTCAAAACTACATTTTTGTTCATGTATGTTGTGGCTTAACCCAGCAGGTAGCTAAACACCAACCAGCTGTTTGTTCACTCCCTCCTCAGTGGTATGTGGAAGAGAATTGAAAAGAAACGTTCAAGAACTCATGAGTTGAGATAAGGACAGTTAAATACAAAAGAAAAATGAAAAGGGAAAGAAAAGAGAAAAATAGAACAACAAAAGGGTTGAACAAAGCAAGTGATACACAACACAATTGCTCACTACCAGCCAACTGATTCCCAGCCAGACCCTGGCCCCTGCAGCAGCAACCCCTGGCCAACACTCCCAGTTTTACTGTTCAGCATGACACCACATGGTATGGGACATCCCTTTGGCCAGTTTGGGTCAGCTGTCCTGGCTGTGGTTCCACTCCTCCCAGCTCCTTGTGTACCCCCAGCCTCCTTGCTGGCAGGGCAGCACGAGAAGATGAAAAGTCCTTGGCTCTGTGTAAGCGCTGTTCTGCAACAACTGAAACATTGCTGTGTTATTAGCATTACTCTCATCCTAAATCAAAAACACAGCACCATACCAGCTACTAGGAAGAAAATTAACTCTATCCCAGTTGAAACCAGGACTATGTATCGCAGGACAAAATGTTAAATTGGCTTGGTATTATTAGTGCTTGTAATTATAAGGGCATATTATTCAAGGAATTTGGTAAACAAGTTAATGTTTCTTTCTTTTGACTTAGGAATTAAAAGGCCTCTTTTTCCTTTCTCATATTTTCCATTAAAAATATTGACTGTTCCAAAGGATTTCTGTTTTCCGGTTGGAATTGATGTTGTACAGTTTTTGTTTGGGTTCATGTCTAAATATTCAGAGTCTGGCAGTCTTATAAATTTGAACGTAATGTTTAATATGCCAGAAACAGATTTAAAAAAAAAAAAAAAAAGCAACAGAGAACAAGTTAATGTTTTCAAGTAAAATCTATCAATAGTTCCAGTTTTCTATCTGGGCTGAAAAAGAAAAAAAAAAAAACAGCCTGGTGGAATTTCCAACCATTAATCCAATTTTCCAAACCTCTAGGTCAGCAGGGACACATGCACATCACGTATCCCACCTTCAGATATGCTTTGAGTTTAAGGAAGAACACATGAACACCTTGCTACACCTAAGTCAATTTAGCCATTTTTATTCAAAGTGCATGCTACTATCTGATTTTTAGCTAACGCCAGGCAGAAGTGTGAAACCAGAGTGTAGGTCAAGTGTGGGAAAGTGCTCATTCCCCTAGATGCCTGAGGCTTTCAGCTTACGAGTTATTGTGCTCAAAAATGATTTTCTTTTCCTCGTGACTGTCTTAGGACTAATTTAATACTGTTTTTAATGACAGCAGTTTAAGATAAATTATTTTTTCTTGCAGTCATAGCTCAAGTCCAGGTTGAGCTTCAAAAGCAGAACAATCTCTGTCAAGTGGCAAGAAACTGTGAAATATAATTAGAATCACTGGTAATCTCTACTCAAAAAGACTTAAACCAGAATTATGCAATTATTTTCCTTTAGGAGCGCTTGTCTAGAGGATTTACTTTCCCTTTAAATCCAAGAGTCTTCTAACATGCTTTGTCAAATAGCAGCACAGAGTTTGCTGAAAGAATTTCTCTGACCTTAACAGTGACTTGCTCTGGGTGTCTTTGTGCCTGGGGAGACTGGGTTACTGGGTGTGTAGCATCCTCTTCTGCATTTGTTTATTTCCAAACAGGCAGGTCTTCAAGATAGAAAGCTCACTTAGATGTTTTCATACAGTCATGGGAAAGCCTTTGACTATTCTTCCCAGTTAATTCAGTTAATTAACTAATTAATTAACTAATTTTGAGACAGCTGTTGTTGTGCTTTTTTTTTTTTTTTTTTTTTTTTTTTTTTTTTTTTTTAAAATGCATGTGTTCTGATGTTGTGCAATTGCTTTGCTGCTGTGGTTTGCATCAGGATTTAAGAACGGCATTGCCTCTCATAAAACTATTCATGCTCCTTATTGCTGAGGAGTATGAATGTTTCACAAATGTCAGCCAACACAACACATCTACAAAATAAAACAGCCTCATCAATGGAATACGCTTGCAGTGAGAACGGGATTAAGCCCAGGCTAGAAGTTGTGCTAAGGTGGGTAACTGAACTCCAAATTTCTGACCATTAGATGCTCATTTATCTTGGCCCAAAGCAGTAGGAGGGATCCCATCAGTTAATACAAAAGCCTGTTTCTGTTGCAAATACCCCAGTCAGTTCTACAATCACTAATTTATTAGAAAGCCCAAGTTACCAAGAATCATTTTCTACTTTTTTTTTTTTTTCATTTAAATCTGTTTGTCTTGATGCATTGTCTGTATTAGAGATTACTGTCTTTATAAGAAAAATAGCAAGCACTGAGTTTTTGGAGCTAGGAGAAATATGGATACAGTATCTCTGTGTATTATAAAGAAATGCTGATTTCAGAGGCACCAGGAGAATAATGCATTCAGAAGCTTTACCTTAATAGACGGAGATAGAGAGTTATTAGTTATGAAAATGTAAAATAAAAATTCTACTTCCAGTATTAGACACTGGACAGCATGATACAATATGCAATACATCCCTTACAAAACTAAACTGTGTGTTCAAATATTATTGAGCATTCCTTGTATGTATGATGAAATTGTTATTATTGGTCTCGATTTCAGATTTTCCCTTGGGAATGCTTGGAAACAGGAATTCATATCTGGGCCTTCGTCGAGGCCCAATGAGAATGAATGATTCAAATGAAAATTAATGTTGTCAAATGTGTTTCTCACAGTACTGGTACCATAGTAACCATGGTCTTATGTTTTAATGATACTAATGTAAATGTGAGCAATTAATAACTAAATATTTTTCCTTTGACAGCCACCTCTGCAAAAACATCTAAGTTAAAAGTCTTGAGTTCATTCTGGATTTCTTCCTTCTTCTATTTTCTTACTTGCAGTAAAGGTTTTACAGCCTGCAATAAGCTCTCAGCAACTCAGATTATGCCACTGATAGAAAACTGCATGAATTCATGCAGGCTGGCTGGGCTTTAAGTCATGACCGGGGTCAAGACCAAGTTTGTGAACGCTGGGATGTGGGAGGACACCTCATTTCCCCTCCCCAGCTCTGAAGATTGATATCCATTACACATTTGATCTTCAGAATTCACAGAAATAAGCATCAATAGCATCTTAGACATCAAATAAACGAGTAGAATTTATATTATCCAATATCCACCCCCCCAAAAAAAGGAAAAAAATAAAAATAAAAAAATAAAAATAAAGCAAGAAAAATGGCAAGAAAACAAAGCAGGTTTTTTTGGAAAACAAAGCAGTATATATACATAACCTCCTTGATGAATTTTATACTCAATATGGCTGTAGAGCATTGCAGGCCAAGGACTGATATTAGAAGTTTCCTCACACTTACTCATTAATACACTTCAACTCAGCTTTGGTACGGTTGAATTGATTCCTACTGCAAAATTCATGTAAGTGTTCAGGAGTTCTGAGCTATTCAACCACATCACTTTGTTGCAGTGGCCTCCAAAGTATATTTTGCCTGCAAGCAGGGCTGTTTATAACTGGGCAATTGGCATCTGATTTCCTTTTGATTTTCACATAACTAAACTGCTTATCAATATTTGTACTTCTCACATATTATCTTATGTGTTGTTTGTGTCACAAATTAGAGACAAAATCTGTTCTGTGTTACACACCTGGAGTTTCCTCTCCAGCTCCTTCAACCTGAGCTAAAATTTATTTCATTGGTGTTACTTTACCTTTTTTTTTTTTTTTGGAAGATTTTCTTCTGCTTTTATATATTTTAAATAAATATATTTTGAAGGGATTTTTCCTCTCTAAATGGCAACGAAAAAGGATTCTTTGAAATACTGAAATAAAATACTAATTTATTTTTATATCTTTTCCATCAGCTTTCTGCTTAAAAAATTACCAAATCCACTTTATAAACATGATTAGTGTGATTGTTCTAAAACATTCTTTTTCAGGGGATTTACCATATATAGAAAAAAAAGTGTTCCAACATGCATAGATGTTTCTGAAGAAAAATGTGGGATCCTTTAAATTATAAAATCTTCAGAAACAAAGGTTTTATTTTATAAGACATCATTTGCCTCTATAGTGCCATCAAAGTGCTGAATAATAATTACAGAATATATAAGAAATATGAAAAAAATAGTTTCTTCTTCTTTTCTGAATATCATAATATATTTAGCCTCCAGATATCCTCAAGAAAACAGCATCTCATCAAGGGCAACTAATGTTATTAATCAAAGAAGCTACTTATAACATTTAAATAAATGTCTTTCACTTTACGCACAAGGACAATATAGATGATCTGCAGATATCAGTTGTTTATCACACCGATGTATTTTTGTTATCATAATGCCATTACCTTGCCACTAATTCACTGGATGCAAACTGCTTATGGTTTCAAGGCTTATTCTGGTGACAAAATATGAAATGAGAGGCTTATGAATATTCAGAGGCTTTCCCCATGGCACTAACTCAGGTCTATTTATAGATGTGATTTACGGAGCTTATGAGCACAGCTAGAATTTGAGTTGAACATTAACAGTCCTTTTATGCGTGACATGACAGTTTATAGTTCACAACATCTCTGTGTTAGAACTACCAGTAAATATAAATGATTTTTTTTAACCTATTAGTTTAAGATAAAAATCATCGTTCCAATCCTGCAAGCTTAGTTCTCCTGTATGACTCAGATAAGGGGGAGGGAGGAGAAAAGATCAAAGGGAGAATTCACTCCAACTTTTCCCAGAGAGACACAGGAAATCTTCTGGCTCCTGGACAATCTGAGTAGGTTTAGTGTCCAGCTGCCACATTCACCATTAACAGGATGGAGTAAAAATATAAGAATGAATCTTGATATGCTGAATGAAACCATATCAAGACTTTATCTTGAATGTAGCAGATAAAGGTGTTTTTTCCATACTTTAGGCTTCATACATCTCTCTCCTCTCCTGTGTGCAATCTTAAGACACTTTGGGTTTGTGTTGCAATGACAGTTTGCAATAACAGGTTGCAATAACAACTCCTATGAATATCTGTGGCACCCAGAATACATAGGCCCCTTCTGTTTGGCTGACCACCACAGCCAACCAGGAGGGTCAGGGATTGACCATGTGAGAGGGAAGAGAATTGGGATGGAAAAGAAGAACAAGGACAAGAAACACTGAGAAACATCTGCAGGAGTGCCTGTCCCAGAACAGTGGAGAACTTTGATTTCTAATGGGACAAGTAAGCAGGAAAAACAGGGCCAGGTTGGGGAATGGAGTCTTTAATTAAAGAGCAGCTCTGAGTGTGCTGGGGTAATCAAATGCGGGGGGGGGGGGGGGTTATGACAGGAATGGGTTTTGCCTACAATAACCATAGGAAGAGAAGATGAAGATGGCCTGTCACCTCCATAAAAACTGGAGTTTGAAACCTCAACAGTGATGTATTAGTCATTCTATTTGGCTTCTTGGGATGGGGCTATCATTTCTTGAAGTGTTGTCTGTATCTAGAAATAAAATATAAACAGGCAATAGAGCAGTTTCTTGGGGAATTCAAACCTCATGTGGCTGGTTTGGTTATCCCACTCATGCTGTCATTTAAGTTTATTACCTTACCTACCCATAGGAGGAGAGAATTGTTTTTCCTAGGTCACATTTCTAGGGTTTTCTCTTTCACAATTATTATTTTTATTTTCATATATGTAGAGAGTTTTCTTCTCTTCAGTAGTGTAGTCGTTTCTCACTTTCTAAGGGACAGCTTGGGAGTTTGTCTTTCAGAACTCTTCCCTCTAAAAATGTTGTTTCAGGGATCTTGGGCACTAAGTTCTTAGCTTTTCCAACTTTCCTCTCAAGGCACATTGTCTAGCTTTCAGTCTTTTACTGGCAAATATATTTTTGACTGTAGTATCTGAAGCAGATCTCCCAAGAACCTCTGTAAACTTGACATTACTGTAAGGACTCTTGCAGGACTTGAAGACTCAAGATTTGATACAGCTAAATTTAGATTGCTTATGGGTATCTGCAATGGCTGCTTCCCATCTTCAAAGTAGGGCTATATAGAATGGAAACCCAGGTGTGCAAACTAGACAGAAGGCACTATACATTTCAGTATGCCCTAAGCTGAATGATGCTACAAACTATATGTCCTGGGGATATCCAACATATCCCAACAATAGCTATACCTAAATGCTAGCTATTTGTTACCTTGAAAGAAGAGTTAGAGTCTTTGTGTAATTTGAGGACTCACTGTACCTCACAGAAGCTGAAAGCCAAAAGCAAAATGCTGTTTTCATGAGCCTACCTCCTCACTGAGTTCTCTTAAAATGTTATATTTGAAATTAAACACTAAGCAGGTGGCCACGTGAGTTCAGCACAAGGGTCATAGCTGACTGTAAAGTCTATAACCACAGTTGAAAGATATTTTTCAGAGAAATAAGAATGTGATTTTCCAGTTGAAACAGCTTGTCCTCTGTAAATACAACTAGAGACAGAAGCTCAAGAATTTTGTATATCTTATCAGTCATGGATCTCAATAGTTTGAGGCATCTGGACAGAACTGTGATTTCACTGGGCCACATGACTTTTCACCATGAACTCTCCAACTGCAATGGATTTTTCATCCTTTATTGATGCTTTCCCAAAGCTGCTTGAAATTTTGCATAATCCAACTTTTTGGGTTGAGTAAAGTTAAGACTCATGAACTAAGAAAACTTCAAAAACAGTTTGAACGGAAAATTCATGCTTATCTCTGGCAGATTGTAGTCATATTTCTACGTTTACACTGATGTACAACTAATGATATTTTAAGAAATCATTATTCATGTTAGAAAATGAATAGGAAGATTACACTGAAAGAGTAATTTGGAAAATAAAGATGTATTGAGAGGTTAAAGAATCATTGATCATTGATTTTGTGCTTATATAACTGTAAAAACAGAAGCAGTTCTATTGAACGCCATTTCATGAGTGTACATAGCAGAAATAAGCTTCCTGTTTAGTTCCAATGGCTTACTGACTCACCACAAGTAAATAATAATTACAGAGAGAGGTAAATGTTAATTTAAAGAAGCTGAAAAAAGGCCTTTAATTGTCTCTTTTTCCTGGCCTGTATTCTTAAATTACAGTCTACTTATGCTTTCTGTTTGTCACGATGCTAAGCTTTTTGTGGTCTCATACCAATGAGAGTCATGAATACAACCAGCAGATGATTTCGTTTCTAAATTATATTTGTAATTGACCAAAAATAATCTTTCATTCTTTCCAAAACATATCTCACATTCACTACCTTCTACACTGCTTTTCTTTTAAAATGGTGTAGATTCACAGCCCCTGCTCAGGGACCTCTTGAAACACAGAATTTTCTATCCTTAGAAAAGTCCCACATATATACCTTATGATTGTGTAGCTCAGATCCCATCTGTTCTGTGAAAGTGGGAGGGATCAGGCATTCATTTTCTTCTATCTCCCTTTTTTCCCACTCTGGTTTGGCTCATGTCTACCAGAGAGCTAATTGAGAGTTGTCATCTAGTGCAACCCCTGCTGACACTGAACGGAAGTCTTCAAAAATAATTAGCAAAAGATTGGAAGTGACACAGAGAGAGGAGAAACATGTTAACTTTGAGATTTATTTAGAGTGTTTGAGGTGAGAGTACGGTTCCTATGGAGGAAGAAGAATGCCTGAGTACTATGATGTCTTGGTTCCCTCTATTTTGGTGCTTAGCCCTGAATATGATGTCCAAAGTGAGTCAGTTCCTGAAGGCATAGCAATATTGCTCACAAGAAAAAACACGAAGTAATAATCATTGCAAATAGACATTAATAATGTTAAAGTTAATTAAAAACAAAAGGTGTAGATAAAAAGAAAAAAAAAGTAACAATGAATTATGAATATACTATGATTCATACTATGAATAGGGGTTGCTGCATGTTCTCATATAAGCTAGATATGTCAGCATCCAAACAGAAGGACTCAAGTGCAGTACAAGAACTAGAAACATTTTATTTCCCAAGAGTGATAAAGAAAATGTACTTTTTCAACAAACATTGTTGAATAAGCAATCAGTTGGGATACTGGAAAGAAAAAAAAAAAAAAAGAAAGAAAAAAAAAGCTAACCCATGCAACTAATAGTTCTTAAAAGATGCAGTAATTTGTGATTAGCAACAGGGATCAAAGATACAGGAGCACAGCTGTGAATATTTTTTGTTTTCGTGCTAGTGAATGTTTTGGTCAAGTGGGAAGTTAGAGAATATGTCAAGTTCAGTCCAGAATGTGAGTCACAGCAGACAAATAACACGCGCACGCACACACACACAAAGTGAGGCAAGAAGTTAATATTCCAAATCAGAAGGCAAAGGAGCAAAGACATTGGAAGGGAAGACATGGGGATATGGGTATATGGTGGTAAAATCCTGACAAGGGAACAAGGTTAGATACAACTTCATCTCCTTCTCCATGCCTTATCAGTAGCGCTAGAAATTTATTAGTATCTTCTACACCGCTTGTGGCAAATCTGGCCTTGAAATAGAGTATTCTATATACCAACTTACTAACCATAACTGCAACAAGAGATATCATTATGCCAAAACTTAAATCAAAGTAATCATTTTGGAATATATCAAGGAAACAAGTAGCAGCTCAGAGAATGTGGCTGTTAATGGATGATATTAATGCAGTGCAAAATGGAAAAAAAAAATGTTTTGGAAAGCTCAGGGAAGCACCAGATGCAAAGACAAAGCAGCACACAAATAGTAAATGGCAAGCCAAATAGACAGCGGGACATCAGTGAATGCAACAGACTACAGAGACATCCCCAGCACTGTGGAAAAGAAGGAAACAAAACTGAAAACAAGACAAATTAAAATTATATAGACAAAACATCATTAGGACAGTTGAAAGTAGATGATCAAGGGAAACTATCTATGCTTAAAATTCAGAAGTGATATTGCCTTAGCTAAACTACCACTGAATACATGAACTTAGTGACACTGGATATGGGACAAGAAAATTTCTACAGATAGCTGCAAAACCTAAATTAAGAGAGAGAGGAGGGAAGAAAAAAAAAAAAAAGCCAAGTACTCACAGCAAGACTTTGACAGCATGTCACAAATTCTTATAATGAACTTGCGAAAAAAGACAAAATATATTGAAGGGCTGGGATATTTTCAGATGTGTTATACCAGACAGAGCACTCTGAGGGCTGCAGTCCTTGCCTCAGAGAGCAGGAGGTGTCCGGTGGGTTTTGGCAGACTGGGAGCTCTGTCAGGTTGGCTGCCTGGTTTCTTACAATCACAGGAGCCTCCTCTTGGTCCTTCAGGCACCAGGTTCTTAATAATGTTATGTATGAACTAAGAAAGAAAAGGAAAGAAAGGAATCAGAGAAGTCAAAAGACATTCCTGAAGTCAGAGAAACCAGAAGTTGGGTAAATGACACAGTAACTATTCAGAAACGTAGGTCTATATTGTTTAAATGAGGTAGTGATTAATACTAATAAATACCAAGAAATGGAAGGAAGAATGAACTCCAGCACTTCAGTGCAGAAAGACTGACATGTTATATGGTATGAGAAATCCAATTATCTTACTACATGTTGAACAATACAGAGTAAATACTGACGCTCGGGGCGGGGGGTGGGGTGGGGTGGGGAAATGTGAGAGAAAACTATCGATCAGTAAGACCAACAAATAAATTTGTATTTATATTACTAATCAATGAGTGTCCTGCTGGCTTTAGGAAATATTAAGGCAAAGACAAAACAAAACCATGGCAGATAAGGACTACAACCTCACTGATCTTTTAGAAGGAATCAGAGAAGTAAATCTAAAATAAAATATAAATAAGATGGAAATGCATTTAATTGCAGTATCACATTTGGGACACTTATTAATCTTCTACTGTAATATAAATGTAAAAATAACAGTGAACACAAGACAATAGATACGTGTGCCTAAAACTGTGAAATAGATTCAGTGATAATACTTCTTATTAGACGCATGCAAATGCTTTGAGGCATGTACCACACAAATAAGAGCTGTAGCTACCTTGCTTTTGAGCCAGATTCTGTAAATCTAGCTGCTGGTCACCAGCTCTCCTGTCCTATGCTGTGATGTGAATAAATAGGCAAATTTCCAGTGTAATGCCAATGAGTCAATGCTTGTGGCTTTGTTTTAATGAAAGGAACAGCTGGTAGCTTTCGTTTCAAGGTCCCTACGGCAAGCTGAACAGAAATACATACAAATGGAAAAGAACATCAGGCAACTGTGTTTGTGTGTATGAAATTCACACATGCATTCAAGGATAAGAAACAGAAAACAAGAAAAAAATGTCAAAAGGCATTTTAAAGTATACTCTCAAGCATCTTTAAAACAAGTTATTGAAAGAAGGATGCAGTGAATAAGGTCACTGATTTCCTTTGTGAAGCAGCCCTACAGCAGAAAAACCGAGCTTTTGAATAGATAGATCCTCAAGCAGATTAGAATAGAGAACTATGGGGAAAAATATCTAAATAACACTGTACAAGTTCCAAAATGAGGACATAAAACAACAACAACCACAAAAACAAAAAGTAATAATAACAAACAAACAACCAAACAACAACAACAAAAAAACAGCTAGCTTAAGGTACTAGCTGCTATTCTCTCAGAGGAGCTGGACAACAAGGGGAAGGCTCACTTTATTTCTGCTGTTTGACAGAAGTGTATATAAAACAGCCCGTTCATAATATCAGAGTACTAAGAACAGAAACTTCCCCAAGAATACCTTGAATTCCAAAACTGAGACCTTCCAGAAAACTAGTGACATCTACAGCAGGTACACTATGACTAGAGAGGTATGGAGGACAAACACTGTTTTCACACCGGATTCCCCATTTCCCATCTGAGCTCCTTTAGAAAAAAAAAATCACAAATGCAAAAACATAAAACTTTTGTAGGAAAAAATCTCATTTCAGAAATTTCACTTTGCATTGTGGTGGGACTACGTAATTTAATTAAATTTAAAGATTTTAATGGGATCATTTCAAATAAAAACTTGAAATAAAGTATCTTTCTCTCTCTCTCTACATATATCCTCCATTCTGATAGTAAACATTTTTTTTCAATTTCTTTTCACTAGAAAAAAGTCTGAGGAAATCTACATGTTTATAAATTTCCATAATTTCAGTGGAAAATTGCTATCAAATGCATTCCCATTGAAATGACTCTAACAAGCTCATGTACATGAATCCAAAAAGCTGATAAATAATTGTTGTATACAGCAGAAACAACCTCTTTATTACAGAATGCTGTTTAGATTTCTGGGAACCAGGCAAGCTCCCAGACTAGTGTCTGTGATTGTTTTAGACTCAGCAATGACACATTCTAGGCATATAGTGCCAAACTGCATAGTTTTTATTTGCAGGTTTTAATTGGGGTCTGTGCAGCTTGCCTAAGAAAGGAACTCCAGCCACATCACAGTAAATGAGAGACAGTCTAATGGCCACACTCACCAACAGCTAAACATATTAAACCAAAATAAAATAAATCAAAGAAAATACATCTGTGATGAAACAGCACTCTCAGTGAGGGTCTTAACAACACTTCTGTATAATGGTGGATGTCAAATTGTGAATCTACCTTAGTGTTATCAGACATTACCTCATTACAGCTAGGTGTAACAAAAATGGATGCTCAAAAGTCAAAGCCTACTCTAACTAGTATATGTAAAATCTGCCAACAGTTCCAGGTTTTTGTTTGTTTTGTTTTTAAGAAAAGTAATGTATTTGGAAGGAAGTAGTACATTAAAGAGATAATAGTTACATAGTCATTCATATATCATGGCAGAGGATGGATATATATTTTATAAAAATATGGATATATCATTCCATTACCTACAGAATACAGAAATACAGACGGGAGACATATAAGAAATAAGACATATAAGAAATATAGACAGGGAAGAATTATGTATTTCTCTGAGCCTCAGATGCCAGCTGCACAGCAACACTAGCCCATCCCCAGCAAACAGCAGAGACTCTCCAGCACAGCATCGCCCAAAACCCAAGAGGTTTTTAATCCCTCCAGAATGCCAGATTGAGAATTATGCCTGAATAAGTTTGTGCAGAGAAGAACCTTGAGAAAAAAAAAAAAATTATGAGCTAGTCATGAGTTAATTGCTGCTGAAGAGAGAGAGAGGGGAAAAAATGGTTTCTGCAGGTTTATTTTTAAAGTGGTACAACTTCTGGGTATAAACTAAATACATAAGCAGTTTATAAAACTCATGATGATATCATTCGTGTTAAAGTAGACCTGCTGCAAACTGTACAAGATCTGTTTTGCATCATGGCAATAAAATGTTTCAAAGTAAGCTTTAGGACAGTGTGATCTGTATGTTATCTAACATCAGACAAACTAATTGTAAACAGAGCAATAGGAAGAGGCTATGAAGTTTGCTTGGAGAACATTTTCTGATGTGCAAGGTGAATCAATTCTTTCATGTCTGGATGAGCAGGGATTTGTGGAAGAGAGGGAAGGGGAGTTTCCTCCTATGAACTTCTCAGCTTTCACCTCGGGCACTGAGAAGCATTGCAGGATTGGAAGATTGCAGCATATGTTTCTTCTGACAGCAAATATCAGTCACATTCTGCTCATGATACTCAGAAAAAAACACATGGTAACTTACTGGGATGAGCAGAAGGGTTTCTACAGAATACTTTGGTGACCATGATCCTACTAGAATAATAGAATAAATTCAGGGTGAGCAAAGGGTACATTTACGGTGATAGGTATGCAGACAGGTCCAAGCATCCTTTACAAGGTTCTAGCTCCATTTAATTCATTTAAATTCCAGTTTATTCAGGAAGTTTCACTTCCAGAGAGGAATTTGGGTCTACTTGCACATATCTCTATGGACACATTCCAAAGGGACAGTGACTATACATGTGCCACAGAATTCAAACTAATTTTTTCTTTACCTCCTCCTATACAATAGCATTAGTAATAAACCCAGGGAAATTTTCACTACACATTAAATTCTTTCAACAGAGCATTATGGACAAGCTACTTCAGCCTCTCACCATCTCTCATGAGTTCCTGAGCCACTCAGAAGATACAGACTAGCTCTGAGGATCTGTGCATCCTAGCTCACAGTACTCTGAACATCAGCACAGCTCTCCTACACAAGAGTGCTGTAAAATACAGCACTGTGCTCAGTGTAAGAGCAAGCACAAGTAACTCACGGGCATGAGGAAAGGGGAAGTACTACCAAACTATGTATTTTACTGGATGGAAGCCTCAAGCATCACCTGTCTATTTCCTTTTTCTTTAAAAGTGAAAGATCGTCCCACTTGAATTGGGAAGTTCTGAAGAACATAAATTGCACAATTACCAATGGCCTTGTGTTGTGTGTTATTCCAGCTACTCTGAAAAGCATTCTGCAACCAAAATGTAATACCTCGTTTTATTTCATGTTTGTCTGGCAAGAAGTCATGATAGATTTTATTTTAATGCATCAACGAAGTGCCAACACCGTTTCAGATCAAAGGGAATGCTTACTTGTAATCACAGAGTTAATATATTTTGTTCCTGTGTTCACACAGACTAAAAATTCATTAATGTATAAGGTAACAGTAGCAAAGAGTTTAAAAGCTTTTCTGTGTGAGTGCATGTATGTCTATAATAATTCTGTAATTACTGTGTTAAGCCCAGTAAATTTCTAAACGTGCTATCATCCTGCTTTCTTCCCAGGCCCAGATAAAATCTGCTGCCTCACAGATCAAAACAAGATATTACAGAGTTTAAACTAAACTAAATCATGTTTGTCTAGTGTAAGGAAGAAAGGATGCTGTTAAGAGAAGATGGTGGGAAAGAATATTTTATTTCTCTGTGCTATCAGATATTACCTACTGCTGCAGTCAGATTATTGAACTAGGTATACTAGTGATTTACTCTGTCTCAAAACTTGTTGAAATTCAGTGTTCATTTTGTAAAAGTTGTGGGTTTATTTGAAGTGTTAGATTTTCATGTACCTTCTGACAAGGATCAATAGTTACAATCCATGCTTCCACATTAAAGATCCAAAGCAAATAGGCTGTGCTTCACAGCTCAGGATGCAATGTGGCACAGTAATAAAACCTGCCATACTGACAGAAGTACAATGTAAAGCAAAATATGATATAAAATATTACACTGAAGATTTGGAACAATTCCTGTGGGTCTCTAAAAGGGTTCATGGTTCTAACACAGAAAAAGCAAGCAATAGTGTAAAAAATATGTGAATAAATGAAAAAGATGTTAAAGCTCAAGTCACAGTGTAATATCTTTTCTATTAGCTTTACTTTTTCTTCTATAGAAGCAAAAAATACAGATGTCTACACAATATTCTTCTGTGTATTTAAAAACAATGAAGTGTTCTTTTGCAAGACATATGTGGCTATAACAGCTTTTTCCTTTGTTGGATATCTAGACCTAAAATGGATATCAGTCACACTTCTCTAACTCCTTTTTACATAAATTTATCATTTTAAGGTGGGGAGGAAGACAAAATAATAGCATAAATCTCAGATCTTAGTGAAAAATGACATATTGGCTCCAAGAAATCTTGCTTTTTGATGTGGCAGCCAGGTAACCAACCACTCTGAGATCATTGCATTTGGTCTCCTGAGAAGTAAAATTATCCATAAGTCCTCTGAACAGTAAATAACAATGTTTTCTTTTTTTTTTTTTTTAATTGATCTAAGCTTAGAAAAATATTCTACCAACAGACAAAACACTAAGCTTTGCTTCAAACACATGGGCAGAATACTCATTCCAAATTGAAGATCAAGAAATCAAAATAGTGTATTTGGTGGTGAAGACTTACTGGGATCAGCTGTCCATGCACACTGGATTAGGCACACGTGTGTATTTTTACCTAGCATTAAACCAAGATTATTTGGAGAGGAGAAAGACCTTCATCCAGACTGCTTCCCTGATTTACAGGATTTGAACATGATTCTCATGCTTCCCCAAAGAGCAGTCTCCAGCCAGGCAGTGAACCAAATAAAGTAAAATTCCTTTACTTTGAGGAAAAAAAAAAAAAAAAAAGAGTGATATTGAATGGCCCAATTATCCCTATCAAAAAGCTAACATAGCTCTAGATCATTAGGATTTGTAATGTGCTTAATCTCATGCTGCTTGGTAGTTAGACCATCCATCTGAGAGATGAGTGAAGTGGACTCATTCTCCATACAAATGAGAGATCCAAAGGTCTCCCTGGGAGAGTTTTAATGTTTGGGTTTTGGTTTTTGTTTTTTGTGGTTTTGTGTGGTTTTTTTGGGGGGTGGGGAGGGGGCGGGGTGGAGGGACAGGGAGGATCAGCACAACCACCTATACTTTGTGCAATTCACGGGCAGTTTCAAGAGTTCAAGGGCAGGGTCTTGTGCCTCAGGGACATGTTCAGGACCTTGGAATTTGGTCTCTAAGCTTCACCTGTCTTAGTCACATCTCTTTCTTTTTGTTTCCTGCTGGACTTAACTTGTCTTTGTCTTTAATGTTTATAAAAGTCAGATAAGATATTTACATGCCCTTCACATCACTGGTGGTCATGCCTGAAATGTAAAGCTGTAGGTATGAGTGAAGGGGTAGAGGTGACAAGAAGGGACCCAAGAATCCTCAAAACCCAGAGACCAATCTTAATTACAAATATATATATATGTTGCTATCTGATTGGAAAATAGAGTTATTTTTAAAACTTTGAGAATATCTTGCTTCACAGTTACAGTATAAGTCCTTTGGAGAAACCTATGGAAAGACATTTCCTTGACATTCTTCTTCACTTTGAGTACTGCTGATTCTGGAGCTGTTATATATATATTAGGTACATCAGAGTACATTAAACAGCATTTCTTATAAGCCACAAACTAATTACCTGGCTGAACCTGAACTAATTCTGAATAGAGCCAGTGCGTGATCTTTGCTTATATGTCATTACTGACCTCCAACCAGGATAGATAAAAGTGAGTTGACTGCAGTTAGCTTAAGTGTTTCCTTGTTCCATCTGCAGGTTTCTGCATATCCCATTACAAAGTGCATGTGAATTGCCTTGTTAGCTGGATCAGATTCAGCTGAGGTGAAAAGGGTCAACACCCTCTGAACAAGAGTAACTCAGGAAACAACACTATGGATTTCCCCAATGTGCTGAACAAGATTTCTATGGCCTAAGCTGGTATCTCATAGGTTTACTGGGTTCTCATCTATTCAGCGAGATACTTCTATATTGCTCTGTATGATAAGTGATATGAACTGTCAATGTCCCCTTTAAACATGTGGACAATCACCCATTAACTTTTAGGCTGAGAGAGCTACCTCCACTTACAGCCACGAAGTGGGAGTGTCTTCCTCTTCTTCCTTACCTGGACCAGAATAAAGTTAGTGACCAAGAAGAAACCAGCTCAGCATTCTATCTTAAATATTCAGAGATTCTTGTTGTTATTTTTTTTTTCAATGTTTAATAAGCAAGATCTTTATCCTGTTCTGCATTGAAAAGCATGCCTACATCACAAATACACTTTAGATCTGGTCAGTTCATTAGCCTCACTAACAAGAGAAGAATCCTCTTCTTAAATTCACTGTGAACCTAATTAATTTTTTTTTCTGTCTTGCGTTTCTTCAAAGCCTTATGGAATAGGCATGGTGTGTTTTAAGCAAGATCAGTAACAAGCAAACCAAGTCTGTTTTTAAATGAATTTGACCATAGTCTCTACTACATTCAAATGACCATTCTTACTCACAGTGTTTCTCTCTTGCAAAATGATAAACAAATAGCTTTAACAGATTTGATACAAGGGAGATTTTTCCATCTCCTTGTGGATCAGCCACACTTCCAGGAAGGATTTAATTTAAGCTGTACACTAAATCAGAGTTAATGGGAGAGTGCTACCTTCCTAGAAATGTCATCTTGCAGAGGGGTACTTCCGGGAATGCTATTGCAAAAACATGACTACAACTCATCTGTTCAGTAAAGAGGCAGGTCTAGATTCAGCCTCTTCTCTAATCAAGGGAAAACCCTCAGCACAGAGGAGTCTTGCTGAACATCCGGCACCTAGGGCACAGAGTTTTGCCAGTTTCCAGTGCTCCAGCTGGTCCTGTTCCATTCTCCAGCCCTACCAAGAAATCCTTATCCTGTCACCCCAGAAAATCAAACCTCTGCTTCTAGGGCTTGGGGAAGATGTGTGGGAAGGAAAGGAAAAGCTTTTATCTATGCCCCCTTTGTGAGTGCAGCAAAGCCAGAGATATGTTCCCAAGGGGTGGGAAAAGGCTGTGTGCCCTGGGACTGAGCCACTTTATATGAAATCCAGTGCTAGTGGAGGAGATGGGACTCCAAGTTTCTCATGGCAAATCTAGTGTGACTTGATATAAACTTCAGACATTTCTATCATATGCTAATTTTATCCTTTAGTGTATTTTGCATCTCAAGAGGAAAAAGCCCATGGAAGAACCTACCTTATCCACACTGATTATGCAACAATCAGTGATTAAGGGAAATTTTACTATGAAGCTTTCTTTAATGAAAAAGTGTAAAATTTATTAATAGTTAACAGCAAACATCCCTGTACTGTTTAAAAACATACAGCGGTGTATTTGGTCAGGTCATCATACATCAAAATCTTTGATTGGATGACCTAACAGATTATTTTGGTAGCTGCCTGTGTACAGTTGCTCAAGCTGCAGAATGTGCTGTAACAAGCCCCATGCTACCTCTTTGTTTTGCTTCACGACATTTCCTTTCTATATCACCATGTATGGAAAGTAAAGATGCAGGGACAAATTATACATATGTTGCATACATGACATCAAAACTCACAACAGTATCATCACAACTTGGCAATTTGCATGTTTGTGGAAAGAAGTGCAAATGAGTTTTGTTTGAACAGCAGAAACATCCATCAAAGCAACACCAACAATTTTCACACTTCAATAATTAACTTTAATGAGAAAGTCACTCTGGAGTGACTCCCCTATGAGGTAATCAGCTTGGGCCAGGCTGAACCAATTTGGAACAACAAGATATTCCCCCACTCCTCTGATCATGAATTTATCTGCTCTTTCCCCAGCTGAAATAAATTAACAACTAAACCATGCAGAGTCTATGTAGGTCACACAGTTGATGTACTACCTACTCCAGCCTCCTGAAAGAATTCATTTGTTAATACTTAGCAGCTGTGACAGTCCCCCTGCACTGGAGTCATCTGTCCAGAGTGTAATGTAACAAAGCTGGCTGCTTCTTTCCAGCAAGAGCCTTTTCTGAAAAAATCAGATGAACAGGTGTTCTTCACATCCCCTAGATCTGGCTCTGTGCTCCGAGATGCCATTTCGTAGTCCAGCTGCACTGTTTGCTTCAGATACGCCGGGGCACAACAAAATGCACTGTCATTATCATTTCTCTGACAGAGTGTGGGTGTAAATAATGTGCACACATTAGCGAAGCTCTGGGGATCTCCATGGAAACATTTAATCATTGACATTTAAGCTCCTGGTGTCGATAAGGGAAGCATCTGACTCCTGACCTATTACTAATGGTTTATCAAGGTAGGAAGCAAGATTTTTTTTTTTTTTTGGCTTGACCCGGCTAGAAATGATACAGTGACAGCACATGCTATTATATCTTTCCTCTCTTCCCTCTTTTTCCTCCTGAGTATAGCTTGCAGTTTTATTTTTTTATTTTTTCCTTTTCTCAGTTATGTCATATTGGGACAATGTGGGATAGATCTGACTGAGGAAATGCCAACCTCCCAAACCACCCTCTAAAGTAACACAGCTAACTTCTTTTAAGTTTTTCATATGTAAATTCAGGAAGGTTCTTGGATCTTGAAGGGAAAATGTCAGAGACCCCTGTAGGAAGTCACTCTTAAGTGTCAGAGCAGTTCTTGCAGCATCCCGAGCGTGCACATGCGCACCCACTGATTCACGTGAGTAGCTCCGTTGGAGCCTCTAACGAACCCAGCCTCTGCATGTCCTGTGCAAGAGAGGAACCAACTTTTAATGGACACCTCTGTGCTTGTTGCAGGCTGCGTTTGGATTACCATTGCCTCATCCGTGGCAAATCCCCCCTGTACCAGAAACTGATGTGCCAGAAATTCAGACTGGTCTGAACTTTTCACCAGTCAGGAGCTCTTCCAGATTCCTTACTCCCAGCTTCCAGACCACTTCCAGTGCATGAGCCAGCGTCCTGATCTGCAGCAACTCCTTGTTAACTCTTTCCTCGCAGAGCAGCCTAGACCCACTGCCAACCAGAGACCTCCCCTCTGATTTTGAAGGGAAAGCCAAGCCTTAAAACAAACATTTCAGTACGCTGGTTTTGTTTTGAACTGACAAAAGTCTAGTAGTGCTCTGTCAGTCTGAAACCCAGTCTTCCTATGCCACCCAGTTTCCACTGAGACGGTGGCACCCTGATAGCAAACCTATATGATCAGCTGCGCTCCAGCTGTTAATTAGTCACAGTTTTGGTCCCAGATTTAGGGCTGATTTTGTGCTGGCTCTGGCTTTGGGTAGTGCTTCATTACAGAATGTGATTTGGCTTAAAGGAAAACTCTTAAGTATCTGGCTTATTTTGTGGGAAAAAACGCATCATTCTGTTACTGTCTTTATTCCAGAATAATTCACAGGATTTATTCTTGTTAGGGTAACCATATATAGCTCTTCTTACATCTAACTTAAATGGTTGGATGCAGAAAAGATAGAAAGTCTTACACTACTACATCATACAAATTAAACACTTATGACTGTTTGGCCCATGTACAATTAGCAGATTAACTCTGTGTCATTCCTTGTAAAATGAAACAACATTTTGGTTGCAAACCTCACTATTACATGTGTCATCTTTGCTATTTTTATGGCACCTATTCATGCATGTGATGGGGTAGAATTTGGAGATTTTTCTGTTTTTAAATTTACTCTCTATTCATTACCCTAACTCATTATAGGTCTAGGGTCTAGTTAGTCTGACTAGAGCACAGTGTCAGTTGAAGTCCATACAGGGACCATGGACTGGATCAGATGATAGGGTACTTTCCTGCCTCTGCTGTAGCCCTGCCACCTAATCTTGGGAAAACGTTTTGTCTTGTGACTATGAAAGCAGTGACTCAGTATTTCTGCAGTAGGATAGATATAACATCAAAATAACTGGGATTTTTATGTAGAAAATAGTTAGAGGAGTAACTATTACATTATCAAAAGTGAATCTCTTTGCTTCCTACCTCTGGACAGCAACAGTGCAAAGAACTGTGGCACTAACTTGCACGGATACTGCAATCGATAGAAAGAAGCTTGCCAGAAAATGAAAGGTTTGGGCTTCTTCTAGCATACGTCCATTAAAAGATCTTAATGCATACCACCTATGGATGGTATTCCTTTTACTACATGCTTTTAGAATTCATAACCCAAGCAAGCATTTTAAATAAAACTTTGCTCATTATCATAACACTGGAGTTTTTAAATGCTTAGAACAGGCTGCCTTATCCACATAAGAGGTGTATAAACACCATCAAAGAAGGGGCCTTTCTGGCTGTCGAAAGATGAAAACATAACATCATGCTCATTAGCAGAATTTGGCTATTTCAAGTAGAATATGCATACATTTTAGCGTTGAAGGTCCTGGCTTCAAATGCAGCTTGAAATGCAATCAGTCAGTGTCGCTCATATGCCATTTGCCTCAGATTTTACACCTTGTAGATCTAAAAGACTTGCTTTCTGATCTTATGCAATAGGTTTCATTCAAAAGTATTAGGTTTTTATTTGAAAGCCACGTGCTTGTTCTGAGTTTTCTGTTCTCTCATATTACTGAGACTGATTTTGGATTTTTAGTTCATTAAGAGTGTGCCCCTGGACTGAGACTTTCTTAATTGATTTCTCCTTAATTGCTACCCCTTAGTTATTCCTCAACAGTTTGGAGGCATAATCTGGTGTATTGAACCATTGTTTCTTGCAAGTGCCAGAGGTAAGAAATGTATTTATCATCTAGCATTTGTATACTGTCTATCTTCAGTGATACCCGTTAGGTGGGAGAGGTGTTGGGGTAGAAAGAGAAAACCTCAGTATCCTGGCACCTTAAGTGCTGAACTGTGCATTAGGAATAGAGAGGGCTCTGCTCATTCTTCCAGCTGTTATTAATCCTGACATGTTCAGAGATTTTTGGCACACACTGTTTTAACCTCCTGCAGTTTAAATACATTTAACATTCTCTCTCCCTCTTCCCCATAATGACTGTAATGTGTGATTTTGTTTTATCTCAGTAATCATATCCTTCTCCCTCTGAGAACCAGCTCAGCACAGCACCCCAGATACAGGCGTAGGAAGAACAGGCTTATCTGTTTGTACAGAATGTGCCATTGCTTGTTACCATAGAGCTAATGCTACTTAACAACATTTAAATAATAATTTATATTGTAAAATATAACTTACTCTGTTGTGACCTGATAAGACTAACTGCCATTGATTATTTGTAATATTGTCCATGGATGTTTAAAAACAGGTACGGGAGGAAAAAAAAAAAAAAAGGGGAAACATTTTCATAATAAGAAACATCGGTTGCTGGGCTTGTCAGTATGTACCCAGGCTCACGAGGATTTCAAAAACATTCATTATCAAACAGACAGTGTTTTTTCCAACCTACATCCTTCGTAGCCTCAACTGCCAAATTACTTTTGTATGTTAGCTAGGCTAACTCAATCCCAAACTCTTTTCACGTTCTCTTTCATTATGGGACTACACAAAACCTAGGCTAAGGTACCTGTCAGAAAAAATATTCCCTAAAAGGGCATACGTGCTTTGGAGGTGTATACTCAAGGAAAGCCTAGAAATGCTGCTTACAGGGCTATAAAATGCATAAGATTGTGAGCTCAGACCAGCAAATTTTACCTCTGTTAATTGCAGTGGAGCAATGACTGAATTAGTTACGATTGCCAGATATGTAGCATTGGGAAAGGCTCCACATAACAGCGACTCCAGTCAATGACATGTTGCTACACTTCAGAAGATTGTGGCAACATCACTACAGAATTCTGTTTGTGATAGGAGTTGCCCAAAGGGAGAATGAGGAATATCAGGAAATCAAAATGAAGAAGGAAATAAGCTCAAAGTCACTGATGCAATAAATGCTATAAAATAGTTGACCTCTTTCCCTTCCTAGAAAATACAGAGGGTAGACCTGCCTTGAGAAAATTGTTACGTGTTATAAAGATTAATAATTCTGGGGAACAATACCAATTTCTAAAACTGAGAATATCTGTATAGCATTTAGGAATTCACTAATATGAGACCATTTAAAATGTGTTTAATAGGACAAGGAGTAATGTTTCCAAACTTTAAAAAAAAATAAAATAAAAAGGTGGATTCAGATTAGATATTGAGAAGAAATTTTTACTATGAGGGTGTTGAGGCACTGGAACAGGCTGCCCAGAGAAACTGTGGATGCCCCATCCCTGGAGGTGTTCAAGGCCAGGTTGGACGGAGCTTTGGGCAACCTGGTTGGTGGGAGGTGTCCCTGTCCATGGCAGGAGGGTCGGAATTAGATGATCTTTAAAGTCCCTTCCAACCCAAACCATTCTGTGATTCTATGTGTTTAATAAGTTTGATACCATGGCATATCTACAGTTAGATACATCTCACACACTACCATATTACATCCAGAGGGGTGGGTGCTGCAGGAATAGGGTACATGGCAGTGGGGAGAGTGATAGAAGAGCATCTTTAGGACAGTACACAGGCATCAGTAGGAAAAAATGAAGTAAAGGTTTGTCTTTCAAGTCCCACTTTTTCTGATGCTGCAAATACAAAACCTTTCTGTTCATGTAGGGTCGACAAGCCAAAACCTACCTTCTCAAGATAGCTGTCTATACCCTTCTTTTTAAGAGTGGGGAAGGACTTCTGCTCTTCAGGTAGGAGGAACCACTCTTTCTCTCTCTACTCCAGCTTCCCAGCACCTACTAATAATTATCAGAGTGCTAGAAATTGGAAACTGAAGATTAATTTCCCTTTTCAGTAAATGAGGCTTCAATTCCTTTTCAGTGTTTTGGATGAATTCAAAGGTGGATGGACAGTCAAATAGGAAATAAATCTCTAAATATGTCTAAATATTGGGTTTAAGAGGAGAGGAGTTCTGTAGGATTGGAACTTGACCCTTAGCCCCTTGGGCCTATAAAGCGCCCTACTTGGGCATATAGGGTTTCCCTGACATAAACCTGGTGTAACACAGTAGTGCATTAGGCCTTTGGTATTTTGATATTTACCAGGTGTGCTTGAATAAAGGGCAATTTAACTTTTGCAGTAAACCAGTTCTACTTGCCCAATTTCACTTTTCTGAACATCAGTTAGTGATCATTATGTTCAGCTAGTATTACATTTAACCATCCAAAGACTTGTGAGCACTTAAGTTCCATTGACTTCAATAGCATTAGCTGGAGTGAACAAAAGTTAAGGTAGTAGGTAGGTCTTTGGTGATCAGGCTTACTTTACATTGAACGGTAAAATCTACATCTAAAAGTTACCATGTCAGACTCACAACTGGTGTAATTCTGGTGGCATTCTATAGGGAAGAACATGGATATTCGTGGAAGGTAGGGGCATGCTTGATTACACTATTAACATCTGGCATTTAGAATAAAATTAGAGAAAGAAAAAACATCATTAACCAGCAGTGAACTTTATCAAGTTTTTTATTACTTTAGATGGAGCTTTGGCAGTTGTTACTGTAAGGACATTTCTATATATAATGTGTAAACACCAAGTAGATATCAGGAAAACAAAACAAAAAAGATATTTGTATTAAATAACCTCCTAGGGATTAAAGATTTGTTTCCAAAATCATGGCTCCTCAAATATATCAGTAATATTTTTCTGTGACTTTTTTTTATAAAATATAGTTATGTGGTTTTTGTCAAAAAATGAGAAACAAATGTCATTAAAAACTTGAAAATCTTAATTATGCCAGTAGTATGAGAACTACACTAAATGGTTCAATATAATATATAGAAAACATGTAAAAGACAGTGCTCATTCTGTATGGTTATTGACACAATCTGAGTAGTGTAATATAATACACTTCTTAATACAATCCATTCCAGACAGAAGGTAGCCAGAAATTTTGCCAATTTTCAGTATAATGTTTGCTCTATGTAAAACTAAACTCAACCCAGAAGAAACTGGAGTAATTTTCTGGGCTGTGTTTAATAGTGGTATAAGTTATTTTTGTTGACAGAGTGCCCAGAATCTGCTATTAAAATCAATTTTAACAGGTGCTGTAAAAAGTTAATTTCAAGTAACTTGTTCAGAATACCTTATCAACTGAGTTGACCTGACAGCCAAACATGAACATTGCTAAGAATGACGCAATTAGTTACACTGAAAAAATCATGGCTGAAAATTGAGGAATAACTTCGTGAGTTGGTTAAAAAACTTCTACGTGCATTCTGTATCACACATGCATTTTAAAGTATTTTTGTTCATTTTCCCAAATAAATGATGTGGCTTTCCACACCTCTGTGAAGTCATTTCCATCTGTGGTAGTATCTGATATTGATGTTGTCCTCAGACAACATAGGTGCACTCTAAGTGCAACTATGAGCAGAACTATTCTATAAGAAAATTATCCTTCCTGTTGTGGACAGAATAGCTAAAACTACCCTATGAGTCACTTCACCTTTGTTTGCCTAGACTTTTCAACCTGTCAAGTATCATGTTTCTGAAGAAATATTAGTTCTAGAGAAGAGACAGCTCTTTATAAAGGTTGGCATCAGAGCCTGAGATGAACTTCAGATAAAGTTCAGTTCCAAACATTATAGGTATTTTGTACACTTTTGGCTTTGGGATTTGTCCTTTTTCTTTCTGGGTTGGAAACTTGTTCAGTTTCTGTCTAGAATTTGTGAATTTTGGTATACTGTGTTTATTTGTGTCCACTGACATATTAATGAGTTCAAGAAGCTAGATTATGAATTAGATGTTTTTTCTTTCATTTTATCGGACCAGAAAAGGAGTGTTATGATTCCTTGTACCTCTGTGCTGTGATTTCCCTTAATGGTTTCTGTTTACTTTTTTGTGGGTATTTCAAGATGCAGGTTCTTTTGTTCTGGTCCTGTGTGACAGCTGCTGTGAAAGCTGCTTGCAGTGGGTCATCAGTCTTTCCATCTAGTCCTACTGGTGGTGTATTTTCTTTGAATTACCACAACAATTATTGCATTGTAATTCTGCTTTTTAAGGCTGCAATGATCTGAAAGCTCCCCATTCCTACTTAAATGTATATATATGGATGCTATATAGTTGCTATTTCATGATGCACATTTATCTAAATGCAAATCAAGTGTTGTCCACAATGGGTTTCTTGTGTTTTCCTCGTGGACAAATAGTTCAAAGGTAAATGCTGATCTTTGTTAAGTGCATCTGAATGAAAATTACCTTTGAGAAGATAATTTGCAAAGAGAGGGGCACACATCCCAAAAGTGGTGCTGTTGAAAAGAGCGTATTTAAATTAGAAAACAGTTGGTGGACTGTTGCTAGGTTGAGAATACACAGTCCAAGCCTTGCAATCCCAACTCAGTGATCACACCTGGACTATGGAAAAACTCCAAAACCTTGCATGGTTCCTGTTCAGGGATGATCCTGTCTAACACCAAATGGGCCAAAGAGGGAGCTCCACTAATATTTAGTATGTAGCAGATGAACTTTGTTGTTTCAATTATTAGATCAATCTTTTTATTAAAAACTATAATTTTAACAATCAAGCTAACACAGAATTTCTCCTAAATAAGAATAGATATATTCTGTTAAATATTTTGAGTATGTTGATTTATTGTATATTCTCTAGATTGCATGAGACGGCTAGATATATGCAGTAGTACTGAGGCATAAATTCTTGCTACAAACATAATGAGTTATCAGGCTCTTCTTCCCAAGAGCAATTTAAAATTATGTCTGGTACAATTTACAGCCTTGTGGAAAAGAGGTAGCACCAGAAAAAATGAATTATTCTTGTGATTGTGCTTTGTTGGTTTTGAATCAGATCAACATTTGAATCAAAGGACCTTTTTGGGTGTTGTAGTAATATCCCTGTAAGAAGCATATTCTGTTTTGCTATAACATCAAATGAAATAACCTGTCAAAAAGCATCCTTATCCATTCAGTAAGCAGAATTGTAAGATAAAATGCATGCATGGCTCCTGTTGAACATGTATTTCTGAATCACTTACTGCTTTCATCTCTTTCAGTTTCTTTTAAATTTAAATAGCTTCTAGTCCATATCAGAGACCTTATTTGAGACAGTCTTTATCAGCACTACTTCAACGCTAATGTTTCAGAGATCTTAGCTGCAACTTTCCTGAGACACAGCAGATAAGACTAACAGATATGAACAAAGCCTGTGGGAGGCATCCCAGCTCCATTTTTTGCCGGGTGCAAAAAAACCCTGAAGGGGGGAAATCATAATATAGAACATGGATTCTTGGCCAACTGTTTTACCAGTGTGCAACTTGTGGTCTTAAAATAATTTAAAGCCCACTGAGTATCCTTCTTGGTTTGGTAACAATTTTGGAAGTTGTTCTAGGGAATGACTGGAGGCATACCAGAAGCCTGGATGTGTGACTTCTGATTTTCTGCTGGTCTGCCTCCTGACCATTGCACAGACAAAGAAAGCAGATGTATTTGCTGAGACAAGGAGAGTCAGTCTCCCTGTAAATAATGTCTGGTTCAGGACCTAGTAATACATCTACATAAGTACAAAAGCAAACCATAGTCGTCATGGAAAGGTGCTACCATGTCCTGCAGTGGCTATAGTTCCCTGAACACCAACAGCTTTGTACCCACTGAGAGTTACTGTTGTCATCAGTAACAATCTAAGAGTGAAAATCTCAAGATAAATCATTGTCTGCCAGGAGGGAGTTTCTGTCTACGGCTTGTTAGTGTCAATATTTTCCATTCACATGCTATACAGGTGGCTGAGAACTTCCTGGGAGAGTTACAAGGGGCAGATGCTCTATGTTTTTCTTTCAGCTCCTGCAAAATGCAGACAATATTTGAAGCTACCTTTTTATATGTACTAATAGGGAGCCTGCCTTACCACATCTTGTTATCTTTCAGTTCCTCCTTTTTTTTTTTAATGTTTGTATAAACATATTTTTTAAAGGGAGTTTTGAAATTTGCTTGAGGGCAAGCCCATTGCTTTTAAGATACGACTGTTCTACACCCAGGACCTGTTTACCTTGATTTCTTCAGATTTTCAAGCCCCCAAGATTACTGTGCAATATGAGGAGAGTAAACGGCTTTTGTATATCTGCCAAATCTAGAGATCTTTATTGTCATTATATTTCAGTTACCTGTTGTATGCATCCATAAAAGTCATAGTCATAAGTGATTGTTATCATAGAACTTTCACTGAGAGGTATGTCTTGAGGTCACCTAGTCTGACCTCTCATTCAAACCAGGGACTACTCCCAACATCAGCAAACCCTTTTGTCCAGTCACTTCTTGAAAACCTCCAAGAAGGGAGATGCCTCTCCAGGCCCCATTATTACTGTTGCACTGGTTTCCTGATGAAGAAGGTTTTCCTAATGTCCAGGCTGAAACTACCAAGACATGCTCTGTGACTACAGGTCCTCACTGTGCTGTCTTTCATTACAAAGAATACACTGGGTCCACCAGGTTTGTAATTACCCTTCAAGTTTTGTAGGTTGCAATTAAACCGCCCTTTAGACTCTTCTTCAGTAGCTAAATAAGCCCAGTCCTCTCACACAGTATCTGTAGGTCACATATCACAGTTCTCTATGTTGGTAATCCACTGCTGAACACTCTCCAATTTTCCTGCCATTGCTTTTGAAATGGGAGAACCAAAACTGAACCTAGTATTGCAGAGGTTGCCAGGACCAAGTAGAGGCAGATATTTATTTTCTTCAGTCTGCTGGATATAATCCCCCTAGCGAAACTCATTACATAGTTTGATTTGTGATGTGAACATGATGTTGCTTCATATTCATCCAAGTGTCCACTGTAATGAACTTTTTAGTGAGGTCCTTTTCAGCAGGGCTGCTGGTCAGTCTGTTATGTCTTGGCTGTACTAACACACGGGAATACTCATCCTGGATGCAGAATTTTGTACTTCTCTTTGGTGAACTTCATCAGGTTTTTGCACAGTTCTCAAATTTCCCAAGGTGTCTCTGGATTGAAACTGTCGCATATTGTATCAAGCACTCCCCATGACCTATAAATTTACTGAGGATGCTTTTGTGTCACCATCCAGGTCACTAAGAACGACAATGAATAACATGTACCTCTGGTGTCCATGTACAAGAGTGCTCTTCTCATTACCTTCCACCAGATGGACATCACTATTCTCTGTGCCTGCTATTCCATCCAGTCTTCTAGCAGACTATTTCTCCTGCCCATGCCTCCTGAGTTTCCAGATGAGAATGCTGTGAGACACAGTGTCAAAAGCCTCACTAAAATCAATGTTTACTGAAATCACCACTCTCCACATCATTCACCACATCACCAATTATTCTTCTACAGAAGGCCATCAGGTTGATAAATAAGATTTGCCCTTAGTAAATTTGTGTTGACTGATCTTAATTACTTTCTTGCCCTTCACACGCTTGGAAATTAGTTTTGAGAGAACATGCTCCATGATTTTTCCAGGGACTGAAGCAAGGCTGACTGGCCTACAGCTCCCTGGGTCCTCCATCTTACCTATTTCAAAAACAAGCATAAACAGCAATAAAAGCTGTGGTAAAGGAGGAGGAAGGGGGCGGGGGGGGGGGGGGGTGTTATGGGGGTGATAGTGTTTGTCTTCCCAGGAAACCATTACACATGCTGAGCCCTGTTTTTCTGGGAGTGGCTGAACCCCTGCCTGCCAATGGGAAGTAGTGAATGAATTCCTTGTTTTGCTTTGCTTGCCTGCACAGCTTTTGCTTTACCTAGAAAGCTGTCCTTATCTCAGCCCAGGAGTTCTCACACTTTTACTTTTCCAATTCTCTCCTATTCCACCTGGGAAGAGTGAGAGAGCAGCTTTGTGGTACTTAGCTGCCTGTTGGGGCTAAACCACAACAAAAGTGTTGTCCTTTGCTTCCATCATGAGTGAAATCTGTATTCTACCTTAATTTAGAACTGGAATTTGAATTCCCAAACAACCCAAAGCAATTGATAAGAATATTCTCTATACCCTCCATATGATGCTTTTGTAGATGTTGAAAGCTAACATAACTTGCAGGAGATGTAAAAGTAATGAGTATTTGTAAGAAGTGAGGACTACAATTTCCCACTAAATGATAAAGCAATCATTTTGTGGTGATGGGATAATGGCAGGATAATTAAACGCCTACTTCACATGCCTGATCTCTGCAGTTGCTGAGAGTGAGGGAGAACAGCTAGCTGATCCTTATTGTTTCCTGGAACATGACGGTATAAGCAGCACCTATAGCAGGTTAGAAAGTATGATGCAGCTGAGAAACAAGGAAGGTGAAATCACTTAATTTCTTCTCTAAAACTATTTGAGCTACCTGGGAGAAATCTCTGATATTCCATTTTGAGTAATGAGAAACCTAAAACTGGAGGACTAACGCTGACTTTTTGGCAAAGGCTACAAAAGCAGATGTTGCCATCATTTAACATTGTTTGAGCTGGGGTAGTTTTTTTATACTTAAAGAATATAGTAAGGTATTTGAAAGCAAAGAATTGTTAGGTGGTGTCAGCGTGAAACTGGAAACATATCATGGAGACTAATGTGATCTTTATCTGATACGCTTTACAGGTTAACAGTGTGGAGTGGATTTGCATATACATTAGCAGCACTTTTCCAAACATAGATCATAAGAAAGTAGTAAGAAAAGTCATGGGGGAGATATGAAGACTGGACGGGGAAAATGGATTAATAATGGGTAGTAAGCAGGCCCCTGAAGGATCATAATAAATGATAAAGGATCCTCCTGGCAGAATATGACAGATGAGGTTGCTTGGAGCTATTTTCTATTTAACATTTATATTAGTGATTTAAAAATTGATTTGATATGGAGTGCATCAAAATTTACAGATGACAAAAGCGGGAGGATTTCTGAAGTCAATACTTGGGAGGACATGAATAGATTACAAAAGAATTTAATGAGGATGCAAAAATAAGACTGTCATGTGGAATTTAATACTCGCAAAAAGAAAAGATAGGCACAGAGAGAGTGAAATATGCCTTCAGTGCTTCAGTGTTGTACCTTGAGAAGTGGCATTTAAGAAAAACAGAATTCACGTGAGGGTCTCTGAGCTATTTCTAACTTATTTTGGTCTTGCTGAAGTTCTCTGCATGGTAGTAAATATTTCCCTCAACACTCCTCTACAACATTTCTTCAGGTGATTATTTTCATTATCATACCAGCCTAATGTTATTCTTGAATGTCCCACAAGGAATATTATTTTTAGATGAATCCTGCATTTTAAGTGCACACACCTACTAAGTCCAAACATATATTTTGAAAAAATATATTTTAAATGCTTTTTGGGTGATGGGGGCATAGAAATGAAAAAGAGTAGATGGTAGAAGATGGTTACATCCACTCTCAGACCACAGAGGAAATTAGATGCTCTTTTTTGAATGATTGAAAGTTGATTTGGTAGGATATTTTAACCTAATTTTCATGATAACATGTTGTTTTGGGTGGAAGGTGATGGCAGCTAGACACCCTGAAAAACGGCAGGACTTCCTTGTTTTTGAGGAATTATGTATCCTTGTATAAAATAGCAGGTAACAAAGCTGAACATGATGTTTCATTTTCCCAACAGTAAAAGTTAACTAAGGTATTTCATAAAATCTAACTTCTTGTAACACATGGTGCCCAAGCTACAGCATTCTCCAGGACACTAAGCTTTTTTGTTAACTACTCTTTTAAAAATAAATAAATAAAACCCTATAACAAAGCTTAGTAGTTGTTAGACTCTGGCCCTGGTAAACCTTTTGTTTGAACTGACACAAAATTAAAAACTGAAATTAGACTGGACTGAATTCAAAAAGTTAGACCATAATGTCAGGACTGTTTTACAGGACAGAGTGAGAACCTACCTAATTCAGAGTCCTGATTTAAATGGCTATGGTCCAGGAGCATGTATGAGAGCATGGAAGGCATGAATTTCTTCAGATTCAACATCAAATACTTCATTTAAATATTCCCTTGGTCAGAAGTGATGTTTTTTAATTGGTGTTTTATAGTCTTCCATGGTGCAAACACAGCGACTGATCATCACATCAAGTTCTCTTGAGCACATATTAGGATTCCTAAATGAAGGATCTGACCTCGAGATCTAAAATCAGATAAAGTGATGCCCAGTAAAACAGCATCAAAATTATACTTAGTAATCTGAATAAACTTTACAGTATTTTCAGAGGATTGAGGAACCTTCAGCTCTAATGACAAGGGATTTTCAAGATTCTTTTTTCTCTGCAGGGCAGATTGCAGACATTTGCACTTTATAAAAGCCCAGAGAGTGTACTTTCTCTTCATTTTGACATCTTTAGATATTTGTTCCTCTGTTTTTCAATTGTTTTCATATCTGAAATTTGGTTAACAGTGTTCTCTACTGGTGAATCTTTCTGAATTAGCTTTTACAAGCTGCTTCAGAGCTGTCTCATGTCATGTTTCACCAAGTACAGGCGAGGAGGAATTATAAATTCATTTATGCTCAGCAGTGCTTTTCTGCTGAAAGAGCACCCACGTTTTTTTTCATGGATACAGGCAGGATATGTCAGTGCTTAACATGGGAGAGGGATTCTCTTGCTAGTCAGGTTTGAGCATGCAAGAGAGGAGAGGAAGCTTGTTCCTTCCTCATGAATGTTGGTGGACCAGGCTGGTGCCAGCACATTATTTCCACCAGCCCTGATGAATGAGCTTGGATTTCCCCTTCCCCTAGTGGGTCCTGAGAGGTGCTTCATGACAGCGTCACAAATTCTTTTACCACTGCTTACTTTTTCCTTCTCCTCCAGTTTACTTGAAATCCAGAGTATCTTCTCCATGCAGGGTTAACAGAGGGTTACAAAATGTTTCTGAGCAGATATGTCTGACTGAGCCTGAGAGAGCTGAATTCCTTTAACTTTTTGTAGAGTTAAAAATTTGGGGGGAAAAAAAAGAATGAGGAAATAAGCCATTAAACTCACAAAGAAGTAACATGTCTGTCACATAATGCACGTTGATTTTTTTTCCAACCATGCATAAAATCTTTTTAAAGCTGATTTCTGTCCCTATCTTTTCATTGCCAGTGGTGATAATGAAGCCTTCAAAGGAAAAATAGAAAAAAAAAAATCCAATTTTTATTTTTTTTTTTTTTAGAGAAATAAGGCCAAACTGAAAAATTATTTATTCATAATATTTAACAAAAAGGAAAAAAAGGGCAGGGGGGAGGGGGAAGTATTCATAAAAGAGAGAAGGAAACTGTCTTGAGTGTTAAACGATGTATAATAAGTTAATGTTGGTAATGCATCATCTTTAGTCATAGCATGGATGATGGAATTAAAACAGAAACATGGAACATTAAAAAAAGAAAGTTAATTGAGATGTGGAACAAAAGTTTTAATCAAAGAATAAGGAACTCATAAAACGACAAGATTAATTTAAAAAAAAAATGCAGAAGCACTAGGATTGCTTTGGAAGCAATTAGTTACTATCCTGGAAGGCTGTGCAACAATCAGCCTCTAATGTTCTTTATGGGCTTAAAGGTCATTTCTCACCCTCAACAATTCTCTGTAATTCACTTCAGTCACAATACAAAAATCACGAGAATATTTAACTGAGGATTACTTGCTGAGGCATAAATGCTCCGTTTCTGGTAGGGTCCTGGAGAAAGCACACAGCATTTTTAATATAACTGATTTGCATATAAATGTGTATGCTTGCATATTGGGCTATATGGAGAATTTGGAGAAGAAAAAATATATTTGTTCACTGTTAGGTTTTAAAAGTGGAAAAGAATGAAGAAAGGAGGAGGTCAGAGGAAAGCTGAAGGGAGGCATGAAAGCTTCTTTCATAATGATGCTGTCATTGTAATAATCTAAGCAGAGAGCCCATTCCCTTCAGCTGCTGAGCAGAGCTTGGAACCAAAGCCCAAAATTAAACCCAGATTCTCTGGTTCACTTCTTTCCTTGGAATGTGTGAAACCTGCTCACAAGCACAGTGCCCTAAATGCCTGAGCCTCTAAATCCAGATTTGCACTTTGGCTCATCTCTACAGCAAAGTAACAGCTCCCAAAAATGTATTTGGTGGTTGCCAGAATTCCTTCAAATTTGTTTCTGAAAATCAAGATAAAACATTGGACTCTTACATGTGCCTACATCCATTAGGGAATCGAGAAACCCAAGCACTTATTTATCTATATATTTGTTTTGGAGGCTGTCTGACAACATATTGTATCTGACTTGCCTAAGGTAGCTATTATAGATGTAGGTACAGAAAACAGTGAGTGTCCTAGGAGATGAGTGGAAGCATTCGACAGGCATAATATTCTGGGCTTTAGGAACTGTCAAACCTGTATGCTTTCAAGTTTCATGAACATCAGTGCATGACACAAAAGATTTTCCTCCATTCACCCCCTCAAAAAATCCTTCCTTTGCACAAAATTCTTGCCCAAGTGTCTGTGTATAGATTAATTTATACAAGTCTGTAGATTTTCTGCCATAAAGATAAAAAACATGATCATATTTTAATTGCATTTAAGAATGTGCCTATTTTAGCTTTATTTACTGAAAGTACTATTTGTTTTTTCATTTGCATAAAGTGGCAGTAGCAACATTTGCTTTTAATTTAGTAACCCATCCTGTTTGAATTCCCTAAGAACTGTGGGTGCTGGGGTCTTTAACTCCCAGACAGCAATAAAATCACATTATTTTAATGGTGTCGTTTATTTTTACTGAGACATCAAATGATTGAGATTTTTTTATTATTATTCCTAGACATGTGTTACTCACAGAAATAAATGCCTTATATTTGTATAAAGCATTCTTTTTCTTTTCCTGCTGTAATTGCTAGCTTACTTTGACTGTTCTGTGGTGAGCTCATCTGACATCTCTAAGCCAAAGATGTTACCTCTTCTTTTTAGTTTAAAGATTACTTCACATAACTATGAAGGTTTCAAGATCAGACAGAAGCTGTTATTTGAGTAATAAGAATAAATACACATAATGATATTTATGTGCAAGTCATGTGCATGAACCATGCATATTCTCCCTGCAGTTGTGCTGCATCATCTCATGTGACACATGAGAGAATTAAAGCACGCTAACACTATTCACTCACAAAGAGGAGAAAAAACAGAAATTTATCAAGAGGTTGTTGTCCTACCCTGGGCACACTACTGCAATTATTCCCCGTACCAGAGGCAATAGTTTGGTCATTGTCTCCCTCAGCCTGATCAGGTTTTTGCATGCAGAGGAGACTTGTGTGTTGGCCTCAGTACCTGAGCAACTGTTGAAAGGAGCTTCCCATGGCAGCCAGGTTGCTGAGGAAAATCAGAAGATGAATGCAAGAGTCTTACCAACCTTTTATCAGCTGATATGTTCTGCATTTGACTTGCCAGATGGCAAATCCTTCCAGTATTTCCTTCAAGAGAAATGGAAGTTGGCTCTTGTCTTCCCCCCAATTTCCATTCCTTCTCTGGAAAAACACTGCTGTCTTGGTTTGTGGAAATATCACTTAATCCTCCTTCTCCCTAAGGTTTGCACAAGCTGTCCCTTTTTGAAACAAATATTGCTAATATAACATTTATAGAAGCGGCAGTTCAAACACTACAAAATTCATAAAGCAATGAAATGTAATGTATTTCCTTCTTTAAGAGGAAAATGAAGCTGTGTCAAAAGACTTGGCACTGACTATACTAATGTGCTGTTTGAAGGATGTTTTCTAAGTCTTTAGGGAATGCTACGCTTATAGTTTAATATACTAAAAATATTTTATTTCATTACAGTAGGATCATTGCACCTAGATGGAATGGGCTTTTTCACACAGGAAATAAGGAAACTGATAAGAGATATTCACGTGAAAGGATAAGAGCAACACGTATTCTGTATGTGTAGCAGAAAACTTAAGGATGACAGAGAAAAATGTTTGATAGATTCTTAAAATACCAGACACTATCTACAAGGTATTTAGCCAGATGGAGCGGTTACGTAATTCTACTGAATTATGTAGTAAAGCTAAACAAGTTCAGATCTGTTGGTACTGAGTGTTCTCATCCCATATGCAGCTCCCCAAAATCAATAGGATTTTTTTCTATAATTTCAGGCTTTGGAGAAGACCTCTTCTCTTTTGTGATTTATTGGCTGTTATGAACTGCTTTCTACTCAAAGGCAGCTTCTACATTCCTGTCCTTGCATTGCAAGTTTTGCTCCCAGCAGCTTGGTGATATTTAAAATTATTACAGCAGTGACAATTAAATAAAAATATCTTAGAGGTTCCAAGTTACTCCTGTGAAGCTCTAGTCTCATCGAATCATTTCCTGCTTCACCAGACATAAGACATTTATTCTTCTGTACACATCTTCAAAGAGAAATGCTGGAACTTATTAAATAAACCATATTATTGCTTTGGATTAATTAGTAGATGGTTTAATGATATGCACTAGTAATTGCTACTGCTTGAATATATTTGATTATACTTTATTAACATAATTGTGTTTAAAATACATCATAGCTATTGATATTTTGCGTTATGTTTATAATTTGCTAACAATTTCCCTGAGAATTATGAGTTTTGCAAAGATTGCTATCTTGTCATGTTCTATGTCAAAATTAATTTTAGGCAGCTCTTTTATCCTCGTTAAATAAAAATATATTCAAAACAGAGACTAAAACCAGCTACATGTATTGCTGACAATGATCATTGTCAAAGTTTAGTCCATCATATTTTCATAAAAATAATTCACTGCTTCATTACTGCTTTCAAATGGTAATCATCCTCTTGTCTGACTAGTTTTATTGAAAATGAAGATTACAGTAATGCTGTTTTTCGAGTCTCCAGAAACAGCCTCAATGTTCCAAATTCATTCACACTATGAATGAATCTGAGTGTCTAAAAATACTTATATAGGGCTAAGGAAGGACTGGAAAAGATGATAACTGTCTGTTTCTTACAATGCATTGAACCACTCATGGGTCAAGGACAAACCTAATTTTTTCCAAAGGTATAAATGTCAGTTATTGCTCTTTCTCTCAATTTTTCTGAACACCAGAAAATAAAAACTAAAACAGGTAGTCATGTTAAAAGGTCTAAACTCAAAACAAGAAAGTTGAGAGAAACCTATGTCATCAAACAGCACAAATTATGCCAAAATGACTGCTGTTCTCCAGCTTTCCTTAGAATTCTTTGTAAAGTTTAACCAGTGTATGAGGACAGACTAATCCTTTTGTAATCTTTTGAATCTGTTCAGCTTTTTTTTCAGTTCTTCAAAAGTTATTAAAGAAATTTGATGACCATCAGGTCACAGATGATTTCTGTTTTGAAATAGAAGCTAGCCAAAGAGTAAGGAAATGAAAAGAAGATATTAACAGCCAATTCTCATTAGAAAGATGATGAGGTAGAGTGCTGTATGGCTAAGCTGTAGCATAAATACCTCATTGATTCATAAAATTGGCTGAACATGAAAAATAAAATATAAAATCTCCCTGGACAGTTTTATCATGTTTTGATTTTTACCATGAAGTCCAAAGCTGACCAATCATTTGAATTTTAGTTACATACTTATTCACAAAGAGGCATCATAACCTGTACAGAAAGATTTACAGTTCTGCACCGAAAGTGAGCCTGCATGTGACAAGGTGAAAGATTCTGAAAACCCTTGAATTTCAGCAGTAAAGAGCAAATGTCATTGGTTATATATATATATATATATATTTATATATGTAAAAGTATACATACACTTTTACATCTTAGTTTTAAAGTGATGCCTCATGGGCACTGTGGTTCTGCATTGTCATTCACAGCTCTCTCCATTAGGTTGTTTCCTCAGCCACGTAGGGAACCATAATCCTCAGCATGTTCAGTTCACAAATACATATGAGACAGTTCCAGGATTACAGTGGTAGGAAAGCAATGTGCCAAAGTAACTTATTTCAGTTTTGAAATAAATTCATTTGGATTTACCAAATGTATTGGTAAATTTGGATTTTGGATTTTTTATGTTGGAACTCATGTTCTATTTCAGAAATTCATGCACTTTAAGAAATAAAACTTCTCTTTAATTACAGAAATTAAGAAGACCTTTTCTTTTTCTTTGATTTTCCTGATCCATATATTTTTAATTGGGCAAGGTTCTGCTTGCTTCTTCATATCAACTTTCCAGTGACAAATAAATGATGATCTAAAACATGAAAATGGAAACATTTTTTTACATATATTGACAGATTAGGCTTGGCTGTGATATTCAATAAATTGTAATTGGCCATCCTTGTTTTCAACCATATAACATATAAAAACTGATTAGAGAATAGAAAGTCCTGGATGCTTACGGTAGATTCTTAACTCTGTATTTAGCTATGGGCTTTTGTTCCAAAAGTGCAGAGCACCTCCAGGTTGCATTAAAGCCACTGTGATAGAAAATAATCAGACACAGAATAGTTCTTTCTGAAAATGCTTCAAGATGGCAGACCCAAATTTAATGGTTATATATAGCAACCATATAAGTACCATCATCAGGTCTCTTTAATATTCAATTATTATATCTGTTGCAACTAAAATTTTGTATTACTCCTGCTGCATACACAAATTTTTTATTAGTGAAGTTTCTATGGGAGTAACATCTGAGATATCATTAGTACAAAGAAATAGAAAGAGCAATCTGTCTTAGATCAAAAGCAGATGCCAAATTTGAAGCAACAGTAAGAATATGCTCTAAGGAGAAGAGAAGAAAGACATTTTAAATATTGTAATGAGTGCCAGTGAAAGCTCATGGAAGGATTTGAATATTCAGTTTCACTTTTTATTATTGTCCACTTAGCAATTGTCCTTGCAGAGGAAGCCTCTGCAGAGTACCTTATATTGAATAACTCTGCATTACTGTAAAATTAAACTTGGGATAAGTGAGCAGAACTGTATATCAATGCAGAGTAGCACTTCTCACATGAGAGTCTATAAAATTGTGTGGCAAAACTGTATTGCCTAAAAGGCCATCAGGGAAAGTTAATGTTAAAAAAAAAATAAATGCTGAAGTATACCCCTTAAACCAAACAGACAATCCAAGTCAAACACAGCAGTAGTTTAGACAAGTCAGAACAAAGCTGTTTAAGTTCCAGTGTATCTCTGTTTTTGTTCTTTCACTTTAGGTGACTGCCATTTATAATTTTATTTTTAAATTATAAAAACACATTTTATATGACATTTATAATACAGAGTTAGAAAAATACTGTTTTGATTTGAATAGGTCACTCTGAAAATGTAACTAAACTCTTTTAAAATATGCACAGTTTAATATATCACATAAATTATGCAGGTGGCCTTTGGGGGGAAAACTTAGAGCAGGCAATAATTATTTTGGCTGGCATGGTTTGCTTCCAATCTTAGATTTCACTGCCATCAGTTAAATGACCTAGTCAACAAAATTGTAATCAATTGCATATATATTTTCCATCCATTGGTAGGGTAAACTCTCTAAGAGGTAATTAGCATTGGTTACCAAAAGGAATGATTATCATGACTCAATTTAGTTTGAAATATGTATTATGATTTAATTGCACACAGTAAGCTGACATGTATGAGTGGGCTATTAGGAGTAAACAGGACTCTTTAAATGGTATGAGCAAGGGCGTGGAGAACATCTGTTTTCAGGTTTTCCTTTAATTCTCCTCTGTTGCCTAAAGGCACAAGTAAGAAGGAAAGTGTTGCCTTTTAGCCTTTTTTTTTTTTTTCCATATGCTAGGCTAACTGGACTGGCACCTGGACAGACCTTAGTCCCTGGGTGGTTTGCACTGCTGTAGCTGTGTTTTCATTAGCAAGTAGTGTGGGATGGTAGAAATACATCAGGAAAGCCAGTTAATGCTTTGGTGCCAAGGACCTGAAGTCAACACTGTACAGGTTTGGTGACTTTGATTTGGCGCAAGCTCTACACTCCCCTGTGATCAGAATACACCCCTCCTTAGCTAGTGGTGCATTAGGTTCCCTACTTCCCTTTTTGTTTCATCCAAAAAGAAACCACTGCTCTGCACGCTCCAAGATGATGTCATGGTATAAATCAACATCCAAGACAGGGGATAGAGAGGGGGGTTGCTTCAACTGGTTTGAACTAAAATGCTAATGCTAATGCACCCAGATGCTCAAGGGCTATACAATTTGCCAAAGCAGAGTGGCCCAAAAAATCTATATTTTAGCCATTTCGGCTGCCTGTCAGTCTGCCTCTTCTAACCAGTGACAGTTAAATCACTGCCAGTTATAACCAAATTAAACAAAAGATGTTGCATTCCTACTTGTATTGTGAATATCCCCAACCAAGTGGAGGATACAGATCTGAAGTCATGACTTTCCTCAAGCACCAGCTGCCCGCTCTTCATCTCTCTCAGAGGCATCCAACCCAAAAAGAAGCACAAGGCACACAACAGGATCTGAGCACACAAATATCTATGCAATCAGGCTTCACGTATTTCATTGATTCTAGAGAACCTTTCAGACTATAGTGGTTGAGGTTTTGGTGTGTGTTTTTTGTTTGTTTAAGCAAAATCGAGGTTTAAAACATTGATGTGTCTTGAGAAGCAAAAGTCTAAAAGAAAGCTATGGTATTTATGTCTGTTAACCTTTCATTCCTTTCTCATCTTCATTGGCTTTTGCATCTTCTTTACATTAGAGATGATGTTGTATTATATTAGGAAGTGAATCAGCAGAGTCCATATGTAAGCAGTGAAAGACAAGATGGGCAAAACTGTTCTTCAGGCCTGCTTCAGACACTTCTCTTTAATCCATCTGACATGGATTTTCAGTTTGTTCTACACACTTTTTTTAGACAGTTGACAGGATTTGAAGATAGTTATCAGGTTGCATGTGAAAGGCTATCAAAGTGCCAGAGATGTCCTTACTGGACTACACGCTCCATTAGCTGGAAAGCTGCCTGGCAGAAAGGGACCTGGGAGTATTGGTCCATAGCTGGCTAAACATGAGCCAGCAGTGTGCCCAGGTGCCCAAGAAGGCCAATGGCGTCCTGGCTTGTATCAGAAATAGCGTGGCCAGCAGGACCAGGGAAGAGACTGACACCAAGTACTCAGCTCTGGTGAGGCCGCACCTCGAGTACTGTGTTCGGTTTTGGGCCCCTCACTACGAGAAGGACATTGAGGTGCTCAAGCAAGTCCAGAGAAGGGCAACGAAGCTGGTGAAGGGTCTGGAACACAAGTCCTGTGAGGAGTGGCTGAGGGAACTGGGGTTGTTCAGCCTGGAGAAAAGAAGTCTCAGGGGAGACCTTATCACGCTCTAAGGAGGCTGTAGCAAGGTGGGGATAGGTCTCTTCTCCCAAGCAGCAAGTGATAAGACAAGAGGAAATGGCCTTAAGTTGTACCGGGGAAGGCTTAGATTGGATATTAGGACAAATTTCTTCACTGAAAGGGTTGTGAAGTGTTAGAACAGGATGCCTAGGGGAGTAGTTGAGTCACCATCCCTGGAGGGCTTCAAAAAATGTGTAGATGTAGCTTAGGGACATGGTTTAATGGTGGGCTTGGCTGTGCTAGGTTAAAGGTTGGACCAGATGATCTCAGAGGTCTTTTCCAACCTAAGCAATTCTGTGATTCTATGGGGAACCAAGTCAACTCTTCCTTTTGCTATACCTCCAAAAAATACTGCTGAGGGAAGGCAAGTAACAAAAGGACCTGTACTCTCCCTTTCCCCACTTAATTTTACGTTGCACTGTTAGGCAGATCAGTAAGCCTGTACACAAGGGAATGCATGACTCAAAGATCCAGCCTAGCACTACTGCCAATAAAATCTAAATTAAATCTAAATTAAACTTCCACCCAAAAAGTGTTCTTTTTTTCATTTTCCATTTCAATAGTACTTTCAGTCAGGCTTTTACATCTGCTTCTTTGTTTGCCTGTCAACATAGCTGGCCTTTTTCCTTATTCTAGTGTCATTACTTTTGTTGTTTCCTTTTTCCTGCATGATATTTCAAGTAATGGTCTGATGAAATTGACAGGTTCCATACTTGTTAAGCAAGGTCCTTATGTTTTTCATCTACCCTAATCTCTTCTCTTGGAGCTAAACCAAAGAGGAGACCTTCCTTTCATCTTCAGGCTTTCCCAGATCTTCCACTGTAAAACATCTGCTTGTATGACATGAATTTATTTTTTTTTCTATGGTTTGTATGTTTGGGTTCTTTGGTCACTTCTACATTCAGCGTTTCTATGCTCCATTCTATGCTTTGGTGGTGGAGTGGTGGTGCAATGACACAAACTCACTCTTTAAACCCTTTGGGAAAAAAATTTTTCAAGCTGTTTTTTGTACCTACATATATTTATACACATGTATATATAGAAAATGAGTAACGATTCTTCTTGAATATAATTTAGTTTCTTTAAATAGAAAATGATGGATTATGTAGAACGATTTTTTCTTCTACAGAAGCAATCATTGGATATTATCTCTTTCTTGAATGCATAGGCCCAATTTCCTGTCTTGCATGCTGTAAATGTTTTTAATTTCCAATGGACTTTGTATGTGGTATTATTGTCCATTCATACATAGCTGGAGTGATTTTGTTTCTACAAGTCCCGTGTATACAAAGATCAGGAGTAACTTCAGGTTATTACTTCAATTGGTGGAGGGAGGTTTCTTTAAAAAAGTTTGAGTTAGAGTTGCTCTGACATTGAGATTTAGTTAAGTACATCACAGTCACAAAATGAAGTGCCTCACATTCAATTTTAATACTTTTTTCTTAATATTAACAATATTTTCATGTGCCACAAGACAGCTGACATACTTGTTTATCACCTTTCTTCCAGAAAGGACTATACATAATATAGGAAATACCTGAAATGAAATTTTGCTAAAATCACCTTGGAAGTATTGGAAAACATGTCAAAGACCAGAGAATGTGAATTGCCATAATCTTCACACAGCTGCAAGGAAACTTGGAAAAGGCCATATCCACAAAAATATCAGACACAATTAATGCTTTTCACATTACTACTGATGACATAAGTGCTGAAACCCATTTTATTTCTTGAAGGAAATTTTGTAGGCATTGTCAAAATCTGTCAGCTTCTTAAATAGTGTAATGCACATCTAAATTAAGATTATGGGCACTGATCAACTGTATATTTTAGCTGATGTGTTTAAGTCAAATTGTGTAGAGAGAGTAAAAATACTGCTAAAAAGCAAAGCAGTCTATTACAGCGATTCCTGTTCTTCATGAGCACAAAAATGTTACCTATTTCTTTGCTGGCATGTGATATTTCAATCTCAGTTCCCAGTGCTGAAACTCCATGGGTGACAGAGGGCAGAAGAAATAAGGTATAAAAGGTTTGTTTTTCTACTCTTTCTTCAGCTGTGGGAAGAAAACAGCGGGACCCCTGTGGAGAAAACAAGACTCAGGTAAAGGGAAAAACCAACGAGGTGACAGAGATGGTGGCTGGTACAAAATTATTCGGTTTATATTTATAACTGACTGAGGAACTTCAAGAGAATTGGTGAATGACTTGGGTCTCTAAAACAAAATTAAATGTTTATGATTTCACCAAAAAGACTCAAGAAAAAAAAATGTGAGTTCTGGCAAATTATTTAAGATTCATGTAGACTAACGCACAGAGAGTAGGGCAAAAACCTTAAGTGCAACCATGGGCACTAAGTTAGCTACTACCACTGTAGGAGAGAGCTCTTGGACTGGGTTTTGTCCAAATAAATAAGCTGCCAACCACAGCAAGGAGCAGCTGCCCCTTGGGGCCAGGGAGACAGAGGCCCACGGTGATTCCAGCACAGGCCATGCCCTCTCTGAGGGGCAGTGCCCCAGGGCCTGCACAGGGCAGACAGTGACAGGTGCTGGTGACAGGGTCATCAACAGCCTGGGTCCTACTGATGGGGTCCTTAAGAAGCTATGAGCTGGGGCCAGGGGCAGACAAGGGCAAAGGCAGACTGAGCTGGAGCCTGGCCCTATTGTGGCCTTGCTGAGGTGGCGGCTGACAGCCATGGGTGCTGGTGTGGGGTCCTGGACCACGGGCAGGTTGAGGGATCCCTGAGGGCCTGAGTAGGGACAGGCAGGGCTGGGGGAGCCCCCAGATCACTGACATCAGGTCAGTGATCAAAAGACAAACAAGTTTTGGGGACTCCGAAACAATAGCAAGATTAGCTCTTCAGCATGGAAAATAGATGATTGGAAATTAAATTTACAGTGACTGAGGTCTATAAAATCAGAAAATTATAGAATTCATAAAACAAGAACCAATGGAGAGCTGATGACTCACTAGGCAACAAGGTTACAAAAAAAGAAAAGAACTGCATATTCACAATGTGTAGAGAGAACTCTGTGGAAATCATTGCCACAGGATATTTGAAAAGATAATAAAAAAGTGGCTTTTGGAAAGGGACTGGGCGAATTAACAACGGATAGGGTCACCAAGGCTCTACTGAGCATGAGGTATAATCTTTGTCTAAGTCTCTAGACTATCACCTGCTGGACAGCTTATGCCTATCATTCTCAATATAGAATTAAATGAGTGGACACCTTCAGGGAAAAGGTTAGTTTAGTTCAGCATGACAGCTTTTATCTCCTTACACTTATTTAGTGAATGGCGATTTAGACGCTTCTCTTTGATCTCATTTCTCACCAGTGTCTCAAGTTTTCAGCACTCAGACAAGTGGGTGCTCATGACACTTCCATGTCCCATGAGAGGCACTGGCTCAAGAAATATCAGGCAGTATTTCATGTGTATCAGTCAGAAAGGTCTGGCACAGAAGAAATGTCAGCATAAACATGATTAAAATTTGCTCAGTGTCTCTGTGAAAGGTGTTGGTTTTCTGACATCTCTTCCTATAGCATTATTCAGAAAGTTATGTATGTGTGTGTGTGTAGTCATAGGTAATGACCAGCACATAGAGTACCACCTGAGTCCTTTGCACATTTTTCTAGATAATCCATCTGCAAACAAATACTCCCAGTATGTTAAACGACCCCCAGTAAATAAGCCTATCTCAGCCAAGTGGCAATACTTGCATTCTGAATATCTGACTGAATTCATGCTGTCTAACACCTATTATGTACAGCATTACTCTCAAGCCAAAGTAACATGCCAATGTGTTAATTATTCATCTTGTTCATCCTTCCCTCAAGCAATGTTATAATGAAAGCCCCAGGCAAACCCTGACTTTCTGAACATGGAATACCTTACCTTATTTACCACATTTTTGTAATGTTCAAAAATTGAGGGACAAAAATAAAATGGTTTTCTTTTGTCTTTCTCCTCAGTCATCTTTTTTTTATTGTCAGATTCAGACTGGATGAAGTTCTTTTACATGTCTTTCTTTGTATCCAGGGTTCTGTACTGCAACTACTGAGAAAAGGCAGGGAAGAGATACAATCTGCAAACCTTTTCTGGCTTCATGAGGACTTTTGCCTCCCGAAATGTTTGGCTTTTCCAACCACATTTACAAGCAGCCATCCCTCCTACAAGCCAGGAGCCTCTGCAGATTGTGGTATTGTACAAAGCAGCAGTCCAGATGGTGCACATGACCTATCCATGACACATCCCTGCACCCCACAACCACATCAGTCCCATAGCCTTTCCTACACAAGAGTACATCAGTGCAGTAGGATTTCACTCCTTCCTTACTTGCCCCTCTCCGCTCATGAAGCAGGGAAATATGATCTGAGCAATGAGATACTTGCCAGACAGTCAAGATGCCTGTACCTTCCTATGGGCTCATACCCAAAGAAGCTGGCACCACTGAACAATTTGTCGTTCTTGTGCCTCAATTTCTTCCTCCTAAAATGGCAGATATAGTGAAATTTGTGTGTTTGTAGAAAGAGAGGAAAAAGTTTAGGTTCAGAGATAAACTATGATATATCTGATCTGTCAGGTGTTAAAGTAGCAGTAGCCATGAGAAATGCTGTTTGGTTTGCTGCTGTCATTCCTGCTTTTATCTTTCTGAGATGTTTGAATCTTTTTTTCATTTTCTTTTCCTTTTAACACTTTTTCCTTTAGTAATTTTGTATTTTTTTCCTCTTATGTTGGTTTAGTTATACAAGAGAATCTGGAAAATATGATGCTGTACATAAATCCTGCGAATTATTCATTCTATCTCATTTGGCCTTTATTTCCAGTAGGACTCCAATCACCATTACCATTTTCTTTGCAAGTAATTTAATGGATGAGTTGCTTTTCATAAGGGTCTGCATTGTCTGCAAAGTTCTTCAATTAATTCCCTATTGCCCTACCATTTCAGCTATATGTGCAATGTAAACAAATAGGTTTATTTGCATCATTTGGGTGATGGGGGAGAAATGTGTATAGAACGTGCAGGGAGGTGTCATTTTACTTTTTAAAGTAATTTTTTTCTGCAGGTACAAGGACAAGAAAATTGAATGTGAGGTACTACTCTAGACCCTGTATGGGAGGAGAGCAATTTCCAGCCCTGTCTTCCAGTTCTGAATTTAGCAGAGAGGAATTTAAGCACATGATTCAAGGCAACTGCCTAAAATGCAATGTAACTTGCTGCACAGACGTTTGGTTCAAAATTCAAGCCTACAGTACATCTGCCCGGTAAGTGCAGAGGAATTTCTTCATGAGCCCTGAGACAGAGCAAAATTAATTCTTTCTTAGTCATCTGCTCCTTGCAGTGCTGCTCTATCAAAGATACTGCTCCTCTGGCTAGTACTCTTCCCAGTTGTCCCTGGTGGGTCCCTCATTATCCCCCTTCCTTGCATACTAGCATGCAACAAGTCATTCTGACTTTGCCCCACAGTATGGGAGAAGTTCACAGCCCTCTTCTTGGAGTTTCCAAACACTTCCACAGCACACTCACCGTGATACGAGTCTGCTCTCCATGCCATGGCCAAGATTTTAAAGATGCCTTTTCAGCACTGAGTTACAGTTCTCCTCTGTGTGACTGGGTATAGTAATTCCAGTCAAGTGACAGTGGTGAAAAGAAAGTATTCGTTCTGTGTTCTACCATATATAATGAAATGAAGCATAACTTTTACATATGTCACAGTTGCTATATAAAGTATACATAAATAAATGAGCTTTGCTCATATTGCTTAAGCAATCTTACTCCATGAATGTTAGTCCCTTTAAAAATACATACACATGCACTAGAAAATGTCACAGCAGCACTGCTTCTTATGAAAGATGATGTATGTAAAGGGAATAGTGGGGAGGAAGCTGACAACTCATTGCTCTTGAACAATAAAAAAAAAGAACTCCACTCCATTCCTTAAGTATGTAAGGTATTTTTAAAATAAAAATAGAATGGTTCGTGTTTTATGTGACCGTCCTCAAGTCAGAGTGAGCAGAGACATGATTCCTGAATTCAACTGAACAATAAAATCCTGTGGTGCTCTCAAATGGAGCAATTCCACTGGCTACTGGCATCCCAAGGATGGAAAGGGCTGGACCAGGGAAGATTGGAGAGTATTAACTCTGGTTTAGACTTTTTACACACAGACATTCTTGTGTGTGGCTTCCATTAGAGGAAAGAACTGTAAAATCACCTTTGACATCTTACCCATAAAGTATCCCCTTTATTTATTTAGGATGCCCTAAATCCATAAATGGGCGTTCATTCCATGAATTATTATGCAAGGCAGCAGCACTGGCTCTCTGTGGCTGTACTCTTCCACAATGAGATGAGATCCACAGACAGTTTTTGCATAAATGAATTAAGTTAACTTGCCTTATATTAAAGGGAAACAGACTCCATCTCATACACAAGCAAAAGACATTCTTGAACCCATGAGAAGGAAATGGACACAGTCACTTTGTTTGTTGTCTATTCTTGTTGGCCAGTCATAAGTAGAGCCAAAAATTATTTCACTGACCCTACAGATGTAGGACACTCTAGATCCATGTTTGCAGCACACTGCACTGAAGATCCTGGTGAGCATCTCATCATAAAAGATGTGAATGTCTGAATACGATTTTGAAGAAAAAGTATTTTGACAGGCATGTCTTCCCTCTAAAGGTGCATGTCCAAGAACAAAGCCAGAAAAATATGTTATTCCTAGACAGCTGCTGAGCAAAGTCTTAATGAAGTTGAGAGCTTTTCAAACTCATTGCAGATGACATATTAGATCCTATACCATTAACAGAGACAATAATTTTATTCGAATTTCCTTTCCAAATGTCCTGAACTGCTCCAATTAGCCAACTAGAAAACTAAAATGGTTATTAGTCCTTGATACTGAGATTTCTTTTTTTAAGTACACATACCCACATGTACATGCTAAGAAATCGCTGTTAAAATCCAGTTTAGAACTGCATTGCTCTGTAAGAAATCTGCCTGGCTGTGGTGATAACCTCTGTCATGCACACCTGAGTAGAATAGGACTTCCTCATTTAGGTCCCTGTCTTGTGAGGAGACGGATACTTTTTCTTTTCCCAGCCTTTCTGTTTTATTCATAGACCAGACACATCTCTGTGGTATTTGATTACCTGAATATTATTTCTCCATAACTGGACAGCAGCCAGATTACCATTCCCCTCTGAAAAAATAACTTAAGTTTTAATGAAAAATCCATATTACAACAGGAGCCAAAAAAAAAAAAAAAAGTCAAACCTAATAGAAAAGACTTTCTATTGAAACAGAAACCCACGAAGGAAGCAGCCATTTTCATTTTGAACTTTCAGTTTCTCAAAGAAAATGATCAAAATTCTCTTTGGTTTTGTGTCATGGGACCATTCGTGGAAATAAAAATAAAGGACATTTTACGATAATGTAGGGTAAAATGTTAATTATATTAATTTCAAGTGATATCACAAATGGCAAAATATCATAATTCTATTCCATAGCATTTCTACAAGAAACAATAAAGAACACATATTTATCTGTGTGCTTTATTGTCTGTGTGTTTATATCTTCATTCTGTTTTGGTTGATTTTAAAAACTCAAGAGCTTTTCCATTCGGGTTTCTCTGTCACACTAAAGCTCAATTAATGCTACATCTTTGTAATATTTTTACTACTGAAGTGTAGGTAGTTACTGTGACTTAGCTTTACTTCTAAATAAGAACTGTCTGACACTGTTTTATGGTTGTTTGGTTGTTTTGTTTTCAGAATATAAACTGTGTTGGCACCTTCAGCAGTGTACCCTATCTCTAGTAATTTGGGTGGGGTCAGCCATCAACTCACTTCTTACAAGCCACAGAGTAGAACGGTGAGAGATGTGGATTTCAGTAACTGCTTATTTTATAAGCCGGTTGATCCTGAATTTTACTACAGCACATTTTACAGCTGGCTGATAGCTCTTGGTTTAATAGGGTTACTTCTGGAAAAATATTTTCTATTAGCTGCTTACAAGATGTCATCTGTGGTCAAATAGCAGCCACATAACACAAGTAACATTAAAGAGCACGCTATCTGAAGTACTTCTCATTTCAAAGTTTAATAGAGTTTATCCACAGAGAAAGAGAGCAACACCAAGAAGAGAGATCTGCAGAGAAAAGCAGTTGTGGCTGAGGTCATACCAACTACATTGCAGGAGCTTTATTTCACATCTGCTTTAATTTGGTCCCATGGGCTGAAGTCACAGAATCACACACAGAATCACAGAATATTAGGGATTTGAACGGATCTTGAAAGATCATCTAGTCCAATCCCCCTGCCAGAGCAGGAACACCTAAATCATGTCACACAAGAATGTCTCCAGGTGGGTTTTGAAAGTCTCCAGAGAAGGAGACTCCACAACCACCCTGGGCAGCCTGTTCCATTGGTGTCTGAACAGTGTTAAGTATTTTATTGGGTTGCATCTTCCCATCCAAAGTCAAGTGAAATAACTCTGGTCCATGCATTCAGAGACCACTCCATAATGTGAACGGAAGCACAGCCAGTGGAAGCAACTAGGATGCTTCCAAAGATCCATCCGATCTGACTTAAAACACTAATGGACGTGCACTAATGGGAGAGCTAGATCTCTCAGAGCAATTCATTTTATTCAGTGTAAGACTGATCAAAAATCTGTTGTGAATTTAGGAGGTTTAGCAAAGAACAATGCTATTTGAAAAAGAGCTGGGATGTTGAATTATGTGATACACATAATTCTAAGACATATGAAACGTTGAACACTGAGGCTGGTTGACTGCGTTTTTTTTGCTTTGTTGATTTTTGCTTTGTCCTGGGTGTTTAGTTATTTGTTTTGTTTTAATTCCCCTAGTAACCGTAGTGTTGTCTTGGTTACAATGACACACATGCTTGGTACTCTACTATGGGAATTTTCAAATATGAACAGCTATCACATTGCAGCAGTGGGATGGTGAAACAAAGATGTAGAGTAGATAGCTCAGCAGCTGCCTTCTGCTTGTGAACCGCTTACATCTGGAGATAGAGCAAAGTTTTGTGTAATAATTTCAGATTCACCGTCCTATGTCTTTGTCACAGTATTTTCAGGTGTGACAGTTTTTATATGTTATGCCTCTGTTGCTAGGGAAATTTTTCATTCTCCCTTTTTCTTTTTAACATATAAGCCCATCTCAGGCATATTATTGCTTAAAGCGGTGAGATGGTGCATGATAAAGCAGAAAAACAAAACTGTTTTTAAGCTCTCAGCTCAGAGAAAGTTGCCTCCTTGAATAAGATTATCTTCTCTATGATCTTTACAAAACACATTTATAGCAAAATGCCTACATTTTAAATTTTATGTAGCTTCATCACTTTTCTCCTATATCTTCCAGTTCTCTAGACGATACTTATCTCACGGCAGTTGCTGAGATTTCCCACTGCATTCAATTTCTGGGGAGTGCTGGGAGGAAGATTGTGTTTATGCTTCCAAAGCCATGGGTTATAGTGGTAGGTTTCCTAAATGTCTCCATAGTCAGTCTTGTTATCAACACATTGGCTCTTTATCATTCAAACTGCTTCTGCAGAAAACTTACATCACCTTTTTCCTCACCTGACCTCCTGCAATGTGGAAAAGTCCTTTTGCTTTCTGTGCCTTTAAATAATGCCTTTCCCCAAAATGAACAAAATTCTGTATTTCCTACATGCAAATCTGTCTTTGTGCCTAATGAGATACTATGTCAAGCACAATGGCATCTCGGCAGGATAATCAAGTCAAAGGCCAAAACATCACAAATTTTGTGGACTTGTATTCAGTTCTATTTCCAGTACTGAATTTCAATTTGTAGAAACATAAAAAGATAAATTTTATCATTTCTTGCCATGTGATGAGAAAAATGGTATCTGTACCTGGGAAGGAAATGCAACATACCAGTCATCTGCTAATAATGTTTGTTTTAAAATGTTGCACAGAATTCTGCTTGGGTAGCTGTCTTTATAACACACATGAACTCTTAAATATCTTCTTTCAATTTCCTTTTTGAAAGCAACATTTTTCCACTGAAATTGGACCTTAATTTTAATGAGGAAAGGAGAGAAGGATCTAACTTGATAACACTTGTAGATTTTTTTTAAATCTTTTCTATTGAATCAAAACTTAATCTGCTTTCTGCATCCCCTGCCTATCAAATTTATTTGTTTAGTTACAGAATCAAAATACTCTAACCATTTCTGTTTCTGATAACACATAAAACATTATCATATGGAAATGATACATAACGTTTTGCAAAAGCTCACGTTTTTCACATGTATTAGTTGTCTTTTCTAGATTGTATTTCTAAAAGTATAGTCACACCCACCTATATTATTTTATATCTCTCTGTTATATCACACTTACTGTCACTGACACATCTAACGCATGGTTGCTCTCTAGATTCACGAATGGATGGGAATACAGTAGGATCTATTCTTTGCTCGCTGTTCCTAGATTCTATGGGAAATAATAATACTGTGGTCCTGCGTCAGCTCCAACATTCCTTATTGTGTAGATCATCTCAAAGCACCGTCACAAAGTTAGCAGAGGGCAAATACTAGTATAAAATGTCTGGGGAGAAAACAAACACCAAGAACAAAACAGAAAATTAAGTGTTTCTGTAAGAATGAGAGCTACTGCGTCATACCCCTCTGACATGCATTGTGGTTTAACACAAGTAGGTAGACAAGCACCACACAGTTCCTAGCTCACTCCCCCTCCTCAACAGGACAGGGGAGAAAACATGATAAAAAAAACTCATGGATTGAGATAAGGACAGGGAGACCACTCACCAGTTACTGTCACAGGTGAAACAGACTCAGCACAGGGAAGATTAATTTACTGCCAGCTACTAACAGACTAGAGCAGTGAGAACTAAATGCAAACTAAAATCACCTTCTCTCCTCATCCACGCTCTTCTACCTCCTCCCCCTGAGTGTCGCAGGGGAATGGGGGATGGGGGCTGCGGTCAGTCCCTAACACTTCATCTCCATCGCTCCTTCACGGTCCCTCTCTGCCCCTGCTCCACATGGGGTCCCTCCCACGGGATGCCGTCCTGCCCGAACTGAGCCTGCGGGGGCTGCCCACAGGCAGCAGGTCTTCAAGAACTGCTCCCACATGGCTCCGTACCATGGCGTCCATCCATCCCCCAGGAGCAAACTGCTCCAGCATGGGTCCCCCACGGGCAGCAGCTCCCTCCAGACCCCCTGCTCCTGCGTGGGCTCCTCTCCACGGGCTGCAGCTCCGGCCTGGGGCCTGCTCCTGCAGGGGCTCTCCATGGGCCGCAGCCTCCTCCAGGCCACATCCACCTGCTCCACCGGGGGCTCCTCCACGGGGGGGCTGCAGCGTGGAGATCTGCTCCATGTGGGACCCATGGGCTGCAGGGGGACAGCCTGCTCCACCAGGGGCCTCTCCACAGCCCGCAGGGGAACTGCTGCTGCGTGCCTGGAGCACCTCCTGCCCTCCTGCTGCACTGACCTTGGGGGCTGCAGGGCTGCTTCTCACTTCTTGCTCTTCCAGCTTCTGTTGTGCAGCAGGTTTTTTTCCTTTTTTTCAGTCTGCTCTCCCAGAGGCCCACAGAGTGTCGCTCCCTGGCTCGGCTCTGGCCAGCAGCGGGTCCCTTTTGGAGCCTGCTGGAGCTGGCTCTGATCTGACATGGGGCAGCTGCTGGCCTCACAGAGGCCACCCCTTCAGCCCCCGCAATGTCTAAACCTTGCTGCATAAACCCAATGCTCCATGTTCTGTAACACGAGCCTTGGGATTCTCTGTTTGCTCATTTGGACATACACCATTTTGGTAAGATACCAGCTGAGTAGCTAATGCAGACCATGAGTAAGAAATTCCTTTATGGTTCTTCACTCACTAAGTTATACCTTGGAGCATGTGTATTTACCCACACCTTGACAATGTGGCATTACATTTGATCATGGAGATATCCAGCTGTTAAAAAAAAAAAAAAAAAAAAAAAAAAAAAAAAAATGGCTGGATATTTTTTTTCCTCTGATCTTCTGTAGAAGTAACATTTATATACTTTTTATATACTGACAGCCATTCAGGGTTTTGAAAGCTCTTAATCATTACTTTAAAGGTGAGTCTCTGGAAAGTCAAGTTACTTTGAATATTACCTCCCTGTGAATGACAAGGTTATAAAACCCACTATTGTTGATGTATTAGTCATGTTCTTGAAAAACAGTTGATGATGCATATTAATGGCTTAGCTAGAAAGTAAATCTTCTGCATTATTAAAACAGCAGTACATATATTTATGGATTACTACAACAGTCAATAGAGACAAAAAACTAGCATAGTTAAGAAGGAAAGAACAAAATAACAAGGCTGTATCATGAGGTTTTATGTATTGTCTCTGTCTCAAAGAACTAGCATGTCATGTATGATTTAAACTTTGGTCATAAACAAGTGATATAAGCTGTCTTTAAACATAAGGTAAATAGAGCTATTAAGTACCTAAAATGGAGCACAAGAAAGTGACTTACTTTGCTTTTTTTTCCTCTTTACACAGAATCTTGCCATAAGGACAAAATTGCCTTCTGTCTCACGTAAGCAAGTCTGTAATTCTGTTTGCATCAGTAGATAATAAACGAACTTAATTATAGATAGAGGGAATCACACATTGGCTTTCTGGAACTTTTTAAGTAAATATGCTTAAAATTAAGTTAAATTAAATTAACAAATCAAAACAAACAATCAAACAAAAACTGTGGGACAGTTTTTCTATTGAAACATTTACATTCAGAAAATCTTGACCAAAATGTTCTCTTTATACCTAAGAGAACTCTAAGTGTCCATGGTTATTAAACATCCTCATATTTAATATGAAGAATGAAGTCATCTTAGGAAGAAGTTCTCTTATTCTTATTAAATACTGCCTTGTTCCATTAAAAGACTGTCTAGACTGGCAAATGGAAGGTAGGTGTGAAATATCTGTATTATGTGCCTTACTTTCTCTCCAAAGTGCTACTACATGTGAGGGTGACAGAGCACTGGCACAGGTTGCCCAGAGGAGTTGTGGAGTCTCCTTCTCTGGAGGTATTCAAAACCCACCTCAATGCCATCCTGTGCAGCGTGCTCTATGTGATCCTGCTCGGCAGGGGGGTTGGACTAGGTGATCTTCAGAGGTCCCTTCCACGCTCGGCCATTCTGTGATTTTGTGATACTACATTTTAAGAAAATGAGAATTTGTATAAAATTCTGAGCTGTTCCACATTTACAGACTTCAGAGATCGCAGAAAAACAGTGTAATTCACCTATGAATTTACCATGTTAGTGACAAAGAACAAGTTATAATGGGCTTTCTGCATCATTTTAAAGAATGAAAAGCACATAATTAGTACTTATATTCTCAGTTCAGTTACACTGTTCCCATATGGCTAATACAAAATGTTATTAACAAAGTTTGTGGCAGAGACTCTAACTGCAGGAAGACAGAAAAAAAAGGTTGTTTGCACTGGAAAAATGTTCCACCCCTGTCACCAACTTCTTTGCAGCTTCTAAAACTTTAGCACTTGAGGTACTAAATTTTGTAGACTCCTGAGCTGTTGTAGATTCAGGTTTAAAAATCAAGTTCATATTCAATCTTCTCTAGATGTTATAAGGACCTTGTTCTAAGTAATTCATTTCTTGTGTCAACATCAAATTTCTATTTTTATGTTCTCATGTACTTTGAAATACTTTGTCAGATTACCATGAAACTCATTCAGAAGAGTCATCAAACTGAATTCTCATGATTTGGGTCAAACCAGATGAAATAAGACAATAAGTCATGTTTATTTACATGAAGAAAAGATGCTCCCAGTTTTGCATTAAGCTTCCTTTGGGATGATCCTGGAAGAACGAAGAACACCTTGGACACAAGCAAAATACTGCCACAGAAAGTAGCACAATAGATGGGTTGGCTTTAGCAGCTGATTATTCTGCTTGTCATCCAATGTTCAAGTTGTCCCCTAGGACAAAATGTTTAAAAGCATCCCTGAATGCTTAAAAGCAAGTACAACACCTCAGCAACCTCTACAAGCTCTTATCTTACAGAAATGCAGGAACAGTATTTTGGGAAGTTGGAAGAAAGCAAGCATATGTGGAGAATTTGTAAAATATTTTTGTTTTCTGAGAACAGAAATGTGTGGATCGGAAGGGAAAGAACTTTACTTGCTTTTATCCTATATCTAGAAATACCTAAAGTCTTTAATAATAGATGGGAAAATGTACAATCCAGTTTGTATAGTTCACATAGAAGGTCTTATGTTAATGCTTTTCTAATAGTCACTCAGAACACTTATGGTCCATACATCATTTTGTCGATTTAGTGAATTTTTTCACAGCATAAGCCAGGACAGGAGGTTGGGAAATATGTTGAGCACTATATCTCATACCATCCTATTTCATATAAGGATTAAATGTGTTAGTTAAACCTGCTGTTCTCATTTCCTACCATGATTAAATTCCTTAAGATCATCCAAGCCACATTTCTCCTAGATCAAGGTATGTGACTTACCAATGCTTGTCCCTATTTTTAAGTTGTCGGTATTAGTTCTTGATCTCTGACTAGAAATTTAGAAAACAGTTGCACCTAGCATGTGAAGTTTACACATAACAGCACATCCGCTGTCTGCTAAGTGCACAGACTGATCGCATTTACTGATTTGTCTCTCTTCCATTCATGATAACCCCCATTATTCACAGTACTGTCTGTGTCCTGTTGCATTCTCTTCAATGCTGATGATTCTAACATCCAAACCAAATGTATTTTTCAACAGGATTTTTTTTCAGGAAAATTATTTTCCCATTCAATCTCTATCCTCTCTTTGTTGCCTTGTATCCTAATGCATAAGCACTTGTAAAGCTTACTAAAGAATAGCTAAGGCATATAGTTAAAGCAGAAGCTTGATCTGAAAAGCCTGGTTATTCTGCATTCCTCCATTTTATAAGTAACAAATGCTTTTGACCCATGTACAAACTTTCAGGCCAGCAAAATTCACCATATGTGTAACTAAATATGAATTACCGATATTCGTGATAAGGAAGGGAAGAGGAACAAATTGGATCAGTGAAAAAAAATAAACGCAGTTTTATCTGAAAAACATGTTGGATATGTCGCAATACGTGTCACAAAACATGACTTGGGAAGAATGGTACATAAATTGACAATTAATTCAAAATTGTTATACCATGATGAAGTCAATTTTAGAAATCAATCATCTTGGGTCTCTATGGTTAATTTGTGCAGTTATATAAGGCTAAATGAATTATTAATATGAGGAAACAAAGTGGGTCAGAGATATTATAAAAATAATAATAGAGTGAAAGGAGGTAAAAATTAAAAATGGATAAATGAAGATATGTCCATATGAAGATGTCCAGAAGCAGGAAAAAAAAAAAAAAAGATAAATGAGATATGTGGATTGTATTAAAATATCCCACAGATGAAATGTTTATCCAGCTTACTATATTCTGAGAAGGAAGCCTTGCCATAAGTAAGGCTCCATTCTTGAAAGGGAGAATTATATTCTTTATATGGTGATGTTAGTACCAAAGCAACCAGGCTCTGAGGCAGGTCTCCTTTCATTGGTTTACAGTTTATTTTGAAAGTATATTGTATTTATTTTGTATATGTATTTTTTTTGAATATATATATTTGAATAATGATGATCACATTCAAAATATATATATATGTATTTCTGAAGTTCATCTATACCTAGTGGATGGAGTGTAGCTGATGAAGTGATACTGGAGTTCATAGTTTAGCTAATGCAGTCATATTTAGTGTTTTAGTCTGAAATAAATCCTCTTGTGACATGACCAGAGTATATTAGAGAATGTTTCTTGCTTTCTAGAACTTTGCACTATCCATCAGATTATTAATTTACTGAGCAGAGTCTTGCTGGGTTCATAGCTTTCCAGTAATTTCTACATTGGATTTGATTCACCTGAATTTATTTCTGGAAGTGTCATCCTGCTTGGTTTATACTTCATATGACTATTGTAAAATTCAGTCCTGTGGAAAAAAGGTACCACCATAAAATAATACATTTCATGTTTGTTTCTGTCTTTGCAACTTTGATTTATGAAAATATCGACATACAACTTTGTTGCAGTATCCTGATAAATCAGCATTCTGATAATAAATTAGATTATTTCTTTCTGCATCTTACTGTTACCTCTCAATCATGTCCACTGCACAAGCTTTTCTTTATAAAGTCTTGCAGGTGTAGGGCCAATCAATGCACCTTCAGGAAATAACTCTGTTCAGTGCATAAGTACAGTCTGACTCATTCTTGCAAAGTACCTCTAGGGCGAATAACAGTAAATATCACAAAACTGTTTTTAAGCTTTCTGTTCTAATTTCTCTGGGGAAAAAAAAAAAAAGATGTACACTTACTTAACTAAAATTTCTGAGTCATACCTACTGAAATAAGCTTCCACTGTTATCTACTGCTGTTAGCTCTCACTCTATGTTCCTCCCATTTTTCTCTGGGTAGGAGTAGATTATTGTGCAGGTATTTACTAAAGTAATAGGGTGGAAAACTGGCAGCCCATTTAAGCTAGCAAAGTAAATATCTCCTAGTGGTATCTTTGTGGATTGCCCTGTATGCTTTTTTTTTGCCCATGTGACATTAATATAGAATAATAAATACTAAAGAATTGCAGAGGAAATAAAAGAGTTTCTCTCTTTTGACAGGCAACCCAAGAGGTCAGTAAGTACTTTGCAAATTATCTATGAACTTTATCTACCCTCCAATAAAAGAAACTACATCAGTATGGTCACTTATTATGAAATTTTATGTTTCCATGAAATTACAAAAGAAAAAAGTAAGAATAAATATACCGTTAGATTTGAATAATTGTATTTTCTGCCTTGTTCATTATAATAGCTTGTTTCAAATGCCAAATTTTATTCTTTCACTGATTTAAAAAAAGAAACCTGGAAAGAATTGAAAGGATTTACATAAATTTAAAATATGACTAACAGGTACACTTCATAAGTTATTTAAATGCTCTCAGTGTGTGTTAAACGTAAATGTGTTGCTTTGTACTCCCAGAGAATCAACTGCATTTGACATTTTATAAGGGCTTTGTTAGAATCCAGTCAAGCAATTCAGCATTCAAATTAAATTATAGTTAGTGTAAGATTACATGAACTTTTCAAATATCCTTTCCCACAAACAAAGTTTGCAACATTTATGTGATTCTCAAGTTCAGGTTTCTGTAATCATCCCAGTACCAAGATGACATTAGTAAGGACATTCTCCCATTGTTGACTATGCTTGTGTGTGTACTGCAATTTCTGTTTCTGTGTCTATTGTATGGGAAGATAGAAAAGGAAAAGATCTTATATGCAGCACAACCCTCATTATATGCAGAACCTAGTAACATCATAATAAGGATTTATCAGCAGGAGTTTTGTTGGATATTACAAGTGAAAAAATAGTGAAACAAGTAAATCTAATTTATATTCCATATATCTCAAGCATGCATCCTAGAAATCCTATAGACATTTAAAGTCTGTATTGTTTCCACCACAATCACCCAGTCTACTTTCCGTGTAATATGTACCAGTTGTCACTAATAGTGCTACTGAATTGTTGTACCCAATCATGATATCCACTGCTCAGAAAAGATGCTAAAACAACAGTGAAGGGCTTCATAGGAACACAACAGGAAACACACCTTAAAGGAAATATATATATATATAATAATTTTTTAAATATTAAGTGTGACAGCAGGCAAATAGCTACTTTGGGAACAGAACTTCATTCATCTGCCTTTTATTTTTAGCAATGAAAATGAAAGTGATTCCCAACTTTGGAAAACTCAAGAGCAGCAGCAGTGTTTCTTATCTCTAGACTGAATTTTTAATTTTCTTATTTTGAATATGAACTAATTCAAAATCTGTCATGTGTGTTATAGATTCAGTGATTGCAATGGTCACATTTACAATCTCTGCCTAGTGGATTTTTCTCTAAACTGCAGCCATGGGAGGTCTGAGCGAGTACTGTTTGGTTTATGAAGTGAAAATGTATCCCTTGAGATAAAGCATGTAGTCATTAAAATGTCTGAGAAAGCCCTGCCACAATGAGACATCAATCACATTCCTCCAGCCACTTGCTCTGGACACTGGTGGGATGAAGAAAACATTTACTTATGGTTGTCATGATTCAGACACATGGAGCCTGACCAGAACATTTAGCATTGCTGCATGCATTTATGAAGATTACACTAATCTAGAATGCCTACAATATGACACTATGTACACACATACAGGCAGCAAGTTGCAAGTGAAAATAGCTTAACTTCTTAGTAAGTATAAAAATGTTCCTTCGTAAACTAGGGTATTCCTCCATCATATGCAATCTATCTGTATAAAAAGTTCTCTGAACTTAGTCCTTCTTCAGTAAACCATCTCTTCACTTTAATTTTGTGAACTGTAGAGAATTTAATAACAGATTCTTTTACTCACAAGAGTAATTTCACCTTGGAATAAGAAAAAGCTGTGGTAAGAGGCTTTTCCCACTCTTTTTGGTAAGCAAAATATATTCCTTGGAACACAACAATTGATTAAATGCCCATCACTGTTTATGGTACTTTGTTAGATGGACTTTCAATCAATACAGCAATGTCCCTTTCACCTGTGCTGTCACAAAAATGTGGCTTCTGTTTCTAAATGTAGCCTTGAACAATGAACTGAGTATGGGAAACAGCAAGGCTTCTATAAGGGTAATCTGGGATTGAAACCTCATAAAGCAAGAGCATAGCACAAACAGGCTCTAGGCAGACCTGCTTTGGCATCATGCCTGCTCTCACATCTTGTAAATTTGCTTTGACAGAATTGCCAGTCAATTACAGAACAGTGAAGATGATAATGCAGGGAAAAATATTCTGAGAAGCAGCATTCATTGGTACCATCTGAACTCATTTGTCTCCTAAAAGAAGGAAGACTTGAACCAAGGCTCGTGTGGAGCAGCTCCTTCCATCTCATGCTCTATGGAAATACACAGCTCATCTGGCTCACATTGAGACTCTCTGAGACTGAACTTAACTGCTGTCTGTCATTTAGGATAATTTTCTAAGGATGCTAAATACATATTTCTTCTCCTTTTCCCTCCTCTCCACTTCCCTAAATGTGAGTATAACATTGCTCAGCAATTTAAATACTCACCAGGCAGAGGTTTTCTTTGGCTGGGATCTTAGAAACAATGATTGAAAATACAGAGAAAACATGCCTGAAGAGAAAATTCAACCCAACACAACTATGACACCATGTGAGGAGCCTAGAGAGTCAGTTTTTAGCTCATGATGTCAGCTACAAGATATTTACATCTGGAACTGTTGCTGGTAGTTTGACTTTTTTTCCTGTGAAATGGCAGAACTTCTGAATTGAGCAGAAGACTGTCAGAAATATGTCACTCCGATGCCAGTTTGCTCTGAGGAAGCCTGCAAGATCCCAAATTTGGACTAACTGATTTCTAAGAATCTGACAACGTAAAGGCATCTCAGCTGTCCCTTATGTAGTGTTGCCTGATTTTTCAGCACTTTATTTCAGTGCTTGGAGAAATAAGTATAGTGCTATTCTCCAAAAGATCAAGAGTTCCTAGGATGTCTATGTTCTTGATTCTTTCATAGTCAGGACGGGTAATTCACTTCCTATAGAAACTATGTATAGACAGCTTTCCTCAGTGAATGATGTTAGCTTTGCTCACTGCCAGTTCTAGCAACTAACCAAAAACTATGTAGTAAGAAAACATAGACTTGCATTAACTTTGCTCCATATGAGTGCTTACATAAACAGATGTAAGTCATCAGCTACCCCAAGTTTTTATATTCGGCTACTGCCAGTAAAAATGTTACAGAAGACACGGATCCACTGTTTTCAACTGTTGAGCGGGAGGTAGATCTGCTCACGGACAGTCCAACTTTCAGCTTTTCCTAACCCGCTATTGAAGTCTCTGCATGCAGCCCTGTGACTTAAGTACTGTAACAGCTATCCATCCCTAGCCAGAAAATATTCAGTTGTCACCATCCTGCTGAACTGTTTTGAATATTTCTAATTTTTAGTTCTTTTCTAGGCTTGTGATAGAGGGTGATTTAATTTTATAATGTGATACCAGGCTTAAATGATAAGTGATAAGTATAGCCTGATAAACACAGAGCACTGATATTTAATGTATTCATCTCCACCCTGCAAGTCTAAAAACAATGATCAGTGATTAGAAAATAAGCTTAGCATGATTTTATTTATGGAACATAGTTAATGAATCTGTTTTTCACTGAATAATTGCAGTAATCAACTGAAATAATAGCAGAAGTGCAATAGTAAATAGGTCAGATCAAGTAAAATTTTAAATGTTTATTCCCAGATGTCTTTCAACCAATTCCTGTCTAAAGGGTTGCACAGCATTTTCTTGTTGGCTTGTTTTCTTTTCTGTGTGTTTCTGTTCAGAATTCAAGCGCAGGTTTATTATAACTTCCTATGGGCAATGACCTTGCATTGCTAATAGAAATAATGATCAGATTGCAGGATTTTCTTTTCTTATTGCCTTGAAGTATAGGGATGGCTGTAAAAATAAAAAGTGACAGTTTATAAGATCCTTTATGAAGGTGGTTGACCTTTTCTTACTCTACATCTTCAAACAAAATTGTGAAATAATGTGGTTGTTTTATATGTTCATAAAATTAATTCACCTTAAGTTTGCCCACAGTGGGAATCCAGAAGCTGTAAAATGAACTGCCATATGTGCCATAAGCCACTGCCAGGTATTGATGCCAGTCTGTTGAGTACACATGACTACTTTGCGGTATTTGTGCACTGAAACATATTCACCAACTCTTCAGACAGACTTTCTTTGGACCTCTGTTTCAAACAAACAAACAAACAAACAAACAAACAAAAATAGACAGAAAAATAAAAGATTTCCCTGAAGGTGACAAATCCAGGAAAGGAAAGCAGCATTTGCTAGTACTGGCTACACTTAAATCAGACAAGGAGTGTAAAACATGGCAAATAATTCTGGACAAGTTGTTTTTTTAAAATCCTAAACCTTGAAAAACGACAAAAGCAAAATTTAATCTCCATATTGGTAACATTTAGGTTAAGTCAGTTATCTGAGCTGAACCTTCACAAGTTGCTAGAGGGGATCAGAACCTCTGGCCTATGTGTAAGAGCTTCCTTCTCTCGTTCTTTAAGATAAATAGCAAATTATTGAGTTTTGTGAATGTTGTTACCTGTGAGTCTTAGTTAGCCTGACTGCTCCTAAAAGTTGCTACTGACTTTTAAATCTATTTCTTTGTCTCCCAAAGTTTTCACAAATTTTCAACCTACAGTTTATCCGGGCAAAAGTGCAGAAATCCTCAGATTAGCATCAATCTAAGCTTTTATTTCCACAAAGCACTGTCCTCTGCTCAGGAAAGAGCACAGGTCTCCAGGAAGCAGAGCTTGTTAGCATAGACCCAGATTCATGCAAATGTAGCAGCAGTGCTTCAGGATGTGAACTAGTTCAGGCCATGCCAAATAAAAAAAAAAACATGCCAAGCACCAATGAGCCCCAGCAGCTGTCAATAAATTATAAATGTAAGTTCAAGCATGATTTACTTTTTCAGTAGCTTTGTTCATCTCTGTAACTTCTACTGACTGTCATGAAAAACACCATGCCAGGCAACTGAATGGGACCCACACCACCTTAACTATACTGATAATTATAACCAAGTGCAACAGAAATTTATTTCTTTTTTTCATGTTTTATGTACCTATAGATATGCACAGATATCTATACTAGAACCTAATTTAATAACTTCAGGACTTAACATAAACCATCTGTATGAATGATAGAAAATTCCTGTATGTTAACATTCGTCTTACATATGTGAACGTAGACTTTATTAATACATACATTAACCCTAGTGATGTAACAGCCTGCTTTTTTCATTGTTTGTTAGTTACAAAACCTTATTTTCAAATGTGTTGTAAACCGTCATTCAATTATTTGTAAGCACTAACAAAACAGAGGCTGTCTACTCTGAAGGCCAAAGCTGGAAGATATATTCAGTGGCTGCAATTGCAGAAATGCCTCAACAACAACAATGGGAAAAAAAAAAAAAAAACTGCCTGTCAATATAATTGAAGTCTTACAACACAAAGAAACGTATAGAGTACCTTGTATTTCTCAAAGGCGAGATTTACCTTTCTTTAGAAATTCATAATGAAGCAGCTTCAGCAAACCTTCCCTCATCCCTCACCAAATCTCTTTGCATCAGGCAAAACTGAAATCTTATTAATCTGTGCTAAACATAGCCTGTTTCAGCTGGATGGAAGGCTTCTACAGGAATAAATGCCATCTCTACAACATGCTCTCCACTGGCTGGTCAGGTCCCCAGGTTAATACATATAAATAATGCTTTTGATTTATGTTATAGGCAGCTGTAACAGATGAATGGCTTTAATTTACCAAGCTAGCAAATCAGCATTTTTTTAACAAAAACTAAATTCCTTCTCTGCAGTTGTGAAGGCTTAGTAAGGCTTACATGAACTCTGTAGCTGATCCATAACCCAGAGGATCTGTAGTTGGCCCCACTGAAATGATGGTCGGTTTCTGTGCAACGATGATCAGTTTCTGTGCCTGTTAGTAAAGGTGTCACCTATCATTTGTTGGGGGAAACAACACAATAAATAAAACCCTTATGGTATTTGTTTGAATATCTGCTATGTCTGAAATGTTGAGCAGAGAAATTAGACTCAAAGTCCAGCTTTCCTTATCCCTAATTAGTCCCACCAAAATCTTGCATCAGAGATGAATGCTGAGGTGATGATCCTGCAGCTTTTATCAGATGTTTTTTGTCAAATATTGAGCATTCTCTGAATTCAATTGCCTCCATTGCCCCGTTGAAGCTCATATATGAAATACTGCCTACGACACCCTTAAAGGCAGACAGTTTTACAAAGCAAATGCACCAGACCGATAACCCCTGCCTATATCCAACCTTAAAGGAAAATTCTGCTGGCCTGTTTCCATCTCACATGCTCAGGAAAGTAATCAGGTGTAGTAAGGAAGTCATCTGCATCCTGCTTGCTTTTCCTGTTGGTGACACCAATTGCCTGTAAATGTAACAAATTTACCGTGGGTTGTGTCATCTGAGACATGTGAGCATGTATTTCTAAATAGCTTGGAACAGACATATCAACCCCTCCTTCTTGCGTTATTCATTTCTTATTCGGAAATGTGTGCTTTGTCAGCCTGATGTGTTTTTTGTTTTCTGTTATTACCATCAGATGTCTGTTTCCCCCTGTTTCATCTGGAGTTCAGATAGAAGTAATAGACACCAGTCTGGATGCTGTTCTTCAGTCCACCAGGCCTATTGTTTCAGTCCCCATAGTACCAAAACATCAACATCCCAAAGTCTTCATTGTGAATAACTGAAAGCAAGAGCTAGTGGGCCATTTTATCAGGATTTACTGATGATGATACTGGTATGTTGTGATTCCAGAGACAATCTTTGCAATATTATTTTATAAGAAAAAAATCGTATGTCTAACTAGAAAAAAAATAGTATGTCTAACTAGAAAAGCCACTTGTCTTGTTTCTTCTTGCATGATGGTAGGACTAGGATAGTCCTTGGTGTTTTTCTTCTCCTTTTGTTACCAAAAAGACAGATAAAGAATAGAAAAACCACGGCTGTGGTTTAGCCCAGCAGGCAGCTAAGCATCACATGACTGTTCCCTCACTCCCCCAGCCCCCATAATGGGATGGGGCAGAGGATGGAAAAAAAAAAAAAAAAAAAAAGTAAAAAACTAATGGGTTGAGATAAAGACAGTTTAATAGGACAGAAAAGGAAGGGGGAAAAAAAAAAGAAAGAAAAGAAAAAAATATACAAAGCAAGTGATGCACAATGCAATTGCTCGCCACAATACAATTGCACAATGCAATTGTTCACCCACCGACTGATGCCCAGCCCCTCCCCAAGCAGCAACCCCACCCCCCACCCCCAGTTTTATTGTTCAGCATGACACCACATGGTATGGGACATCCCTCTGGCCAGTGTGGGTCAGCTGTCCTGGCTGTGTCCCCCCACTCCTAACTCCTTGTGCACCCCCAGCCTCCTTGCTGGCAGAGCAGCATGAGAAGCTGAAATGTCCTTGTCTCTGTGTAAGCGCTGCTCTCCAACAACTGAAACATTGCTGTGTTATCAGCATTATTCTCATCCTAAATCCAAAACACAACATCATACCAGCTACTAGGAGGAAAATTAACTGTATCCCAGCTGAAATCAGAACAATCACACATAATCACAGCCTTGCCCATTCTTTAATGCAGTGTTCAACTAAGTTCCATTAGGATCCTGTTTATGGTTGAATTTTTAGTTTTTTGTCATGCATCACACCCAATCTAGTCAGTCACAAAAGACTGTCTGAGTTATCAGACAGTACCGCTTCCAATTGAAATATTTCTTTTTAATTTTTTTGGCAGGAATCACAAGATGGTGCTGTTACACATGGCCCTGAATATCAATCTTCATGTCTTTTTAGACATTTAAATGATTCTTTATTGTAAGAAGAAATACTGTGTTACATTAGAGCACATTTGTGATTTTGTTTTTGTGAGGTCTTTTATAAAGTCTTATCTCAGTTCCAGGTCTGGGATGTAGTTTCTTAGTAAAATTACTCTGCCAGAGAGTCTGCCTCACTGAGTCATTTGAAATGGAAACAGATCTTTAAGGGTGCTAGGGGCACAGTCCTGTACAGTTTTAATTTGGGGCTTTCTAGTTCAAAACTAATGAATATAAAGGCCAAGCTTTTGCATATCTTTTAATCATTGCAAGTGACCAATAAGCTAAAATTAAAACAATGAAATTGTGCTGTACAAGGAAATAGATCTGCTATATAATCTGCATAGTGTATCTGGGTTTCATTTTACTACACTGGTTTAATAGCTTATTACAGCAATCCAGCTGGTGTTCCAGGAATAGATCACTTCGCTGCTATGAGTGGGATTTTTTTTGTTCTCACATTTATCAAATATTCTGGCCAGCTGGCAGTCTTTGCGTACTTGGCTTCATACTGCACCAGTCCCAATGAGTGCAAATATTCTATAAAACCTTGATGTGGGGGATTAGATGGGTTCTAAGAGGACATCTGTGAAAACATGGGTGAAAACCTTGGAGACATGCAGTCACTTGCCAAAGGTGTGTCTGTTACTTTTCCACATGGCTGGGTATTATGTAACAACACACAATAATACACTTGCTTTTGGAGAGTTAGAGAAAATAAGTTGAAAACATATAATTATACACACCACAAATATGGTTTTACCATATGAAGGATACCATTCAAAACCTGCCTCTTAGTCAATAGCTCATATGAAAACCTGGGGGGAGGGGGGGGGGGGAGGGGGGGGGGAGATATTTTCCTATATATACATTTTTTTTTCATTTATTGGGAGGAACAGTTGTGGGATCGTCTTGCCAAAAGTTTAACTGAAATTTAGGTCTTGCATTCTGCTCTGCCAGCTCAGTGAATATCACCAACATCTAAAGAATGTGATAAGCATGAGAAGTTTTGCCATATAAAGATAACTTCACCAGAAGCTACAGTTTAAAAAACAAAATAAAACCAAAATCCACAGGCTAGGCTGCTAAAATAGAGGATGAAACAAGCAAACCCTTTTGTCTTTCTTCTGAACTTTCAGTCCTTATTCAGGACACTCTGAGGTTAGGAGCTTCTACTAGGTTGTAAATAAATTACTCCCACAGTCTGAAGCAATGTTATGAAGATCTAAACCACCTAGTCCAAATACAGGAGTGGTGCAGGTGAGCTTTGAGACTGTGACTGAAAAGCAAATAAAAATAAACAAAAAGAGCATCACACTGTGACCCATCAGAGGTCTAGTAAATATCTACATAAGACTTGGCTGCTGTCGTATAAAGGAGAAACACAACTTGGGAAGAGAGGGATTCAGTTCACAACTGAGACTCTGAAATTAAAGTGTTTGTGTGTAAAGATCTCAGTTCACAACAGAGTCTGCAAAGTGCCATGCAGCAGAGCTAGAAAACAGTTCATCTGACTGCATCCACTAGCAGCAGGACTCAGATCTCCCGACACAGGTGCCTACCTACCATCCTTATCTGCACTGTGGGGAATGTTGCCTGGCCTCACACTGCTATCCCAGGAACGTGTGAAGCACCTTCAGATCCAGGGTCATGCCCACCAGCCCCCTAGGAGAGCTGTCTTCAGTCAAGGCAGGCAGTGTGATGTAGTATAGCAGACCTATCAGTTGTACTGATAACCCAGCTATATGAACTGTACAGTTATCAGGGGGCACAAATCTGATTTGTTCTAGTGAGGGCATGAGGACTTCATCCATTAATGAACAAAGCTGAGTAGGAGCGCTCCTGGGGTGCGCGGTCTGGCTGAGTCCAATTTGAAAGAAATCCTCCTGGTACTCCAAGACTGTTTCAGGATGTGAACCAAAGGGTGGAAAGGGAAAATGAAGAAACTATCCTCAAAAGCATAACCAAATTAAAATGCTAATGCTTAGACTTTTCAGGGCAGATTAAATGTAATTAGACACATTTGTTTGGGCTACTGAACTTCTGGATGTCTATTTTATGGTGAATTGAATTGAATCGCTCTATCATTTCATTGCCTAGACCTATTTTTAATATAACAAGAACCTGGACACAAGTAGACCCCAAACGTGTCTTAGTCTGGAACTGAATCCGCCTGAATGTCCAAACAATATTAAAAAGTATATGGCAGGAATTGAACAGGTGCTGCTACTAATTGAAGCTTAGGAGCATGTGTAACATATGGATAGGGTAATTAGCAAGTTAAAATGTGCATGAAGGAAGATGATAGCCAACAGCAAATGCATGGTATACTGTATATGGACCTGACTGCACTCCCATAAAGGAGAGATGCATAGCTCAGGTCGAGTGGTTAGACCCTGCTGTGTGCCCTGTTATAAGCATTATGTTTGTCAGCCACAACACTGCTCTGAATAAAAATAGCCAGGGTGAAAAGAAAAGATAAACTGTGCTGCTGGGCAGTGTTACACACATCTCATCTATGGAAGAAATGTGTTTGGAAAGAGGCTGAATGGCCAGCTGATAAAGAGCTGCCCCTGGGTTGGGAAGGGTTGACTGGGCTTTCTGCTGGGCCAGGAGCCCTCAGGTGCTGCTGGGGGACAGACGGGCACATACTGGAGGAAACCACCACATTTGTGACCATTCTGCTTGTCTGAAAGCTGTTTATAAGTTTTGTTTTCTCAGACCAAGTAGAAAAAAAGCAGAAGTAAAAAGTAAATTCGTTTCTTGTAGCTTCCCAGACTGTCTTAGAAACAAGGCCTACACTGCCTGATGCCAGTCAGTCCCCACACTCACTGCCTGTGCAGTCTAATTCAGCAAAAATGCTTACAATCAGATGGATCCAGTTTTGCTTAGGCCATGGGCCCACTGTCCAAGGAGAACAAATATCCAGAAGAATATTGTCGGAAAGAATATTTCCTTCACATCTCCATGGCCTTGTTCCTTTCCACACTGCACCAGCTCTGGGCTGGGCTCTGCAGCAGCCCTTCTTTGGGGTGGCACAACGCCTCACACGGCTGAGCCCTGAACTGCACTGAGTCGACCCGCTTTAAAATAATATCACTGAACTTTCCTCCCCAAAGGACCAGGATGCAGGGAAGGCTCAGGCCAAATGGCAAAACACTTTATGTCTTTGCTCCGGAGCCGTGGGAGCATTGGGAAGTTTGGTTTATTCACTGCCAGCCTCCCACGGCATCAGCTGTCATCCTGCACAGCCATCTCATTGCTCGCCTGGAATCGGTGAGCTTCAGCACAGCCTGCAGCTCCTTGTGTCCCCAGGGAGCAGGGGCTCCTGAGATGGCAGCAGGAACACTTGTGGCTCAGTGATTTCTGCCGGATGCTATGGGAAGATCCTGGATTACCTTTTGTTCCCCGCGAGCTGGGCAATCTTACAAGCAGCAAGGTGCATTGATACTTATCTCAGAAAAAAACATACACTCTAATTAATGGATGAGTAATTATTGTTGCTTTCAGCAGCATATTTTCAGCTTTACAAAAGGACTCGTATCAAATTGGGTTATATCAGATGTCTTGTAAGATTTTTTTCCAATGTCAGCTATCCACTGTATGAGTTGTATTGTTTAACAAACCAAAAGCACATATGAATATATATATATATATATATTTTTTTTTTCCAGCTTCCTGCCTGGGCATCGTGCAAGAGTGCACAAAATAATAAAATGAAATAAAATGAAATAAAAAAAAATAAAATAAAATAAATAAATTAAATTAAAATAAAATAATAAGCCTTCTAAAATTTAATCCAAAATGAAATGACTGGATATAATTTTAATATCAAGTTGATAGGGAAGATAAACGTAAAGCTAATGTAGGAAAGTTTGGAAATATCTTTAGAAAATAAGTGCTTTCATATGACCTTTTTTGGCTTTTTTACAGTTTTAAGTGTGAATGGCATAATTATTAAATTATATATTTATTTATTTTTAATTTTATACTTCCCCTGTAAAGAAGAAATTAATATTACCCTTTGAGTTTCCACTTCAGAATAGAGGATTTTCTAGTTTATGTTGAGGGTTAGGTTTTCCTTATTTAGCAAAGCTATTTTCAAAAATCATTCTTTCTTGACAGACAATTTAATTTATAGGGCAGTATCTGAATGCTTAACAAATTTTAACAGCATCACTGCCAACCAATATGCTTCTAATAACATACACTCACAGCACATGCATTTTGCCAAAGAATTCTTTAGGGTGATGTTCAGCTCCATATTTTTTCCAACTACAAAAGTAAATATTTGCCAGAAAAGTGAAAAGAAAAGTTCTAAAGCTGTGGTATATAGCCCACATTCAACTAAAACCTTATACATCATCTGTTCATGATTTTTCCTCACTTCTTGCTGCTCAGTTGAACTTATAGAGAAAAAAAAAAAGGGGGGGGGGGGGCGGGAGAGGAGGGAGGGCAAAATAAACCTGAAACTAAAAATTAAATATTGATCCATGTGAAAAATTGCTTTAGTTCTGTCTGTGAAGAAAGAAGCAAGATTCTCTACCAGACAAAGGACAGGTCAATGCTGGGAATCAGCACTGGCTGCTCAGTTGAGCTATTAGTTGAAATAATTGCACCTGCAGGGGATTGGGTTTATCTGTGAAGAACATGGGAATCTCTAAATTAAAGGTATATACCTTAGAAGAGAGGATAAGTACATTCAGACTACTAGAGAGTAGCATATAAAATGCAAAGTGAAACCAGTGTGTCATTTTAGCTTTTCCTGTTTGTAATTTTTAAGCATATTTGAAATGCTTTGTTTATTAACAGGTCTTAGTGGTATGTCTGCTTTAAAATTCTGGACTTTAGACTTTCCTGTAGCCAGTGTTATCCTGGCAGTGGTTTTCTTTTGGTTTTAAACTGGGATGTTATCAAGCATTAGATATGAAATAGATACTATTCAGTCTGAATTAGCAAGAAGTTGAAGTGCTTTGATGTACCATAGCATGAGAGAACTGAAAACAAAAATTTAGTGCAAGTAGGAAGGAGAGCAAAACTGTAAGGTATCAAAGAACTTCCCCCAAAAAATACCTGATAATATTGACCAAAAAAAAAAATCTTCTTTACAGTATTGGCCTTCTTTACATTTCACATAAAACCCAGGAATTATCCGAAAAGATAAGTATTCTCTAAAAAAATATAGGCACTTTGTAGAACTCTAAGCTTTGTCCCAGATTTAATCTTCCAGAGGCTAAAAACTTCAATGTGTCTTTTTTATGGACCTGGACTACCAGCAACCAGACTCTCAATTTTGGATTTCATTAGCTAAGTAAAATAAACAGAATGCATTGTTGTAAGTAGTTTTAGTTAATTCTGCTTTCAGCATTATATTATACATCTTTTGCAAAAATTTCAAATATTCTGAAGCCATATAAAAGTAAAAAGATGTCTTCTGCATTGCAATGTGAAGATGCTGGTAGGTCCTGAAGTCCCTAAATAGAGGTCAGTTAGAGATCTACTTAAGACATATGCTTTTTATTAAGAAAGTATGGAAATACACAACTGAAAACAGGACATGATTTTTTAACCTTGTCTCCATCCTATTGATTTTCCAACCTTTATCACCTTAGTCTCTTTATTTACAAAGTAAAATTCACACGCAGGACTGAATTTTCAAGCTGCTGTGCCATGGTTTCATCTGTGTCTCCTCCACTGACTTCTTAAGGGGAAATATACGAAAAAAATCCCAAATAGCTTTATGAAAATGTAGCCTTCTGCAGCTTTCTCCCTCTGAGTGACGACTGCTGTGATTGCAGAGGTGGGAGGCAAGAGACAGATAATAAGAAATTTAAGCTCAAAGTATCTTTATGACACATGAAAGATGAATTGAAAATGCTTTAGTTTGGAAATTAGTTTTCATGGCTTTTAAGGTGATTGATGAGATGACTCCAAATTAGATCTACCCAGCAGCGGTCACTGTGTGGTAACAGCAGAAGGCTTATGGAGTGCGAGTGTGTATCACGCACTGCACAGCTACAGCTGTCTGTCCAACTATTTAAACATATCTGAACAGCTAAAGTTTTTGCCTTACTAGGATACAAATACAGTTAACTGGGATTTTGTGAAGAAAGTTTTTTTTTTTCCATAAGCAAAGCAAGCTTGCTGCAAATAAGACCCGCTACAGCATGGAGGCACCAGTTTCAGGAGGGAAAGGTAGATAAAAGGTAGGCACATGTAGGGAAGATGAGAAGAGCAGAAAAATGGTGAGTGTGAGGGTGGGCATCAAACTTAACCTAGAATCCACAAGAGCTTAATGGCAGAGACACTTATCTGAGGTATGGCAGACCAAGGTTCAAGTCTTTGGTCTTTTGGTTCAAATAGGTTTGAACTTGGATTTCCCATGTTAGTCGGCTGTACTCAGTCAGCCTTCCTCTGTGCAAAGGAGAGCCTGGGAAGGTCAGGCCAAATCAGTCAAACCCTTATGCCAATGCACTCCTCTGTGATGTGCGAGACCCTGCGGTGAGCTTTGGTCTCAGCTGACTGTTCTGAGATGATAGAAGAATCAGTCTTTCTCTTACTGCCTTTGTCTTTTTTTTTTTTTCCCTCTTCTTACGAAAAGCTTTTAGACATTCATCCCAGCGTGGGATAGGATTTTTTTTTTTAATCTTGACAACTTTATTGGAGCGGGGAAAAGCCTTTCCACCCAGTTCTGTACGCAAGTGTTTCATTTTCCCCTCAGGATATTAAGATCACACTGAATTCTGAATTGGAGATCAAGACTCAGATACGTTTCAGGCCACTTTGAAATTAAGTTTAAATATTCTGATGAATATTTAGCTAAGGATCATTAGGTTTGTTAGAAGTGATCCAACACTATTGTTGATTTGAATGATGAATTTTTTATTGCTTTCCTTCTCATCAATTCTCCTCTCAAAGCCTTGCAAATTACATCTCTTTGTGGTTTTGCCTTTTTGTGGTATAGGTTTACAGAAAGCAATACTGAAAATAAAGGATCTTGACTGATATTTAAATGTTGGTGTGCACAGTCCTGGTCGCCTGCCTGTCTGGAGCAGGGATGCTGACAGAGCTTTCTGCTCCTCTGCCCTTGCCCCCACAGCCTTACGGCAGCACCAGGGCTCAGGGAGCATCGCCACAGCCTCAGCCAGGGCTGCGTTCCCAAGTCTGTATTTTAAACACACCTCATGAGGCAGCTAACCCAACCTTCTGCTAAAAAGCAAGATCAATTATTTTATAATGACTTCCTCAGGCAGCCAGTTCTAGTGCTCCTCTCTATTTTTACAACTGGAAAGTTTTCTTAATGTCTAATTAGGATCTCCCTTGCCACAGTTTAAACCCCTTACTTTCCTTTCCAGTCCCAAAATGCTTTATTCCTTCCTGTACACAGTAGCATGGTTGTCTTTTCCAAATAAATTCTCACAATCCCTCCTTGCCTTTCCTTGCCTTTCCTTGCCTCGCCTTGCCTCGCCTCTCCTTGCCTTTCCTTGCCTTTCCCTTGCCCTTGCCCTTCCCTTGCCTTGCCTTACCTTCCCTTGCCTTTTTTCTCATGGGTCATGTTTTCTGGACATGTCACACTAATATATATGATACCACAGGATTAAGCTTAGTTTAGTTAGCTGGCAATAGGAGAGGCAAATAGAAGTGGCAAACCTTGCTTACTTGTTGATTCTCACCCAGAAAAACTTTCTGGTCCTTTACCAACAAGCAAGCATTGTACAAGCAAAGTGACAGCCTGTATTGGGATACCAGTCTGAAACTGGTCCTCAGTAGTAAAAACAGAAATGCAGGTAAGAGAGTATCTAGACTAAGGGAAACAAGCAACATACAAGGGTCATAAATAACATCTCCTCTTTTTGTTTTCTTTCTTTTTTTTTTTTTTTTACTGAATTGTTTTAATATTCAACACTGTATAAACTGCTGGCACTATCCCAAATTTGCTGTTCAGAAACTAATAGTTATCACTATATACTGAGGTTTCGCATGGTTCCAGCATGACAGAGATTTGTATCTTTGAAATACCAAATCTGGTCTGTGTTTTCTAATGCTAACCATCCCAGGGGACTCTGTTTTTGAGAGAAGGGTTTTTTCCCACCATCTCACCCGTCTGTTCATTTCTGTTCATTCTCTTGCACATAATTTGGAACCGGTTCTTATGACATTCTACCACCTCAGATATGACTAGAGTACAATGACGTTATCTTTGTATAGGTTTGGGTTTTTTTTCTTGGGTTTTTTTTTTTTTTTTGAGTATTTTGCTCCTTTCGACCTAAAATGGTTATCTAAAATTGAAGATGGTAGTTCAGTTCCTGGGAAGAGAAAGCAATAATTTCTTATACATACTTACAGTGGTTGCAGACATAACTTTCAATGAGATTTAATGTTATCAGAAAGAGAAGTTTGAAAACATTTGTATTGGAATATGAGTGTTCCCATGAGAGGTTTTTGATTTGTTTGTTTGTTTATTTTCAGGAACAGTTGTATTTTAAACTCATGCCCTATCTTTAACTAAATGAACCACAAGCAAATCCTTAGTGGTAATACTGGTAGCTATGCAGCAATGTCCTTGAAGCTGGAAGAGCTGCTACAACACAGCTTGTGGAAAACATTGCTTCTTTTTTTATGCCTTATGGAACTTTCTAGCACACGGTCTGGCTCTTTTTGCTATCTGCCAGCAAATCTTTTAATGCATGACCCATACCAAAATCTGCTTACAGGGTGAAAAACCTGAGTACCATTTGGAGTTAAGCTGGTTAAAATAAAATGGTCTAGTGCTTATTCAGGTAGAATGGCAGTTGGGAGATTTTTTTTCCTTAAAAGGCTCTGATCATTTTTCACTTCAATCTCAACATCAAATAAGAAGGTGTAAGTGTGGGAATGAATATTTACAGAAAAAATAATGGAAAGATTTCTAGAATAATTCAAACACATTAGTTGTGATAATTAACCATTAAAGAAAAATACTAGTAGCACCTCAAATTACTAGCAATATAAATATTCATAATTTAAAGCATTTTAAAACAGTTTATTGTGCAGAAGACTAATTTAAATCTAACCTCATTTTTTAAATCAGCATATTCAGTCGGGCTTAAAAATGAATTTGTATAAACTATTTATTAGATGCTGGATGTGCAGAATCAACTGGCATGTTTTCAGCCTACTGGAATCAGATTTTTGTAGCAGTCCAGGGGTTCATACAGGGAATAGAAAGTTTGCAAAAGTGGCTTCAAACAGCTCCCAGCTCCTATCTGTTCCTATCAAAAATATGTGACCCATGGTGGTCTAAGGAATTCACACAAAATAGGACTCATCCGAGAAGCTGGCATGGATCCAAGGAGAAAAGGGCTGCAGCCACTGCTAGCAGAGCTTGGCTCTGTGTCCTCATTCATAGCCTGTTGTGTCCCTCTGGTACCCTGTCTGAGGTCCTAGCACCCAAGCAGGAAGAAGTGAGGAAGGCCTGAGCGGTAAAATAAGGATTTTGGGAGGAAGACACGTCTGCTTCTCCCGATGATGAAACCTGCTAGGTCAAAGACTAAACCCAGATACCTGCCCAGTTCAGACAGAGCAGCATGAGGGTTGGAATAAATCTTCCTGCTTGGAGTACCACCCAATAAGCAGCATCAGGAGAGCATCTCTGCTCTAGCTGCATGTTGTTTTTTTTTTTTTTTTTTTTTTGGGGGGGGGGGGGTTTGTTTGTTTGTTTTTTCCTTTATTCCTTTGCCGTTCCAATAGCTTAACATCACCTGAGAGAAAACACAACACGTGGGCCATTTAGCCCTGTAGGTGAAGGTAGCTTTCTGCCCACTTCTTCATGCATCTGCTTTGTGAAGCAGAACCCAAAGGGTTATAACATGGCCATTTATCTTCCATATGTAATAAGAGTGATACTCTTCAGCAATTGCTCAGTAGAAAACATTGATTGTGGATGGTGAGGACATCAGGACATCTTAATGGCCATTAGAAAATACACTCATTGTTAGCCCATGGATAGGTATCTAATTGATTTTAATAAATCCACTATAAACACAAGCTGGAGATCCCTGTAGCTCAGATGTGCTCAGAATCATGAAGCAATTTGGTCATTCATTTTCTGTTAAATCACACAAATCTGCACAATTACAGCCCTGGACAGCTCTGGAAAAGTGTTAGATTAAAGTATCACAGCACCTACTGATCCCTCTGACCTGCACCCCAGCGGAGCTTCCTTGAACAGTGGCAGCAGAGATGTTTCATGACAGTTGTTGTGGCAGATATAGTAGGTAGTTTTGTCATATGGCTCCTCAGGGAGATTTATCGCAGCTATTTTTACAGCACAAAAAGAGAGGTCTTTGCTGCAGGAAAAGCCCTGCAGAGATTAGTCACATGGATCTGCAGGAGAAATCCCTCCTGGCAGAAACCAGGACACTGAGGTTCCCACTCCTTGGCAGGCATCGCTGGCTTAAACTCCCCCTTGTCTTGGTCTCTTGAAGCAAACAGCTGGCTCTGACACATTTTCATGGGCAAATTGACACATGTACCAGGGAGCATCTCCCTCCCACGGCAGTGATTTTCCTCTCTGTCTGACATGAGGGCAGCTTTTCAGTTGGAGGGGAAGCCATTACACATGTGGTTAACGCACGGGCAGAGCCAGAGGTAAAAGAGCCCAACCAGCAGTATTTTGTAACCCATATAGCCTAGCATTATTGGCCCCGCCTGTAAAATGAACATAGGTACCTTCTAAAAACAAAGTATTAGCAATACTTCACTTATGTCTATGTATTTAATGCAAAGTTATTTTGAAGACTATACAGCATACTTAAAGGAAATATGTATTTTATTGAAATAAAAATAGGTTGTTATAAAAATCTGATTTTAGATAAAAAACAATAGATGCCATCTATTCATGCCATCAGCTTTGGGAGAGGAGACTTTTAATTACCTCCTCATGGAGAAATTAGCACATCCATCTGCCTTATGAGTATACAAATATTTTTTTGTAATATTTCAATGCCTCTGCACCAGGAATATTTACAAGGAGTAAAAGAAAGAAGTCTTAGAAGGAACTGCAAGAGGTCATGTAGGAGACGACTGTCACAGGAGCAGTTTTCCATAAATCCTGCCTGATGCCAGCATGTGTCATCTCTTCCTCTGATCTCCAGTGATATATGTATGGTCTTCAGGCAAGATGTGGCAGAGAGCCATTTTCCCTGCATTTCTGTAGAAGAAAATGAAGGTTATAGTAAATAGGAATCCGTTTTCTGAATTCATGAAAACTATTTAAATCCATAAACCCAGCAAAAAGGAAACTTGTACCCATATTAATATTTCAAGCACATAGACCCTAGCTGTTCTAGATGAGTGTGTTTTTTCAACACTGACCTGAAAAACTTCCTTCTCCAGGAAAGCACAGGTTGTGGCTTTGGATGATTTGTTCTTTCGACTGTAGCTCAGCCTGTGCTTTATATCTCATGGGCTTGGGAAGCAGAAGAGCCAGAACTGGAAGAGTTAAGAAGAAAATGCACGGCTGATCAGGTCTCATCCCTCCTTCTTAACAGCTGTCATTTGCAAAGCTGGCAAAAATGGTATTGTGTAGCCAAGGACTAAAGGGAGTTTCCTAGGTCTGGCACCATGCCTTACCATGCAAAATTGACTGGTTTTATGCCGTTCTTTGCTCTCAGTGATCCTTCCAGCTATCACTGAGGGCAAACCCCACTGCAGTCGGTGGGCCTAGCAATTGCACTGGTAACAACTCCAGTTACTCAAGGAAGCAGTTAAATGTCAGTCTGTTTAGTAAGGCAACACTGAACAGATGCTAGATCATGAATGCCAGAGTCTGACATATCAAATCCATTGTAAGGCATTGCCTAGTGGAAATTATTGGTACAATAGAAGTAGGAGGGAGAGCTCAGCAAGCAGAAGTGGGGACATAGCAAAAACAAGTTACAAACACAATCCCAAAAGGCTGAGAGTGAAAATGTGTGGACTAAATACCATTTCGTGAGCTGTAAGCAAGCAGATTCAAGCCAGTAAACAGGAATTCCTCAAGAGTGCATTTACCAGCTTCTTGTTAGTGAAGGGTGACCCATCATACCTAACTGAAAGGATCATTGCCAGAATGTAATTTAAGCTCTTCTATTAGGCTTCCATGGCAAGGGTTTGGTAGAGGGGGTGCTGCAGGGGTGGCCTCTGTGAGGCCAGCAGCTGCCCCATGTCAGACCAGAGCCAGCTCCAGCAGGCTCGAAAAGGGACCCGCTGCAGGCCAGAGCCGAGCCAGGGAGCGACACTCTGTGGGCCTCTGGGAGAGCAGATTGAAAAAAGGAAAAAAAACTGCTGCACAACAGAAGCTGGGAGAGCGAGGAGTGAGAAGCAGCCCTGCAGCCCCCCAGGTCAGTGCAGCAGGAGGGCAGGAGGTGCTCCAGGCACGCAGCAGCAGTTCCCCTGTGGGCTGTGGAGAGGCCCCTGGTGGAGCAGGCTGTCCCCCTGCAGCCCATGGGTCCCACATGGAGCAGATCTCCACGCTGCAGCCCGTGGAGGAGCCCCCGGTGGAGCAGGTGGATGTGGCCTGGAGGAGGCTGCGGCCCACGTAGAGCCCCCGCAGGAGCAGGCCCCAGGCCGGAGCTGCAGCCCGTGGAGAGGAGCCCACGCAGGAGCAGGGGGTCTGGGGGGAGCTGCCGCCCGTGGGGGACCCGTGCTGGAGCAGTTTGCTCCTGGGGGATGGATGGACCCCATGGTACGGAGCCATGTGGGAGCAGTTCTTGAAGACCTGCTGCCTGTGGGCAGCCCCCGCAGGCTCAGTTCGGGCAGGACAGCATCCCGTGGGAGGGACCCCACATGGGGCAGGGGCAGAGAGGGACCGTGAAGGAGCGGCAGAGGCAGTGTTAGGGACTGACCGCAGCCCCTATTCCCCATTCTCCTGCACCGCTCAGGGGGAGGAGGTGGTAAGAGGGTGGATGGGGAGAGGGTGGTTTTAGTTTGCATTTAGGTCTCACTGCTCTAGTCTGTTAGTGGTTGGTAATAAATTAAATTAATCTTCCCTGTGCTGAGTCTGTTTTGCCTGTGATAGTAACTGGTGAGTGGTCTCCCTGTCCTTATCTCAACCCACAAGCTTTTTTTTTTCATCATATTTTCTCCCTTTATTCCTTTGAGGAGAGGATGTGAGAGGGTGGTTGTGGTGGAGCTTAGCTGCCCAACAATGTGAAAGTACCACAGCCCTTGCACTCTAAATGCACTCTCAGCAGAAGCAGAGACAAATTTAAGGAGAATTTTACTCATATATGTATCAGCCAGATATTTTCAAATTCCATAAAGCTGTCAAGGTACAGCCTTTCCCACTATTTAACTGCAGACACACAGACAAAGCCTCATTTGCACTGCTGTCATAAGGAGCATTTTTCTGGCTTCTCCTTAAAACATGTTCATTCATATGTATACCACAGAACAGAGTGTTCATAAGAAATGTTCATCCACTTAGTATGTGTTCATCTACAATTGAATTAACTGCACTTCAAAGGGCTGAAGTTCTACTCAATAGCAGGATAATAAGCTAAAATGTGATATGTTATTCTTGGAGGATCCCCAAATTTGGACACAGCTCTAACTTTCCAGTTCTGCCATATTCTTTCTTTCTCATTATTACTTTTTTTTTTCGCTGTGGTGATAAATGCCATAAAGAACCAAACTTCTAAAATCTGAACAGTCTCCCAAAAAACCTATGTAATACATAGTATCCTGAATCCGTTTTGAAGTAGTCCTTGGTGAATAACCCAGTGCAGTTTGCTGTGGGTACACACAATTCTTTGCCAGCTTCAGCTCCATTCCAGTATACTTCCTGTTTAGCGGAATTTGCAATAACCCCGAAGACTCATGAGATCAAGGCAGCATAGCCTAGACTAATATTTAAATATACGATATCTGCCCTGGAATTTAGACAGCAGTCATGTCCTTAAACTTGCATGTGGTTCACAACTAATTGCCATGTTTATAATGGCGTAGTTCATTTAAGCTGATAAAAAATGTGGAATTTAATGAATTCTGTAAGCATTTGTTATCAGTATCTTTTCTAGAAAGAAAGAAAAAAAACACTTCCTCATATGAATGGTGTTGTAAAGTAAATGAGTTATAGTTATCTAGATTCAGTTTATTGGTATTCTCTGCATAACAGTTTATGTCTTCTTCTGGTTCTTGCTGTGAAATCAGCTGTGAAGGTGATTCATATAACTCTAGACTGTCTTGGCAAGAGGCTGCCTCTTTGTTTTGTTTGTTTTTTGAAAAGAGGGTATTCCCACAGATGATCTAATCACGCAGCTCAGCTCTTACAACATTTCTAGCATTTGTCATTTGTCATGAGATACATCTGAGGAGCATTAGCAGTCTACGGACTCCAGTGAATTATTTTTCATCCTGTTTCCATGACCTCATTTCCATAGAGACCTCTATTTCTCATTATGAGGGTTCTCCCACTTGTTTTCATGCTGTTACATGAGTACTATAGAGTCCTTTCAGCTTGTGCAGTGTTTAATGAGAGAGTTCTGGTTCTAAAATGACAAGTCAACAATGAAAGCTCTATCTTAAAAGCCAGCAAGTGTAAGGAGAAAGTGAGTAATTGCCAAAAAATCCATCTGAATTAGTTCTTGCAAACAAAATTAAGCAATGAGGATTTTAGACAGGCAATCAGAAATAGGATAAAGTTAGAAGAAAGTGGGTAGCTATTCAGAATGAGGCACAGGTGAAAGGTAACTTTGGTATTAGAGGTAGAGAAAGATCACCTTGATTCATTTTTCACCTTGATGAGAGCTGAAGCCTACTCCTGGATGTTGGGAGGTATACATGTCATCCAGATAACATGCTCAAAGCATGAATAGTGAATTGAGAAGAGCTTTACAACACTGCAGTGTTGCACATCCTCATACATTGGCTAAGTCCAGCTTCAGTATCATTCTGGCCATTTAAAATAAAATCTGTTCCCTAACATAGCAGAGAGTGCCAAAAGCACACTCACACACATTAAGTGCTTCAGTGAGGAGACAGCCAAGAACATATCACAGGAAAATGGATAAATAATGGAAATAATGGCCAGTACTCAATGTGCATCCACTTAGATTAGCTGATCTCCCTTCCAGAACTCTGAAATAATTTCCAGAATATGGAATGACAACTCATGAGCAAAAGTCACAAATAAAACCAAAGCAGGCAGAGTCAAATGAATAGAAAATCACAAAAATTATACCTATAGCTCTGTAACAAAACCATCCTCAAAACTACAGTCCATGAGTCTTATCTCAACGGTGAGCAAGGATTTGGAAGAAACGTTGAATCTGTAATGTGAATGGAAAATGAAAAAGAACACATGATGGATTTCACAACATTCATTTATGCCAGATTAACGTTTAATAAAATAAACACTGTTTTAGGCTATTCTGTAATTGGTCTTAGGTGAAATATTTGATATGATAACCAAAAGGATATTGTAAATTTTACTGGAAAAGAGGGAGTTTATTTCAACAAATCTGAAACAGCCCTGGAACTTACTAAGGAGGCAACAGTATGTTATGTTAACAGGGGAACTGTTGAGCTAGAGCAAGTTTATTAGTGGAGTTCCTCAAGGACATATCTTGGAAAAGACTCAGCTTCTTCCTTAATGACATTAGCAAAAAATTCTAGTGAAAAGAGTGGATAACATGCAATTGGGAAATGTTTTGTTGTTGATACAGAAGATGATTGTGATGCAATTAGGGGAGAGGTGGACTAGAATATTTGGAGTTAGAATGGCTCAATAATAAAATAACGAATAATAAAAATATAGGATTTGAACCTCAGGGTTAACTATCATGAATAATGAATTTGGAAGTTAAGAGCAATGGTGAAGGAAAAAGAACTGTATACGTCTGTTGATCACAGGATGGGTATGACCATTAGTGGGATGTGGCAATGAAGAAGATAAATGGAGTCCTCAGGTACAGAGGGAGAGCATTTCCAGCACAGACAGGGAATGATGGATAGTACTGTATAGGTCACAGTGAAATGTCATCTAGGAAACCATGTGACATTCTGGTTACCATTGCTGAGGAAAGATTAACTAAGACAGAAACAAATGTAGGGAGGAACTACTAGGCTGATCAGGAGAATGAAGAGTCTGCCCTAGAAACAGACTGATTGTTTCACAGACTACTACTGATAAATTAGGATGCAGCACAGATTTAAGCTACCATGGCTAGTTTGTTTCTGAAACCTAATTTAGTTCCAATGTCTCTGCATTGTGCTACAGTCAGTACAATGTGGACATAGTCTAAAAGGGAAAAAAAAGTTGTAGTACCACAAAGGGGATGCTGATTTAAGTTAAAGGACAACATGAGTGCGAGAACAGTATGTGCACGTATATTCATTAAGTTTGTTTTCATTTAACACACAGAGCTCTCAGACTCCAGGCACAGTTGCAGCCAGGTAAAGCACTGTGAGAAGATTGAGTGTGTTTTCGTGGCTGGACTCTGCAATGGTTTTCTGCAATACCAGAGGATAGGAACTGCATTACAGAAGACAGAATCACAGAATCATCTAGGTTGGAAGAGACCTCCAAGATCACCTAGTCCAACCTCTGACCTAAAACTAACAAGTCCTCCACTAAACCATATCACTAAGCTCTAAATCTAAACGTCTTTTAAAGACCTCCAGGGATGGTGACTCAACCACTTCCCTGGGCAGCCCATTCCAACGCCTAGCAACCCTTTCAGTAAAGAAGTTCTTCCTAATATCCAACCTAAACCTCCCCTGGCGCAACTTTAGCCCATTCCCCCTCGTCCTGTCACCAGGCACATGGGAGAATAGACCAACCCCCACCTCGCTACAGCCTCCTTTAAGGTACCTGTAGAGTGCAATAAGGTCGCCCCTGAGCCTCCTCTTTTCTAGGCTGAACAACCCCAGTTCCCTCAGCCACTCCTCCTAAGACTTGTTCTCCAGACCCCTCACCAGCCTTGTCGCCCTTCTCTGGACTCGCTCGAGCACGTCCATGTCCTTCCTGTAGCGAGGGGCCCAAAACTGAACACAGTACTTGAGGTGCGGCCTCACCAGAGCCGAGTAGACCTGACATACTCCAACTTTTAAGATTTGGTGCGGCCTTCTACTGCCTTGTTAAAATTCATTTATTACGGTAAAAAGAAGTAAAGTATAATAGTTCTTACTTGTGGGAAATTGATAGTTCATGCTCTCAGCAGCTTTTCACAGCAACTTCCCAGAAAATATCAGCCCATAACCATCTTAAGGAACTGCTCCTATCCCAATATTTCTAAATATAGAAAAGAAGTCTCACTAGTTACAAGTCTTTCTCTCCAGGGACTTTGATACAATGGAATTTTTCAAAAATAGAAAATGGGATCACATGATAAAATACTTGGCAATATCTATATAAGAAATATTTATACATTCTGATTATGTCATAACAATGGTATAATAGTTAGGCTTTGCACTGCTGTAGGAGAGTAATAAAAATTAAGATTATACCTCAAGGAAATTTTTATTCTTTCACTAAATATCTAAATTTTTTAAATTGTCAGTTACCATCTTTTTTTGTGTCTTCATCCAGCTTTATTTTGTACATTAGTGTACAAAATATTTTGTACATTTTTACATTATATTTACATTTTTACATTACATTTTTACATTACATTTTTTGTACAAAAATTTTGTACATTGTACATTTAGTACTGAAGTTTTTAACTATATAATACAGAGTACATCTTTCTGTCATAAGAAAAGACTTTTACTTCAGCTGTGGTAGTACTTATGGATATCAAGCAAGTATTAATTCCCTTTTCAATCACTAGATGCTTTACGGACAGCAGAAAAGCAGATCCTTTCCTGAGAGCTCACCACCAAAGATTTAGGTGATGTGCAGGGTGGAATAAACAGGAATGGACAACTGGGTAACAACAGAGGTATGCACTTACATTATTACTCTAATAATTCACTGTATTAAATTACTTCAGTATGCTTCGTCAAATCTAATAACTCATTCATATATTTTCAGTGTTAATAGTTAAGTATTAACAGTTCAATTTGACCCTGAAAGAATAAGAAAATAGTATGGAGTATCAGCTTCTACCTCCAACACTGTAGAGTGCAAAGCTGGGAAATATGTATTAAGGCACATTCTCACATCATACACCGACTACTTTTGCCTGAGATATTTTAGCTGAAAAAGGTACCAAAAAATTCTTCGTTGATGTTATCAAATTAATTGAATCACTCAGATAGAAGGCACCATTCCTATAGGAGCAGCAATGTTTCTATTATGGCCAAAAAATTAGAGAACTTAATTTCTACCCTGTATCCTTCTCTCCCTCTTGCAGCCTCCCTCCCAGCCATCGAGTGCCTGTGATCTCGCCTAGAATTTGAGTCTTGCTTGATTTACCAAATAAGGAGGAATGGGGGGCAATTTTACCCTCTTAATGCACATGATACACTGTGATACAAGGATAAGAGCTGGAGAAGACGTGAAATCTGCGCTGACCCTTAGGCCGCAGACTGAATGTTGCATTACTGAGTATCAGCTGGGCCTCTAGGGAGACTGCATCAGAAGAAACACAAACAGCAGAATCCACTGTAACAGAAAATAGCATATCAGATCTGAAATTAAAAACTGAATCTGTTGAAGCTCTTTACAGGAGTGGGTGGTTTTATCCTGGCTTTGCTTTCAGACATGAAAAGCCTTTGCTGCATGAAATTATTGGGTGAGCCTGAGCACAGTCCTGGACTTTTATGGATATAAAAACATATTTTTCTATAGTATTCTTAGCTTATGTAGGTGCTTTGGGGTTGTTTTGTTTGGGAGTTTTCTGTTTTTTGTTTGGTTGTTTTGTTGTGTTGGTTTTTTTTTATTTGTTTGCTTTTTTTGCATTTAAAGTGTGCTCTGATTGTGTTTCACTTGAGGACAAGAAAAATTCTGTTGCATGAATTTTGCATGCTTTATGTACCTTATTCTTTTACACACTTTCTTGTGGCATGGTCATCACATTATTCCTTAAGTCCCCTCAAACAGTGCCTTAAAAATCTTAAGTAACAACTGTCAGGAGCGCACCCAGCAAGACAGCAGAGAGAGCAGGAAGACCAAAAGCAATTAAACTTGTAGGTAAAGACAAAAACAATCTAAAAGAGGTAGGGGAAAGAAAAAAAAAAAAGTGATGTAAAGCAGTCACTCACCACCTCCCACAGGCAGACTCAAACTCACCTAGTCTCTGAGAAAAGGCCACCTTGGTAGCCAATCTGTCCCCTCCTTCTTCTACTAGCCCAGTTTATTGCATTGGAGTATGATGTTACGTGGTACTGAATATCCCTTGGGCCAGTCTGGGTCAGTAGTCCCAGCTGTGTTCTCTCCCTATCATGCCCACCCACAGCCTACGAGCTGAGGGAACAGAGTGGAAAAATAAAGCTGTGACGTGGTGTTCAGCAACTATTGAGCAATAGCCAAAACATCAATGCATTATCAAAAGTATTTTAGGCACAAATCCAAAACCATATGGGCTGCTGTTAGCTCCATCCCAGACCTAGCAGGGGGAGAGAGGTGAGAGTAGCTCTTGTCTTGCTCCAGTAACCCCATGGTAATGAACACTGTAAGCTAGAGCATTTTTTGGATGTGATTTTCTGGAGGACAACTTCCAGCTCAGTTTCATCTGAAAGAAGTCCAGTTCATACAACCCTGAACCAGTCTGCAGTTTGAACAAAAGCCTGGCAAATGGCTCAAAAGTGCACAGAGCATCTGAACTAAAACAGTGATGTGGAAAGCAGTGAGTCAGTGAGTGAGCACCCAACTGTCGGCCAGCCTGCCGCCAGAAATTCGTACCTCCTGTGAGGAACAGTACAGCAAGGCACGCGGTAGGATTTCCTGAAGCTGCAGTCCCTGGGATGGGTATCAGCCACCATGCAAGTGGACATTTGTACTGGAAAGCAGATTGCTAATGTGACTGTGAGATGAACGGTGCTGCTGTTCCCAACAGAGCAGCAAGATTCACCAGCAGCGGGACAGGTCTAACTACTGGAAATAGTGTCAAAAAAGCATTACATGTGAAAAATTTATATACTTTCAGTAGGCTAGAAAATGAGAGAAAGTAACTCCAGGACTAGTTATGATATAGAAAAGGCAACTTTTCTTTTTTAAGTTTTTTTGCCAGCTCTGTCAGGAAAGCAGCACTTGGTGCCAGGTGGGAGAATGGGCTCCGAAGGCAGGGCAGTGCCACTGGAGGGAGGTCTCCTTGCAGGGCGACAAGATGCATGAGCTACATTGCGTACAAACATATTGCTGGAGAGCTGCAAAGTGTTCTGCTTTGTTTTTCCTGTGGGTATATATGAAGAGAACTTTCTGTTACAATATAGGTTCTTTATGAGAAATAATTAGGCAGAGAAAGGGCCCAAGGGAAGCCAGAGAGAGATAATCTAACCCAGGGATGTCGCATTGCAATTAGGAATTTGCAGAGACTGTGTACATGCTAATGAGCATCTTCTCTGTTACCTCTTCATTTCTGATATGCCCAGTGCCTTAAACCAGAAAAGGAATTTCTTTATATTTTTCTACTTAGAAAATTATTTTTTTAGCCTATAAAAGGAAGAAAAGAAGGATATTAAAATAAAACGTAACGTAACGTCCCTAACGTAAGCTATAATACAAAAATGTAAGGGAGAAAAAAAATAATGCAGTTTGGTTCTTGTTGTTGGGCAGGATTTTTACTTTTTAATCCCAATGTTATTGCCTTTTTTTTTTTTTGAATAGTTCAGTAATCTCACTAGAATTTTTCCTCTATAAAATGCCAAGGACTGTACCCAAGGTATCTCACATCTTTTCCTATTACACCAGAGGGAGAGGCTGAATCATACTAAAAGAAGTTTCTTGCCTTATTAGGACATGAGAGTCTCATATAAAGAGACATGAGCCGGTAGAAATAGCTAGCCCTAATACCTGCTACATGTTTCCCATTACTGCAGCACATCCAGCTAAATGTAGACTGTTAAAAAAAAAAAAAAACCACCACCCTATGGGAGGGGGGGGGGGGGGGGGGGAAGCTATGCCACTAATGAGGTCATTTCTTTTTGATGTATGTCAATAAATAAAGAAGGAAAAACATAAATAACATGTTTCTGTATATTAACCTCTTTTGAAGGAGGATTATGTTTTAAGTGTGCTTAAGATATTTCTCAAATGCCCCCTAGCATTTTTACAGTGACATAAGGCACTTAAGGCTGGATTGCAAACTGATTGCTACAGACAGAAAGACTGCTGTTGCCACTGTCTGGCGTCTTAGATGTGGATTACGAGCTCTTCAGCGCAGTAACCTTGATGATGTTTTGTGTCCATATAGATCAGGCACCATAATTTTGTTTTCTTTCTAAAGATATAGTTAAAAAGGAGGCACAGATCTAATGGATGTCAGTTTCTCCTAAATAATGACTATCTCTAAAAAGCTAAAAGGAAAAAAAAAAAGGAAGAAAACAAGAATGAAAAGAAAAACAAAAGGAATAAAAAAGAGGGAAGCATTTGTTTGCAGGAAGAAAAAAAAGAAAGAGAGAGAGAGAGAGAGAGAGAGAGAGAGAGAGAGAGAGAGAGAGAGAGAGAGAAGTTAACAGTATAACTGAAGGGAAAAAAAAAAACTTTTTATTAGCTCACACAAATCCTGTGCTCCTACTGCCGATCATATTGGATCATATTGGTAGAGCTGCCACCTGTCAGGCTGGAGAGGCAGTAAAGTACAAAGTGAAATATTAAGGATGTCAGAAAAGTGTTTACAGCTACCAGCCATGTATGCTCATCTGCACAAAAGCAAGAATAGAAGCTTGGTTTTGATGAAACCCATACTGATTAGGAAACCAGCTTCAGCTGCTCAGAGTAGACAGGAGCGACAGTTTTAAATGAAGCCTCAAAAGAGCCTTTCAGCTGATGCAAATAATTAAGACTTCACATAACAATTCCTAGGAAATGCCATGGTTGTGCTGTACCTTGCCCGCACCCTAGAGCAGGATGCATTGCAATGAATGTAAGGAGTGTATTAAGAACTGCAGCTCTTCCTTTATGTATCCACTTGACTGTTTTCCTGGTTAAAAATAATAGTGTGTGTACTTCACAGTACTTTTGATATTGAATACATCACAGTGATGTTTTACAGCCCAGTTACCACTCTGTTGAGAGCAAATAATGAAGCATTTGTTTCTTGTTTTGTTGCCGTGTTATTAGGACTTGAGGGAAGAGCTAGTAATGGGGGATTTTTTGCTCTATGTGATAAGTAGAGGCTTGAATCATCTTTCATAAACTGTTTTTGCTTTGCAAAATACCCCTCTTCTTACCTTTCTATCCCTTTTGTGCTTTTTGCTCTTCATGCAACAAGAGTAATGAGAAGGAGACATCCTGATATATAGCCAGCCTGAATAATGCCATCAATCACTCCAGCCTTCAAAGTCTGACCGCACGTCTATTTTTTTCCCTAGCTTTTCCCTAGATTTCACCATCTCTTTGGAGGCCTGGGTCAGCACCACCGTCTGCTGCCAGCCCTCCCAGCGTGCATGAGCTATCCCTGCTCCCAGGATACTGAGGTAATTCCCTGACCAAGCCGAAGAAGAAGGGAGGAGCGTAAATATCCTCAAGGGCAAGAAAGTGCCCAGATTTTTCTTTTCCTTATCTGGCACCCCCTTCTAAGAGGGGAGGGGGGATGCTGGCTCCTTTGGCACTGTGGGCGCATGTTTCAGACCAAGCGGAGTTTGTGCAGGGAAAGTGAGGCATTTCTGTGGGCAGCCGCTCTGGCTGCAGTCAGCCGTGACTGTGAGAAGTGCCACGCTTGTTTCTTCTGTGCCTGCTGCCAGGGAATGACTTTCCCTTCTATTTCGTAACCCTAGGCTGACAGACATCATTTTGTAGGATGTTCCTGGCTAAATAATCAGGAAGGATATGAACCTGTTGCTATCAGTAGAGCTGTGTACAAGCATCTGTCTCCTGCTCTGCCTCACCACCCTCTCAGGACTCCCCCTCCTGACTCCCTCCATCGGCACCTGCCATGGATGGGAGCAGCCTTCCTTTGGTTCTCCCTCATCACCCCTTTCTTCCTCCTTGCTTCCTCAGGAAGCAGACTGTTCCTTAGCTTTATTTTTTCTTCTGTAGTCAACCTCTCCATTGGTTTTGACCAGTCATTCTCATCGATGCATTTTATCCCCATCAGGCACCCTGAATTCAGCAGGGAGGCCAGAAAATCCCGTTTCCAGTGCGTAACTTCCTCTCTATCATCGTAACAAGTTTTCACCCAAACTTCCCCAGCTGTATCTCTAAATTTACGATTCCTATCTTCAGTAGGGCAGTGTTTCATAGAAATTTAGTTCCAGAAAATCTCTGTCATGAATAATAGATACCTTAAATTATTCATATAGGCATTTCCACTATCTCTTCTGTTGGGGTCAAGATGTTAGACTAAACAGAGCAATGACTTGCTGTAACATACTCAGAGTGCTTTTTATCATGCTTCTGTTTGGTTTTGGTTTTCCCCCCGGTCTTTCTTTTGAAAGTAAACACGATTATGTTTGGAGCCCAAATTATATTGACAAAGCAGAATATAGTTGCTTTTGTTTGTTGCCATTTTCTCTAATTTATTTGTATTCTTAAGAGTATCATAGCAGTTTGATAACCCCCTGGCGATTACCTTGACAGGAACTTTTGTTGTTAATTTGGTGCTGTTTACAGATTATATTCCCTTATAGACTTTTTACTCAATTATAGGAAGATACCAAGAACATATAGAATTAAATCCAAGCAATTTGCTTTAGCCCAGCGTGGTAAATAATAACTAGATGTTTTATCAGAGATCAAATGCTAGGTGCTGAGCTGGGGAAATTAAACTAATTACAATTCTGATGTTTTTAAGAAGAACACAGACTTTCTCTCATGCTATCTTTCTTGGGACTGGATGTAATCAGATCTCTGTGACTTCTGAACCTCCTCTTCCCATTTCCTACAGATCCTCGAAACAGCTCAGTGGAAATATACTTCAAACAGCAATCATTTCTGAGGGTGCTGAAAATATAAGGATGCTTACAGTGTGGGGCAAGGATTATGCTGAAGGCACTGGGGAACAATATTTCTATCAGGATTATTTTTCTTTCAAGTACATATTTCAGACCTTTGTAATAAGCAAGAAGGTCCACCATCTGAATTTGCTAGTGCAAATTATTCTGAAAGCTGGTTAGAGGTGGAAGGAAGGGAATATTTTTCTACTTTGCTAGGATCTGAAATAAATTGCAGTAAATGAAACAAAACAAACAACAACAACAAATCCAGTACAAGTTGCTCCCATTCATGGTAGAAGTACAGCAATTGTTGATTATAGATGAATTGCTAAGAACATTGTTCTCATTTCAGCATGTAAGAAGTAGGCGTGCGTACCTTTTCCATTTCAATTTGAAAAAATATATCGTGCTGACAATCTAAAGAATTATAGAGATGGTATTATATTAAATGGTCCCTTTATTCTGTTTCTGGGTCCAGTGGTTTCCCCAAAATGTCTGTACGTGTTCTGAAGGTGTCTAGAATAATAATACTCCTTTGTCTTTTCGTATGTACTAATTTCATACCCTTTCACATTAAAAAAAAAATCTGCAGAAAGTTATCATACAGATATTGATATGAATACTGAGATGAGACTGGGAAGACAGCTGTTCAATGAAGTAGCAAAGTGTTACCTTAGCAACCTGCTGTCATAAGCCTGGTTATCTTAATATCTCCAAAGAGGTACAGTCTTTGGTAGGGAGCATTGTAAATAAACAAAGGGCGAGTCGACAGGAAGTACTGTCAGTAATCTTTTTATACTATCTGCTATTGATAGTGTCAGTATCTCATTCCTTCTTTATCCTGAGCAAAATAGTTCAACTGTCATGTGGCTCACTCTTGCAGGTAAAGGGTGCTTCAGAGCAACCACTGAAGTCATGACCGTGGATGTGACCAGGACTGTCCTGCACACACAGCTGAAGGTATTGTGACCAAATACCCCTCCTCTTTCAGAGTTACCTGATGCTGTAAAAGGCCCCAGTGACTTCAGGGATTTGCAGTCACACCATAAGGTACAAACCAAACGTTTAGGACCCACTCAAGTCTGACACTGGAAGCTAAGAATTATGATCCATGTCATTGGTAACAACACCTATATTTATTTGCATAATTCTTATGTTTCTCAGTCACTTGCTAATCTGACAGGTCTTAATTACTGTAGCTAAATATATTCTTGTGCTCAAAAATTTCCTGAAATGGATTATTAATAATTCTATGGTCTCTATAAAAAACATTTCTGCGATGATTTTGTTTGCAAAAATCCAAGATTCAGAAGTTCCTTAAAGAACACAGATTCCTTAAAGAGCACATCTTTTTTCTTGAGGAAAAAAGGAGGTGAAAAGATGGAACTGCTTCCATCTTTCTCTAGTATTTTTCTCCTAAGTGGATTTGCATGGTACATTAAACTAAATGGTATTGACTTCATGTTCAGTCTAGACCTTTGAAGTATACGGGATGCTGTTAGATATTAAGCATTTATGCTGAATCAGATGCCTTGTTTTTGCTGCACCTCTGAGTTGGGCAATGTACCATGAACAATAAAGAGATGCACGTACCAAAAATAATTGTATGGAAGTTCCTGGGGATGGGAGCCTAGAGACCAGTCTCATTACCACAGATTTAGAATTATACTTTGAAATAATTCAGAACTCCTATTATTAAGCAAGGCCTAATAACATTTTCCTAGAAAGCATTCAGATTTTTTTCTCGATATTTTTCAGAAAGAGCTGGCTGAAGAGATGTCCGAAGGTGAATGCCAGCCAGTCATGCTGTCAGTGCAGCAGCCCAGAGCCTGCCAGAAGCTCCCACCAGCCCCATCCTCAGCCACCCTCTGCCTGCCATCATCCTTCACCTCTCCTCATGTACATCATGATGTACCACATCAACTCTTTCTTACTCCTTTACTCTGCCTTTCAAACATTGCCTTGTATGCACAGTTTACTTGCATAGCGTTCCTTGCATTTCTACCACCCGCTGATAGGAGGTGTTTCCTTGTTAGAGATCCTTCACTATTTCCCTTTTCTCATCCAGTTAAAATACCTGAAAATCTATCTGTTATGGAGCAGCAGATAACGACCTCCAAATGACCCATACAGTGTTTATTGTCACGTTTTGATTATTTGTGTACCTTGCTGGAGAAATGACAGTCAAAAAGGGATTGCTGAATCAGATAAAAAATAAGCGACTGCAGCATAAAACATTTGCAAACAGCTTTTTGTGCAACAAAGAAAGTGCAAAAATATGGCAGATAATGCTCCTAATTAGCACCTTGGATTAATTAAAATAGAAGTTTAAATGTATGGTAACCTTTTGGAAAAGAAAGAGTGAAAAAGAAAAAGAAAGAAGATTGTAAACTTAGTATTCCAAAGCAGAACTATTTATATTACATAATGTCTAGGAGGGATGGCATGCATGAAATGTGTTTGGAATTTTGTAGCATCTATAGTGCAGTTTAAAAGCCAATAATAAGATTTAACTAAAGAACAATTCTGTAAAAGCTAGAGAAATGCCCTGGATTCTTGCACCAGCACATATCTCTACTGTATTCATTTGGTGAGTCACCACTGCATGCAATAGCAGCTTCTAAGTGGAAACCCGGGGAAATCAGTGTGCATTATCCAACATACTGAATACTGAAGCAGCAGTTACTAGAGATCACTAAATAAGCAAATATAAATAATGCTGTTATATAGCTAGCACAGGATTGTGTATTTCCATTTCCATCTAAAAGAAAAAGGAACAAAATTAATTAGTGGAAGAGTATTTGAAAGAAGTTCATGAAATGATTTGAACAGACAGATAACAATTGCATCAGCCAGTATGTAGAGAGAAAATATGTTTGCATTAATGTTGGATTTTACTGTTTTTACTGATTCTGAAATAAAAGGAAGTTGTAAAAATTCTTCCAATTGCTTTACTAAGTGCATTTTTAAACCATGTCAGCTTTGCTGAACTTAACACATCTTACTTAAGTTATAAATTTAGAACCACTGCCTCCAAGAAACAAAAAACATTTTCCTTATTGTGTGGTTTGTAATATTACGAATTTAGACCTTCTGTATCCACAGCTTTCGTCTCTATAAAAACACATTCACAATATAGATAAACAGCTTCTAAGGCTGCTAAGGCTTCCAAGATAAAAATCTTCAGCTGATGATGATTCTTTGTAAAAGTACCTCTGAGGCTCAAAAGAAAGCTACCCATCCTTATTTGTCTCACTGATAGCCTTTGGGACAGCTCTGGGGCAACCCTTTAGTTATCCTTGGGAAAATCCCAGCTTGACTGGCATGCTAGCACAAGATCCAGCCTTGAAGGCCCCCTCTCTCCTACACATGTTTGCAACAGCATTGCAGGGCCAACATCCAGCTGCCTACAGGGGCTCACATCCCCTATTTTCACATGAATTTGTCCACTTCCCACAGTCAGCACCTGTATTTTATTATACACTGTTGAGGGCCTTAGTAACAAAATGTAATTCCCCATGCAACCATGGATCAGCTTAATTGCTTGTTTTCCCTGAACAGCAAGTTTTACCCAAGATTTAGTTTAAATCCATGACATCTACTTTAAAAAAAAAAAAAATTACAAAAAACAGGTCAAGAGTCCATCCCTCCCAGTTTGCAAAATACAACTGGTCAAGCAGTGCCCACTTATAATCCTATTTTGAGGCTGAACAAATGAGCATTTTTAAAGTAGTTATTGTGACTACTGATTCTGCTCCACCCTGATTCCTTCATTTAAGTGTTATCTTGTGAAATGTTTTGGGGGGATCAGTATATTACACTGATATTAGCAAGACAAACAAGTAGCATGCTCAAAAACATAACAAATTTGTTAATGCTAAGCTGACTGGCATTACCAAATTGCACTCTTTTATTATTTATTAAAGGACATTTATACTGGCCCCTCCACTATTGTCTGAGATAACTAACAGGCCTCAGCATTGCATTTATTCTCTGAAATTCAGGTATAACATTAACTGTTGTTTTTTTCCTAAGGTATTTTAAAATGAACATTAATGATTGACACAGTTCCCTGTGCAGTTCTTCCAGTACCCTAGCTACCTAAATAAAAAATTAGTAAGCAGCAAACATTTATGAAACCAAGTTTCGGTGAAGAAAGATAATTATTACCAAGAAAGGTAATAAGCAGATTTTGATGCATAAACTTGTTTTTTTTCAGACCTACCTTTTCAGTGAAAAATATCCATCTTCCTCCAAAGTAATTTATGTTGATAGACTGTAATATCATTTTACAAGAAAAATACGTGGAAAAAAAAAAAAGAAAAGAAAAGTAGAAGAAAAACATGAAATATTTACCTCAGAGATTTTTTCTTAATTATTTTATGGCTAGTATAGGAGTCTGGTGAAGTGATGTGCTTTGGAGCTACTCTTTGAAGCTTTCAGCAGCAAGTGGCTTCCTCCCCAGCATGTGTTTTAAATGTTTTGCGGGATTGTAGTCCACCTGCATAGAACTGTGCTGTCCTTTTTACCCTTTCAATATTTTAAACATTTGACCTGCTTTCCTTCCTGCAGTTTTGCTTCCTAGAATGTTCTTGAAATAATTATGTAAATGTCATCTTAATGCATTTTCACTGCCATGTGCATTTTCAGCCTCCTTATGATGTTATCTTTTCAGAATGCCAGAAAAATGTGAACCAGATGTGCTGAGCACAAAATACCACAGCAGGGATTTCCCTCACAGCAATCATGATATGGAAGTTCTCGGAGGCTCACCGCGAAGTAGCAGGGTTATTTTTAGTAACAGGAATATAACATAGGTAATAGAGTTTGAAGTATACTAAGTATATATTCAACATGCATATTTACCATGCTGGGGGGGGGAAAAAAAAAAAAAATGGTCTGCAAGCAAACACTTCAATGATAACAGAAAACCCAAACCAGAATTGCCTTGATATTTTAAATTTTTTCACTAGTACTATGTGTTTTTTAATATTTATAGATAGCTCATTTTCTGCATTCCTCTGTAATGTGAGTATGTCAAAAAGTTCTATGAAAAAAGTTGAGCTGCAGACTGTTGGCTTCCTATATATTTGTGTATTGACATTCATTAGCCAGTTACCTCTTGAAATTGTGCCAAGTGACTAAATGCAAGTTCTGTGTTTGATTGTCAAGACCTTTATTTTAGACCTCCTGGGTGAAAGCACAACCAAGCCTTTCAGTCAGAGGGTCTGTTGCTTGTGACAATTTGTTTGTGTGTTGGACTCATTCCTACATAGCACAATTTCCCATTCAAAAGTGAGAATAGCACTGACTCCTTCCATTCCAACTAACACTAAAGGCAAATGAACTGCCCCCATTTCTTGTCCTCCATTAAATACATGTCTAGCCATAAAACCTGTAACGATATCAGTGGCAGCTGCTAAGTTACTGCATTTTCTACTAAAGTTATGCTATGTGGAATATCTCCCATGATTTGATCCAGTGTATTACAAGGTGAGGCAGTGATGGTGGCATCTACACTTCTAACTACGTCTTCTCAGTCACTCTTCATTTGTAAAAACATTTTTTCTCATTTTTATCCTACAGATTTATTTATTTATTAATATATAAATGGTATGAGTGCTGTGGACACAAAGAGGACAAAAAGGTTAAAAAGTTGTACAGGCTAACAAGCAAAAGTTCTAGTTTGACTCGGTGCATCAGACTCCTCAAGGTATAAAGTATAAGCAATATTGTATAGCTCTTTGCAGAGAGATTCTGCTTAGAGGTTTCAGTGGTGTTTTTTTGATTGTTTTTGTTTGTTCTGTTGTTTTGTTTTGTTTTGTTGCTTTTGCTTTTTAATTATGCTTATACTGATCCTAAGCCTTGCTTCGTAAAGCCTGCCACAGACTTAGATGGTTATTCTATCTTTTGACCAAATGCTGGAGTTGGCCTTGATCTCACACACATCTGCCATTTGACCTATGTGAATTATAGTTGGATTAAGGTATGCCATGTCTTATTAGCTTAATGGTAGCTGAGTTAGAGAAAGTCACACTCTAATGCACAGCTTTCTTTGATTGTTCATGACTCAGAACCTCTTGAAACTTCTGAGTTCCTCTTAGCACCAAGTCTGAAGTTCAAACAAAATTGGCTAAGCTACTCTGAGACAGACAAGTAGGACTGTAGTAGTGTCCTACTTCTCAGATCACAGTACTTTGTACCTTCAAGAGGATGAAACTCTCTGTGGCAGAAAGAAAAACTAGCACGTTTTACAAATCTCTTGTCAAAATCTTAAGGATTTTTAATGTACAGATTTCTAACTGCTGTTGTAGTTAAATTACAATAATAGATCCTAAACATATTTCTGAATTGGTACTGAACATCTCTGATGTGGACTAATGTAATTCCTGTGTGTAATGCTTGCTTGTAATGGAAAGAGAAAAATCAATTCTGCGGACTGTGAAACAGTCACTATACACTGCTCAGAGGTTTGACAAGGCTCTGTTAGACTGGAAAGACTATTTCAGACAGACAATGCAGGGGTGTAGTCTTGCAGTATGGGTGTTAAAGGAAAACAGGCATGGGAATATGTCAAATTCTGATTCTCTGAAATCACTGGCAAAATTCCCACTGAATTAAATAGGGCCAGAACATCATCCTAGATATTATTATGTGTATGCTTGTTGAAAATCTGTATTAATTTAACAATTTGAGCTACAGAATTCAGGAAAATAATAAAAAAAATTATTCCATACAACCTTATTTTCGTACTTTTATGTAAACAACTCTGATGCATTCTTCACTAACACTGATACACAAGATTACTTCTGTGGTATCACTACCATTGAGCTCCTTTGCCTGGCTGATTCAGTCTGAAGGACTCACCAGTACTACCAATAATAATAAGAACTAAGTTTGAAAAATACATTTAATCGGAACCGTTAGTGAGCTTAAAAACTAATTATTAGGATTGCTGGATAACTTATGACTCTCAGGTCACAAAAACATTTTTCAGGGTTATTCAGAAAACACCTCTGAAACCAAGCCCATGTGCCAACAAGCCTGGCTTCATTTCAAGCCTCAAGACTACCTTTCTACCTCCTCTTTTGTGTCCTTTTTCTCCAATTCCTGACTTCACAGACAAATAATTTTACAAGGGAACTCCAAGCAGAAAGTGAGTTGGCAAAAAGAAGCCTGGGGGGCACAGAGAAGAGCATGGTCTGAGAAGGAGGGTTGTGCATAAAGGAAATTAGGTATTTCTTAAGCTGGTCTGATTCTCCAATCCCCTTCCTAGTGCCAGCCCTCAGAGAAAGGCCAAGGCATCATCCTCTCCTCTCAACAGTCCTCACCTTGTGCCGCTCAACAGTCAAGGCATTGTATTCTGCTGGACCGTGTGGGCTGGCAATAGCTTTTTGATTTGTAAGTAAACAAGTTGTGATTGCTTTTCCCTCTTTGATTTGAAAATAAATAGCTTTTTAATTTTGTATACAAATAAAACTTAAAAAAAAAAAAAGTGCCTGCAGATGCCGAGATTCTATTAACTTTTTTTGCACTTTCTCTACAGAAGTTGTTTCTGTCAATTTATTTTCATTTCAGCTGAGCAAAACGGGAAGGAAAAAGCAGGTTGACACAGATGGTTGTCAGCAAAGTGATGACTGCAGCTGAGAATGGGTGTACAAAAATATACAGCTTGCAAAACTGTGTATTGTTTAGCTTCCATGTGTATGAAATGCCAAAAGAAATAAAATTTGGAGAATATATTTAGAATTCTTTTTTTAAGAACTGTTAAAATTATTGCTTTAAAATGGAATAGTGGTCATATGTAAAGGAATTACAATGCAGAAAACAGAAAAGGGAACAAAACCTGCATCCAAAACTTCTAAAAACAGAACAAAGAATAGTCTCTTAAATGCACAGCTAAGCCCGTAAAGAAGTGATCTGGTTTGAGAGCTTATCTGAGCTTTTCATAAGTGCTGAGCACCAACAATGACCTTGAGGTCACCCAGGGAGCGATCACCACTTTCGAAAATCAGACCATTAATTTAAAGGTCTGAATGCAGATTTTTGAACCGTATCTTTAGGCTTCTATTTTTTAAAGGATCTCTTAGATTACACAAATGTCCCCAATATTGTGCTTTAATAGACTACATAAACTTAGTGAGGAGAAAAATGTAAAATAAGCTAAAAAATCTTCCTCAAGTTCGTTACAGTCCTGCCAACTACAAGGCTCGGGCAGGCTTTGTCCATACTGGAAAGCTGCAACATTTTAGGTAGAATTGATCTTATTTTAACTGAGATCTATCTTGAACTAAGGCTAAGCCTAATGTAGACGCACTGAAATCGATTGTAATGTTGCCTGTGTCAATTTAGCTAATTTAAATGTACATGCATTAGCAGATTGCATCAGTTCAACCAGATTGATCTTTAAATTGCTTTGTCTAAAGTTGTGCCATTTCTAGGGGAGCCAAGGAGTGGGTTTGGAGCTGAGGGCTGCCAAAGCTACTTACCTTTCTCCTGCCTGTCAGCTCTTCAGAGTACTATCCCACTCAGTTGATAAATATGTAGGTATTGGTATAGCTACTTATCAACTGATTCTCATAAAACTGTGCTAGAATTTCCTGAACATTCCCAGAAGAAAAGCCATTGAGTTATACACATTACTGTTGTAATTCTATGAGATCAGTTAAATTTTACCAGGCATAAATTTGGACCATAGCAGACATAAATAATTGTCAGCATATGATTTTATAGTTGGGATTTAGGTAACATATCAGTGACAACTTCTGAATGTTTGAATTTCTTTCTGTTCCTGAACTGCTGCTTCTATGAGCTCCAAAGAAGAGTGACAACCAAACATAAATCCATTTTAAATTGCATGTCCTCTCCCTACCAGCTTTCAGAGCAGTGTCATCTCACCCTCATTCTAGGGGGGGTAAAAAGCAGGTACAAAACATAAGCATGAGATAATGAATTTCTCTTACTTTGGCTGATCATTAATAAATGAGGTTATTTTTCCCCCTGACTCTTGGAATTAGATATGACACAACACCTTAACACAATCAGTTTTTTCTGAAACCCTGATAATGGGAACCCATCTGCTTAGAGACAGAGAGAATTCATTATATGCCCAGTAATTACTTTCAATGCAACATAAAGAGATTGCATGCACAGCTTCTTAGAGTTAAACATGCTGTCAGGAAGAATACCTTGACATGTAGGAATAAGAGGGCTTCAAAAAGGTGATAGCTAATAATGACATTTAAAGATTTTTGCAGAAAGAAAATGTATATTGTGCCTTATCCTCCTCATCACTAGCTGCAGAGAAATCCAAATTCTTTGTACAGGATTTCCAAAAGGTTGCTCCTGAATACCTCCACTGAAGGCAATTCTTTTCTGTATCTAGCTGTATTATGATGGACAATAACTTGTATAAAGTGCACATTTTCCTATAAAAGAAGGAAAGATAAAATGACAGATTTTGAGATCTGGGTTTGATGCCTAATCCTTGTGGCTTCCTCCCAAAGCTGGCAAGTCCTCAAAGACCTCTGTCGCGAGGGAGATTTTGTACATGATTGAACACCAAGCGTTAAGGCCACATAAAGAATTGTACTGTCAGGCTCCGGAGCAAAACTTCCCTGTTTTCTTAATAGAAGAACAGGACCAAAGCCTCGAAGGATGAAGTGATATGATCTACTGGTCTGAAGCAGGTGACTGGAACTTTATCTGGGAGAAGCTGGAAAAAAAGAATTATTTGGTCTTCCTGATGTACCATCCAGATGGTCCTCACTAATTGTATTTCCTCTTGTGGTTTTGGTTATAAAACATGTATAAATATTTACAGTAGACAAATGTATATCTTTGTTTAAATGTCACTTTTTAATTGTGTTTCATCCTTTGAACAATACAGTTCAAATGCTTTTATTACATTTTTGCTTTATGAGCAGAAGTCCTCCAATTTTCTTTTCCCACTTCCATTTCTTTTCTTTATATCTTTCATTCTAATGAAACATGGCATGCTAAGAGGCCATTATTTTTGCAAATCAGGCTTTTTAAACTGCCTAAATCTTCCATTCAGCCAGGCATGAAGTTGCTAAAAACAATTAACATGCCTGAGGTTGAAAATGTGCTTAAGTGATTTGCCAGATCAGACCTTAAATATGAGCCTATGTCAATGAATTTGAGATATTCATTTTTGACTTGGCTCTTTACATCTAAGGCTTTCAGGCTGAGAAAAAACAAGGATACTGTGGATACAGTGCTGAAAGGATTTGCTGGAGGATTCTGTAGCAGCTAGATTTTCCAAAAGATAATATCTTCTAAACATTATTAAATATCACTCTCCTGAAGGATTTACCTCTTGGCCATATGTAGAATATAACTATTTGGCCTTAACAGAACTCTCAGCCTAATGACATTTTTCTCTGTTTTTAATTATAAGATAAAAGCTTTCATACTTGCTGTAATTAAATACCCAATGTCATCTTAAAAACAATAACATTAATGATAGATTCTTGACAAAACTGCATGTACAGTCCTTTCTCCACTGAGATTGATGGTAAAGTTGCCACTGTCTTCCATGAGGCCAGGATTTTGCTCTCAGACAGAGTAATTACATTCTGCATATACAAATTCCTCTTACATTTACATTTTTATTGTCTAGGGGATGATAAAATTTTCACTAGGATTGGTAGAAAGCCAATTCCCATGTAAATGTGCCATGAGCAAATATAGCACTTTGTCCCGGTGCTTCTAAGACTTCCCACCAGTCCTGCAACTATCTCCTAGCAGGTTGCCCAAGAACACTGACCACTCCAGTGCAAAAGGGCCCAGAGACCTCTGGAAGGCTCCCAGGACCCAACAGATTCCTTCTGTGCTAGTTCTGTGCACTGCCCCCATCCCCGTCCCTGTCCAACCACTTCCACCCTCACTGCCTTTCATAGAATCGTAGAATAATAAAATCACAGATTCATAAAACGGCTTGGGTTGAAAGGGACCTTAAAGATCATCTAGTTCCAACCCCCCTGCCATAGGCAGGGACGCCACCCACTAGATCAGGTGGGCCAAGGCCCCATCCAGCCTGGCCTTGACACCTCCAGGGATGGGCCATCCACAGCTTCTCTGGGCAACCTATGTCAGTGCCTCTCTACACTTAAATTGAAGAATTTCTTTAGAATGTCTATTCTAAATCTCCCCTCTTTTAGTTTAAGACCATTCCCCCTTGTCCTATCATTATCTACCCGAGTAAAGAGTCCTTCTTCATCCTTTTTATAAGACCCCTTTATGTATTGAAAGGCTGCAATGAGGTTTCCCTGGAACTTTCTCTTCTTCAGGCTGAACATCCCCAGCTCTCTCAGCCTTTCTTCACAGGAGAGGTGCTCCAGCCCTTTGACCATTTTTGTGGCCCTCCTCTGGACTTACTCTAACAGCTCCACATCGTTCTTGTGCTGGGGGCCCCAGACCTGGATGCAGCACTCCAGGTGGCGCCTCACAAGGGCAGAGTAGAGGGGGACAATCAGCCTTCTGGGCTGCAAGCACGCACTGCTGGTTCATGTTGAGCCTTTCGTCCACCACAATCCCCAAGTCTCTCTCTGCAGGGCTGCTCTCAATGAGTTCCTCTCCCAGTCTGTACTCCTGTCTGGGATTGCCCCAACCCAGGTGCAGCACCTTGCATTTGGGCTTGTTGAACCTCATTAGGTTCACATGGGCCCACTTCTCCAGCCTGTCCAGGTCCCTTTGAATGGCATCTCTTCCTCCTTTGGTATCAACTGCACCACTCAGCTTAGTGTCATCTGCAAATTTATTGAGGGCGCACTCAATCCTATCATCTATGTCATTGATGAAGATATTGAAAAGCTCCAGTCCCAAGACAGACCCTTGCGGGACACCACTCTTCACTGGCCTCTACCTGGACATAGAACCATTGATCACTACTCTCTGGGTGTGGCCACCAAGCCAATTCCTTATCCACAAGGTGGTCTACCCTTCAAATCCAACTCTTTCCAATTTAGAGGATGTTGTGTGGGCCCATATCAAAATCCTTACAAAATTCCAAGTAGATGACATTGGTCAGTCAGTAGATGACATTGGTCACTCGAGGCAGGCCTTTGCACCCACTTCCTCCACCCATTCCACACCCCATCCCCACATTCCCCTTCACTGGGAAGACAAGTACACGGAGAAGGGGTGCAGACTCCCACACACTTTGGGAGAGGAGGTGTGTTACAGATAGCTTGAGAAGCATGGATCTAGCCCATGCAACAGGGGCTGCCTTTACCTTGAAGTTTACAGGATTCCTGGGTGTGATCACTAGTTCAGCCGAAACTTTTGGTTAGCATTAACTGTGGCATATATAAACTATTTATAACTAGTAACACAGAGCTCACTATTTTTTTCAAACTCCTTAAAGAAATCCAGACAGGCATGTGCTTGAAACCAACTTTCTACATTAATTGCTGCTTTTTAATGCTGTTTGTTTTACGATAAGCCCTGTGAGTTTGCACACTGTCATCCTGCGTAGTCTGTTCTGCTGTTAAATACAATTGAGAAAAACTTATTAATAGACAAACATGTTTCTAATATTAGCTGATAGTAGCTGTCTAGTTTGTCGGTCAGGAAGAATGATGGATGGCTATGGGGGGTATTGGAGATATTGGGTATGCAAACTGTACTGCCATCCACTATGATTAAGTTTTATCTTACATATTTCATAATAAAAACTTGCCTTAATAGTTTCTATACATCAAATTTAAAAAAAAAAAAAAAAAACACTTTGAAATATCACCTCTTTTCTTGGTGTTTTTTTTCCTTTCTGTCGGAGACAGCAGCCTCATCTCCAGTACTGAGTGCAGTTTTGGGCACCACAGTACAAAAAGGATGTGAAGCTATTGGAGAGTGTCCAGAAAAGGGCTACTAAGATGGTGAAGGGCCTAGAGGGGAAGATGTTTGAGGAGCGGCTGAGGTCACTGGGCCTGTTCAGCCTGTAAGAGAGGAGGCTGAGGGGATACCTCATCGCAGTTTACAGCTTCCTCACAAGGGGGAGTGGAGGGGCAGATGCCAATCAATTCTCTTTAGTGACCAGTGATAGAACCCGCGGGAATGGTGTCAAGCTGCAACAAGGGGAGGTTCAGTCTGGACATCAGGAAGAGGTTCTTCACCGAGAGGGTTGTCGCACACTGGAACAGGCTCCCCAGGGACGTAGTCACGGCACCAAGCCTGTCGGAGTTTAAGAAGCATTTGGAGTGTGCTTTTAGTCATATGGTCTGAAATTTTGGGCAGACCTGTGTGGTGCCAGGAGTTGGACTCTATGATCCTTGGGGGTCCCTTCCAACTCAAGATATTCTATGATTCTGTGATTATATGAAACATTGTGCTTTAAAATTCTGCAGTCTGAAGCACAAAACTTGGCTAAATGTTACAGATCAGCATCTCTGTTTTTGAGCAAGGACTGCTAAAACAACAGAAAACAAGAAAGTACTTAGTAACTGGCTTTGGTTGTGTTTATGAATTGTTTGAAAGATGCCATCAGTATTAGGTGTTTCAGTCCAGTTAAATTTTCAGTTTACTGTCCAGGGAATTTAACCTCACAATTCAACTAAAAGGAATCAATAATCTAAATCCATCTGTGCCATCCTGAATATTTACCTCCTGGAATTGGCTAATGGAGATAAAACAAAACCATGTGTAGGTTTCATCTTTTAAAAAGAAATAAATAAAGAAGTTTCGAGCATCCAAAGGGCAAAATCCAGGCATAATTTACTAGTTTAGGAGCAGAGCCAGGTTCATACGAATATGACTGTGAGTACTCTGTGTTCTGTTTCGAAAGACTTTCATGGCAATTTATGAAATAAAAAAAATCTCAACATAAATTTAAGAAATGAATTTGAGAATAAAATAACATTTGTGCTTGCAATAATTTTTCATCTAATTATTTGGGTGAAAAATATGTATTTTTAACTGATTTAGAAGAAATGTAAATGCACTTCAGTCTATCTCCTAGAGACAATAAAGGAAAGCTTTTCTTACATCAAGATTGGGTATTTTCTATGCTCCTCAACAAACAAATCAGAATCCAGATAAGTGCATATGGTGTTTTATTGTGAGTTTGTAAGTCCATGACAGATAATCACGAAAAAGGTGATATTTCAAAACCAAAGTGTCTTCTGATGAAGAATCTATCTTACAAATACCTCTTCAAATTTTAGAGAATAAATGGCCTTTCAGCTTGCAAACTCCAGTGAGGTCTCCTTCCACAGTTCTGCCAGTCCTTTTGCACTCAATTTTAATGTCTCAAGCAATTCTTCCCATTCCGGCACAGACCCGTCAGAGACTTTTAGATTATCATTATCTTCAACACTGACAGCAGACCACAAAGCACGTCACAGAATTAGATTTTATTTCATCTCATGTTGTCACATAACCTGACACATCAACATGAGTTCATTTAATTTAATTTGTCCATCACTGTTCTTAGAATAGATATTAGCAGGAAGTCAATATATATTTTCCTATTATATTCTTCAACATCTTTAGTTCTATCCTTCTAGTTCTGCCAGGCAATACACGACTCCTCAGCAAACTTTCTAACTTTCTATCTTTTCAATTTTTAATCATTCTCATACTGTTATGGTCCTTGATAAAGAAGCCTGGAAGTTCAGGCTGCAGTCCTTAAAATTTCATCAGATATTAATTTTGAAGTCTAAATTAGCTTTTTGTGCTATTGAAAATGTCTCTTGTATAGCTGTAATGCTGCTATCACCACATTTAAGGCCAAATCTTAGAAAATCACTCTCTTTTTTATTACTTTTTTTTAGTAATGCTGTTACCAAAGGGGATAATTTTACAAAATTCTTTAAGATCTGGTGTAATCTTTTCAAAAATACATTTAAATATATCCATCGGGTGAATTACGACCTCAAACGTTTTGACTCTGATACTACCCTGCCTGTAGATCTGTGCCTCTCCCTTAGACTCAAGAGTTACGTCCATTTGTGTTGGATATACCTCTGGTGCTTTTACCTACAAGAATGAGAATATTGACAGAAGTGGTAGCATCAATGCAGATATTCAATTTTCCAAAGAACCGGTATCTTTTCCCCCTCTATATAGACAAATATATAACGAGATTTTTGGGTAGAGAGCACAAGTTCTGCGGTCAGTAATGCTGTAAGTTTTATTTCAGTATCATCCAGTTTATAAATCTACCCATTGATTTTATAAATATAAATAAGGGATAGTTTATAATACCTAGCAATTACAAGTTAACCCTGTGAGAAATACAAAGTGAAGACAGCTATATCACACACCACCAGCAGTATCAGTGTTAGTTTTGCTTTTGGGGGGCAGGGAGGGAAATACAGAAAGGTCAAAGACTAAATCACGGGGTTGCAGAGGGAGGTCACTGAGGTCACGAGGATTTGCTGCTTTCACAAAGGACACTGCAATCAGTAATCTGCTGTCATGCTGCAAGTACTGCTCTATAAGCGAGTTTGACACTGATGCATGGAAAGCAATCCAAGCAGGGAGCTAAAAAGACAATTACTACAAACATGAAAAGTACACTGAAACTGTGATGTGATTAAAACAGAATTAACATCAAACCCTTAACAAAACAGAGAAAGAAAGAAAGAAAGAAAGAAAGAAAGAAAGAAAGAAAGAAAGAAAGAAAGAAAGAAAGAAGGAAAGAAAGAAGGAAAGAAAGAGAGAGAAAGAAAGAAAGAGAGAGAGGGAGAAAGAAAGAGAGAGAAAGGAGAGAAAGGAAGGAAAGGAAGGAAGGAAGGAAGGAAGGAAGGAAGGAAGGAAGGAAGGAAGGAAGGAAGGAAGGAAAGGAAAAATAGAGAAAGAAACATAACCAACCAAAAAACAATATATCCCACGATGGATGGCCTGCCTTAGACACGGTGGATGCTAGAGAGAAGTGGTTTAAATTGCAAAATTAATGTCATACAATTTGAGTGAAAATCAGAAAAAAACAAGGAGTGGCAGGGACTACTATCAAGCAATGCAGACCTGAATGAGCATCCGTCCATTTCATTTGTCTATGAATCTAAATAATTTGTCTCCTCCTAGCCACATCCACCCAAAGTTAGATATATTGTTAGTAATGATATTTGAATAAATAAACCAAGATCAATATGAGGGGTCAGATTTGGAGCTGCTATGTTGAACTAAAAATGCTGTGGGTTCACATGATTGATTCACAAATGGACAGAGTTAGATCAGCCATGAGAGCTCGGGCTGCCCCATTCCCCGTTCCAGCACTAATTGCAGCCCTGCCTTTAGGGTTTTAATTAAATGTCAGTGATGGGGTAGGAGGACCCTGCACACTGCCTCCCCAATCCCTGGCTCATCCATTGAGTCCCAATTCAAATGGGCTTTTATTCTAACCAGGTGGCTTACTTCTTACCTCAAAGGCATAAATACTCACCTAACCTGAATTCATCTGCCTAGATGAAGCCCTGCATTTAAACACCGCGCTATGTGGACAGAAATAAGCTAACTTTACCTCCTTATTTTTTTGCCTCTTTGAACTCTGAAATATTTCCACAGACATTTGCTGAGGCTCCCCTGTTGACACATTGCTCTACCATGTGTCACACCAATATCTTGCAATGTTGATATGACTCTTGTCAGAAGTATGACATGGCACATACAGCTGAGCGGCGACAGTTGATCTGAAGATTTGCATCCTTTGAGAGGGGAGCCTGAGAGCATTTTCCTTTCATTTATAAAAATGCAGGAAAAAAAAAATAAGAAAACGTGCACAGCATTCTGAGTTTATGTATAAAAATATTAAGTAGTTTCCTTCAACAGAGCATTCATGGTTGTTTCGAGCTGCCTGGGAAAAGCCCCAGTGCCCCGCCCTGAGCATGCCTCCCATGAGCAGCACGACAGGCTGAGAGCCTGACCCCACGGGAGTCAGGGCAGGACTCCCACTGGCTTGATGAGGGAAGATTTGCTCCACAGTCTGTGCGATCAAAGTTAGCTTGTTTTTCATCCTTTTTCTCTTTCTTGCCAGCAGTAAATTTCCAAACTTTGCAAGTCCCTACAGGTATTTTAGACTGGGTTGCAAACTTTGAAATCAGGCTAGCCAGATCTCTATTCTTAGCCTGCAGGAGCTTGGGTGCCTCTTTTCTCAAGTCAGACACTTTCATGGCTTAATGCTCCCGGTCAAGAAGTGACACATCTCATTCTTACAGCTGCACAAACAGAAAAAATGAAAGAGTCTAAATTGCAGCAAAGATTTGGAGCCGCGGGGGGGGGGTCACTCTCTCTCGTTGTCTTGGCAAAAAGGATGCTTGCATTGATTCTGCCCTTAAGAGTAATTGAATTAAAACAATCTCACTTGTTCCCATTCCCTCTTTTGTGAGCCCTATCAGATGCTCTCAGACATTTGATGCTGAGAAATGCACTTTGCACTGTTACTCAGCAGCACTCCAAATCCCTAACAATGCCAGACTGTAGCTGGGTGAAATCTGAAGCTGAATGCTTCAAGGGACCATTATTAGTAATGGGCTTTTTTATTAGAAACTTTGAAATCAAATAAAAATGGTAGGAATTTAAAGTGCAAGGAAGAGAAGCATTGAAGCTTGTGAGTATTATTAAAGAATAATATTACACTTTTATGAGATACTTTGGTCAAGTTACAGCTCATCACAGAGTAGGCACTGAGAATTTTCAAAAACAGCTAAGTGTCTTAGAAACACAACGTAGGCTTCCAAGCTGAAATACAGCTTTAGCAGCCTGATTTAAGTATCTGGTGAAAAAATGCTGATCCCCCCTATGCGGTTGTCTTGATGCTAAGTGACAGGAGAAGACGTAAAAGGCTGGGAACAGAATCCAGCTATGCTGTGCCATCTTTCACAACGTTTATCTGCCAATATATGCATTATTGCTAAGAAACTCCATCTCAGAATATAACCTCAACATCTCAGACATTGTCCAAATGCCTAGGAGAAAATGGTTCTCCCAAAGGTAGCAGACTGTCTTCTCCTCCTCCTCAAAAAAAAAAAAAAAAAAAAAAAAAAAAAAAAAAAAAAAACTTTCATGATGACAGTGCATTTAGTTTCATAAGCTGCCAGTTCAGAAAATATAATGAAGTCTAGCATTTGATTTGCTCTTCTAACTTGTGTGAAAATTATCTGAATTTAACTTTAAATTTTTCCAGATTATATAGCTCATCCTTTCATGGATGAGAAAAAAAAAAAAAAAAAAAAACAGAAGCAGGTGGTGGGATTTATATTTGATGTAAATGGCATAGTGGGTAGGAAGAAAGTGAGCAGTCCTGGGGGCAAAGCAGGTCCACAGCAGAATACAGAGCAGAACTCAATTTTCTGTCTCCTCCTCAGCCATCTGACCCACACAGTCACTCAGGAAAGATAGAGGCTGGCATCTGAATGTGGACAGCTCACTTTCCAGAGCCTAAGGAGTTTTAGATATATTATGTGCTCATAGTCCCAATTAAAGTTGTCTTACTCAGCACGTTTTAAAATTTCATAACAAAAGGCAGAGATGCTTCAATTATTGAATTCTGAGCATGTCAATTAGGAAAAGATATATTAGTGCACACAACAGAGATGAAAGATTGCTACATTGTCTTACAGATGCTGCTAATGGAGATGTTAAGAACTAAACAATACAGACATATTTTAAAACCCACAAGTAGAAATGAGTCAAGTAATACTGTCTTCAGTAAAACAACTTACATGTTTCAGCAATACCAAGCCAAACAGCTTATTATGTGTCATTTGTGAAAATGCATACAGTGATCCCAGACAGAAATTCAGATTACACAGCAGGAGTATGGTTACCGCTACACTGTCACTGTTGCTTGGACAATCTTTTTAAAAATATTTTCCAGGACTTTACAAGCTACATGTCATCCTGCTCTCTATTTTTCTTTGAAAACAGGATGGAAAATTCTACCCTGTTATTAGAACTTCTTCATAGGTGCAGGTATAATTATCAGAACTGAACTTGAATTTTTACAGCCACTCTGCAAATGCATATCATCTTGTCACTGTGACTACGTATGCAATGCATCAAGTCATATTTATATCCTCCTTCCTGCAATTTAATATACCTACAAAAACACCCCACTACAAGAATGTAAAGAACTTTTGAAAGTATATGAATCAGACCGGCCCCAGCTGTTAGGAACCACATCAGACATGCCACACACAGGTAACTAACTATACAATACCTAGTAAGGAAAGAAACAACAGGGCCTTCTGCAAGGTATCGTCATTCTTATTCTTAAAAATAAATAAATGATAGATAGATAGATAGATAGATAGATAGATAGATAGATAGATAGATAAAGGAGCATTTACCCCTATTTCTTACTAGGAATTCTCCAGAATCTCCAGCATGCACTCTAGGTATCTTCAGACCTCTGATTGCCTCATTACTCTTATCTACCCCAGGGCTACTAAAAACAGCGAGTACTTAGACTTCGAGGGAATTATGTGCTTTTTTGAAAAATCCATGGAGGTGAAAGACTGTAGCACACTGCCAATCACATTTATGTGCTTGATCAATCCTTTCATCCTTTTCATGTTATTTCATTCTGCCCGAAATATATAAAATTGGAAAGAAATTCAAACTTAGAAAACTTAAGATGCAGCTATAGCAGTATGGTGTCTAATAACAGGAACATAGGCACATGATGTTATCACTAGATGTAGCAAAACAATCTCACAATTTAGACAATATGGTATCGATCATAAGGCTTTCCATTATAATTTTGTACTGGAAAGTGAATCTAGCAATTCAGCGCCAAATACAGAAAGAGGAAAATAGCTATTGATTAAATAGCCGAAAATTTACAAGGCAGAATAGATTTTTACATTATTTGTCATTTCTAACGTTTGCAAGGATATGTTCCCATTCACAGAGGTTCCTGGGGCTTATATAAACACCCACTCCGCTACTAAGTTTATTATCCATAAAAATCTGTTACTTAGCTTGCAGAGGTGAAAGCTAAAGCATTCCTGAATCTATTTATCCTGTGGATTTTCAGATGTTCAGGTTTGTTTGTTTGCTTCCCCAGGCGGTACTGCCTTCGCCTTCAGTAACTTGGGTACTCAATCTGGGAAAACTGACACAGGTTATAATAATAAATGTTGGAGAGTGGTGACATGTTTCTGGTGAGTCACAGTACAGTTGTTGCAAATGGTTCTTGGTAGCTGATGTCTTTGCTGCATGATGCTTCCAACTATATTAATGTGCAGAGCATAAGGATGGCTGAGCAGATCAGACCAAAGCCTTGCCTCATCTGGTGGCTTGTCTCTGATGGCAAACAGCAGTGAGTAATTAGTGTGCATCAAACAAGAAGGCCAGGATGTCCAGGATGTAGCCCTTCAGCTTTCAGCAGCCAATGTCTGAGTGACTTTGGGAACTAAGCCTGTGTTGGGCATGTTATGCTCAATAGCTGCTGTAACCAATTTGTGACTTTGGCCTCCATGGACCCTGTGGGAGACTTGCACAGCTTCATTAGACTTGCTCAGCAAAATAGGCATTTTCTTGAGTTCTGTCTCCAGAGACATCATAATTTTTCTTCTATAAGACAAAGTGAATTGCTATTGCTTATTTACCCTCTTCCTGTCCTGTCATATTCCCCTTGCAGTTGCCTTTTCCCAAGCCTAAAAGTCCTTCTAGGACTGTCCCCATACAAGTACAGACTGGGCCCATTTCTGAGTTTGTTCAATGATTATCTACACACTTTTCTTTCAGACTTATAGACTTTTAATTTTATCTGTCCCTTCATTGATCTTTATGCTATACATGCTCTTCATTGCATGGTATTATACTTTTGTTACTCTCTGAATAACCTTTGTATTTGACTGTCCTAGTATTTTATGACTGCTAATTCTTTTCTATTATCAGCAAACTTTATCATCTCAGTGTTCAGCCTCTTTTATGGAAAATAGAAAAATATGTGGAGCAGGACCCCACGAGAATCCTCTCTCCATTTACAAGACTGGCTGTTTAATTTTCAGCCAACCGTATGAACTCCTAATTTAACTACTAAATCTCTCCCACATTGTCATTTCTGGCAGTGTAAGCAGCATAGAAATAAAATATGATGATCTGTCATCATTATGTTTCCTTGTAAATATTCACTAGATGTCTAGGAGGCATTTTGCTTTTTTTAAGGAAAGACGGCAAAAGGTGAAGGTCCTTTGGTTGCCTTCTTGCAAGTGTGGGGAGCTTCTGTTTCCAACCATATTGAGTGAGAACAGAAGACGCTCATCAGTCGCTAGAATATTTGATATCACAATTATGCCAGCTAAATTCAGCTGTACAGAAGTCTCAAATCTAAAACAATCATATAGATGTCCTCTATCATTAGGGTGGAGAGTGGTTTCTTCAGAATGCAATTCATTTCACCCTTGGATAACCATCAAGAATGACCTCACAGAAGTAAAATCCTTATCCATCTTCATTGAAACAGAAGGATCCAGATAACTTGATTAGGTTGGAAGACTAAACCTTAGATGGGTGGTGCAGTGAATCTCTCCTTATACGCTCACAGTAGAAGAAATACCACTGGAAATATGACACCATCTGAAAGCATAATTTGCAGCAAAAGCAAGCTGTATTATAAGTAGCAGCTCTAATACAGGTGTGTGCTGTTCTGTGCACCCAAGTGTTTCTCTAAGTGCCCTCTTGACTTCTCCACCCATCCTCTTCTCTGTCTCTTTTTCCCTATTTGAATAGAAGGCACACTGCATCACATCTTGGACCATGGCATATATGCACTGGCCAGCCAGCCATGACGAGCATGTTGTTAGGTAGCTGGCAAACCAAAAGGAAAGAACTGTTCTTGAATGCAAACTGATGCCTTTCCTCACTGATGTAGGTAATTAATCCTTTTTCCATGACACGACTGCAGATTTTTTTAATATATAAATTGACAGGAACCACCTGTTCCTACTTCATCTGCAACTGAAGTTATCTGATGAGTATCAAAGTTACAAGTACAATTGTATGTGCATTATTTCATTGAGAGATCAAGTTAAAAACACATTTCAAGTGAAGTACACAATGTATTTCTAATATTTCCTGTTAAGTACTCTCCTACCATCCTTTTTCTATAAAGCCTCCTTTTCAGAAAGCAGAAAAGGGTGATTGGCTAGCAGGTATGTAGAGTCCATGAACTATATATCTAATCTGAAAAATAGGGTCAGATTTGATTCTGAGTTCTTCTAGAGCATGAATTATTAAAAAGCCATTGTCTGCTTTAGAATGACAATGTCTGAACATACTGTACTTGGTGCACTTCATAAAGAAAGCCAAATGCAATATAACTTAAAAAAAATATATAACTTAAATAAAAACATTTTTAAAGCTGCTCACTCTGTTCATTTGATTGTATTCTATTTGTACAGTGTTTTATTGCTTTCACTAAGTAATTAGTCAGTCAGTTCCCCCAGCTATGTTTGTGGGTATTTGATGCTGCAGCACGAATAAGAAAAGATTAAATATATACTTTTTAAAAGTTAATAAAACCACAAAAATGCCAACAACAGATGTAGTTGCAGCTAATGTAAGTTACATTTTATGAAAACAATTAGTTTTCAAGTAGAGGATGTTTTAAAGTGGTTTCCTTCTTTTTCTGACTTTTAAAAAGCTCTTCAAAACACAATTAGCCAGCCTTATTCTTGTAACTGTAAACTACCAACATCTTAACAAACCCTTTTAATTCATACAGATGTATTGGATTTCCACATGTTACTTGCAAGATAAGTTGATTTGTCTCTCGGGAAATGATTTATATGCAAGGACTTCTATGTTTGTTTTCTTAGAGTGTCTGACATAACATTTTCACATACATTTCCATAGATTTCTTTGCAGGAGAAATGACTAGTGGGAAAATAATACTCTGTAGAACTGCAGTAGATGGCTTTTGTCCTTTTTTTAATCATTTAGCATATACTTGATTTCTGGTTTTACTTTTGAAAGATTAAGTCTATTTGAATTTCCCTTTCAGAAAATAAATTATTGTTGCATTTAGTATGTATCATAATGACTGCATATATATGCATACTCCCCAACATTTTATATTTTTTTTTACGTATTAAAAATCACACTCTGATTATTTCTTGTCCTGAGATAAGCTGTGTGCACAAGCGGTGAAATTCAGAGGCTAAACAAATGTTTTCCTGAGTCTCAGGATGTCATGTTTGCACCATTTCTAGTGTGGCTTTATAAAATTCCCCCATGAAAGGTGGGAAGGCATAATTTCTTCGTGATGCATGTGTTGGAATTGTGCAGTTGTGTTCTGAATCCCTTCTGCAGAGTAACAATCTTTTTGTGCGGGGAGAAGAAATTAAGGTTTGGGGATTCCTAGGGATTTACTGTTATCTCAAAGACATTTTTGAAAGTCATCACACTGTAATAGCTGCTTCACATTGAAACAACAAATGCAGCTTGTAACACCAAGGCAGAAAAAAAAAAAAAAAAAAAAAAAAAAAAGGCTCAGATGTCCTTTTTATGAGAATAAAGCCCAGAATAACAAGAAATGGTTATACCATATGTCAGTGTTACAAGGCATTGACCAGAATTTAGTCCCACAGCGGTAAGAAGAACCAGACACCGCTTCAGCCCCCAAAGTTGGTGGGAATCCAGGAAGTCAGGACTGCTGTCAAGAGAGGTGAAGAAGAACCTGAAAGGATCACAAAAACCCAGGCAGATGCAGAGCAGACAGGAAGGCCAGAAACAGAGCAGAGTGGACACCTGGTTCTGCTCATACCAACCCCAGAAGTTTGCAGAGGAGCATATGAAATGGTGAGCTGTTGGTGCGAACGTTGGGGTTTCACTGTTTGCTTAAAAAAAATTGTAAGTTGTGGTATTTATCCAGTTTTATTTATTTTTTTAGTGCACACTAGAAATCATCATATCTGAGGAGCTGCCATTTCTGAGCTTCATGCCCCTTAGTGAAAACATTGACTGTGGTACAGGGCTGTTCCCCCATCACAGTGCCCATGCATGAGTCTGAAGACCTCCAGCCCCAGCCAGAGACTGTCGCAGCCTCCCAGCCCACCGTGCAAGCATTCCCTTTGAACCCAGGTCTTTGCACAGACATTCACCATAGAAAACCTTCATATGGAAGGTTTCATATCAGTCATACTGAAGTGTAAGTGTTGGGCCATGGGGAAGAATGTGGAATAAGATGAATGCCAGATACAGCTTGAATGGTTACTATCTACCTCATAGCTTTACCTTCTTTGGACACTACAGCTTTCGTGTCATTTTATTAACTGCCTTTCAAAGCATTCCACCTTAACATGTATGGCATATTTTGCAGTTGTGTTTTCGCAAGTACTAAGCACAGGACTTCAGCCATGCCATGCTATTTCAATTCATTTCTGTGGACACAAAAGTTGGCTGAGTGCCATTAGGAAATAAATAAATAGGTTACATTATACCAGTGAATCAGAAGTACAAGATACTCTCAGACTTTAAAGCTGTGAACTTTGTGCATGTCTACAGAGATAAAAGAAAATGGGATTTGGGGTACAAGTGCCCCATGGGTGTCCTAGCATTTCACAGAGGCACCATGCCACCCGCTCTCCCTGTTCTTCCAGCTATGAAGAGCCAGGGGAGCACTAGCCTGGCATGCCTTGCAGAAAATTGTTGCACTACTTAAAGCAACAACCCTTGGCAATGCACTGTTGCAGTTCATCAAGGGACAGTGGATCATTGTGTCAGGATGCACATGAAGCAACATAAAAATATATATTTATCATCTTTATGGGTTCTCCATACATTTAAGAATAGCAGCTGGAAATTGCAGTGGAGAGAGCAGGGGACAGGGAAGAAGAGCACAAAAAATAAAGATGGAAAAGGGTAGTAGGAAGGCTGAGGAGGCTGTGTGTAAAAACTTCCTGAACCATTCAGCTTTCTCTTGAGTTCAGGTTTGGAGACCACTTGGTGCTCTTTGCAAGGCAAATGTGTGTTGAAGGAACTAGTCTGGCACAGGGGTGTTCTGTCCCCAGTGGGGGACAGGGCTTGATCCAGCATCCTCTTTTTTTTAGTTTTTGCTTTTTAGCAGTGTAGCCCCCTTTTTTTTTTTTTTTTTTTGTCCAGATATCAAGCTTGGTGGATACCAACAATGACTGGAGAGAGAGGAGAAAGATAAACATCTGGGGGAATCATGAGTATAAAAGGTTTTAGAAAAGATAATTTCTGAAACACAAACACCATCAAAATCTCTGTCCCTTCTGGGACAGCACTAGTCCCATCCTCACTAGTTTGGAGAAATAACTTCACTTGTGCCAGTCTGTCTCCAGTGTCTCACACACAGCTCCTTCCACCAGAAATCAGAAATGGTTTCTGAGACCCCCCTCTTCACACATTCTTGCTCCAACTAAGTTGCTGTCCTGATATTACAGCTTTCAAGCTTTCTAAAAGATAACTAGACTTAATTTTTAAAAAATATATAATTGAAAGCTTTAAGTGAGAACATTATATGCATTTTTAATAAAATACAGGGCATGAAAAGTAGCACAAGAGCTTGAAATTATCATTTTAGATTATTTCATTGTTGTCTCAGCTTTCCTTTAGCCTTAGTTTTACTTCTAACTCATATTTGCTGCTCCTGACTTCAGTGAGCTTGAACTTCTACAAAAGGTATGTCTTTACCCAGTGGAAATATAATTTACAGAAGTTTTCCAAGACAAGGCTGACATGGTGAAAGACTTCGGGACTTCGGAACTTCAAAAAAAGCCTTCCATGTTTCTTAAGCTTCAGTATTTTTCAGTAAGAAATAATACCATGTGAGATATTGCCTCTGCCCTTAAAATTCATCAGGGAAATTGTATTGAGACTGAAAAGTAAAATATGCTCCGTGAATAGACAGATCATATGCTTAAATGATTGCATGAAAATATTTCATTAAATTATCTTTGATCATAGAATCATAGAATATCCTGAGTTGGAAGGAATCCACAAGGATCATCGAGTCCAATTCCCGGCTCCAGACAGGACGACCCAAAAATGAGACCATGTGTCTGAGAGCACTGTCCAAACTCTCCTTGAACTCTGTCAGGCTCAGTGCCATGCCCACTTCCTCGGGGAGCCTGTCCCAGTGCCTGACCACCCTCCGGGTGCAGAACCTTTCCCTAACACCCAGCCTGACCCTCCCCTGTCCCAGCTCCATGCCGTTCCCTCGGGTCCTGTCGCTGTCCCCAGAGAGCAGAGCTCAGCGCCTGCCCCTCCGCTCCCCTCGTGAGGGAGCTGCAGGCCGCCATGAGGCCTCCCCTCAGCCTGCTCTGCTCTGGGCTGAACAAACCAAGGGACCTCAGCTGCTCCTCATACGTCTTGCCCTCCAGACCCTTCACCATCTTCATAGTCCTCATTTGGACACTCTCTAATAGTTTTATGTCTTTTCTTCCACAAAAATGTTTTTTCTGGAAAGGGCCTGTGGGCATGGGCTGCACTGCCTGGCCAAGGGCAAGAGCAAAAACTCCATTCATGCTGACTCCTCAACAGCCTTTTGAAGACAGCAAAATGTTGAAAATTTGCATCTACCTCAACAGGCCAAACAACCCGTCTATTCACACTGAAGTAGCTGCTAAGCGATCACTTTTGTTCTTGTGATTTGGACACTGGCAAGTGCCCACACACTTGTGAGTGGCATGGGATAGGCTGAAATGCTGACCCAGTAGATCTGCTGGAGTTTCATGTAGCTTCCTGAGAAAGTGTCTGTTGTCGCTCTGAAGTTCACCAGCCATGACCATGTCCAGCATCTGCAGCATAGTCGTCTCGTAACAAGCAAGTTGAAGTCTGGAAAACCTGAAAGTGGTACTGCACCAACTGAAACTAAGCCAGAAAAATAACTTTATATTCCTGTATGTCCTCTTCCTCACCCTTACTGTTCTCCCAGTAGGTCTGCTGCAAAGAGGCTGGTGACACTGCTGTTATCAAAACTTGCCTGATAAAGGTGTTGGCATTATTTGGCTTGCAAATATACAAACCATAAGTGATGGAAACTGAATCTTGAAAACCAACACATCCCAATATCAACACTTCTCGCAATTGATTTTCTGTATGTGCTCTCCAACATACCAAGTGCCTCAAGCTGCAAAAAAAGGAATCAAATTAAAGCAGATAAGGCTACGGTTATTCTTGCAACCTGGAAGCACTAGCTGAGTTACTGTAGCACAAACAAGACTATTCTCTATTCTGTACCACTATCAGTAACCTCAGCAGAAAAGGGTCTTTTTGTCCTCAGCATTTTATTAAAGAGAACCTTTTTGTTTTCTGTTCATGTGACATTCAAAGTTGTGACAGAAAGAAATATAGGGATTACTTCCCTGTTTTAGCCATGGGCCAAGTACAGTCATAAAAAGAATAATCTCCTACCTATCATCCCTGAGTAGAGATCACTCAGACATTTTTAATTTTGATGGCAAAGGCAAAGGTTGCTTCCTCTGACATTATATATCTGCAGTACTGACCAATTTACAACACCTTAATAGAAAGTATTTGGCCAGGTCAATAAACTGTATGACTGTCAAAGTTGTAAATTGGGGCTTCCCGGAGCCAGCATTGCCATCAGGAAAAGCAGAGGATATGAGAAGTATTTGCTGCCCAGATTTTGGTTTCCCCACACAAGCTCTGCCATCACTGTTTCCCAGCAATAAATAATGGTGTTTGTCGATATAGATGCATAGAACTTAAAGTATGAACTCTGAAGTCATTAAGTCTTACTATGACACAGAGCATAGCAGAGTGCACACACTTCTGTATTTATATTTCTGTCTACAGTCAATAAATCAGAATCTGTAGTACCTGCTTTATCCAAGCCATCTGCTTTACCACATTAAAAAAAATGAGTAGGTGGGAAAAAACTTATGAGAGCTGCTTTTTTCTCCTGTTCCTGTTGCTAGAGAAACCAATTCTTTAAAGTATTTTCTGATGTCTGAAAAGGAAGCTGTCATGTTCCCCTTCCCCCACAAAATGCCTGAAACAGTCTGTTTTATGATAGTCTGATAGTTGGTGGAAGAAGGGGAAGAGGAAATCAAACCACTGATTTTTCCACCTCTTCAATTGACTTGTTGACTGACCTCAGGCAAATTGTTAAGGGCTGCTGTGTGTATAAGCTATATTACGGAATCATAACGAGTGTACAGCATAACATCAGAGGGAATGGTGCCGTTAAAAGGAGGACTGAAATTGTAAAACAGACCATAACTGTATATGTTCAGTTTGGCCGTGCCATCTTCAGCTGCAGAGCTGGATGGTGCTGCCCTTAGGGGGATTGGTTCACCTTTGTCTTTGGCCCAGATAAAAATCAAACCAATGAGTGCTGGAAACCAAATTGCCTTCTTTGCTTTCTTCCCAGACTATGAAAATGATAGAAAAAGAGAAGAACTGGTTATTTATTCCCTTTGTCTGTGTTTACACCTGTAAATAGGACTAGTAGGTGTACTAACAATACAGTGAAAGCTAGTTATTGTTGGTAAGTCCTTCAAGCTCCTTACATAAATTTGTAGAACTGCAAAATAATATAACTGATTTTATTCCCTTCAGAGTTTGTATCCAACTCCTTTATTAATTTGTAATGATTTTGTATCAGGTGGCAGGACGTTCAAATAGTATTGAAGATTTTATTGCTGATGCACACTTCAACAGATACCCTGCCCAAATGAGCTATAAAGAAACTAATCACACAAACCCAATTAATATTTCGAAGTATTTATGAAGACATGCCATTTTCAAGTTTATGTCACTATTTATCCCTCCTCCCATAACTCCAAAAGCCATTTTTCACAAAACAGGTCAGATATGATTTGAGTTTGTCCTGTATCTAGGATATGGATCCCAAAGGAAAGGACAGTGGTTCTCTGAACCCCCACCCCCATCCCATCAAAAATTTAAAAAAAAAATCCTTGGAAAACAATTTAGTCACTTATTTCAGGACCTTACGGAGAAAAAAAGTTTCATATTTAAGTTCTTTTGTATTTAAGTGTGCTCTGGTTTTGGTTGGACAAGATTAGAAACAGCAAACAGCATCACATGAATCTCACCGCCTGAATAGGTGTCATTGTATAGAGAAGTGTCATCATTTTGTTAATTTACCTGCTATACTCACTAGCTGTTTACCGTGCAAGACATTTGCTAATGAAGCCTCAGGAACACTCTTCATAAAGTTAACACATCTAGTAGTTTTCTTCTGGATCTTCGGTTAGGTGGGTATGTTGTTTTTTTCTAGTTCAGACTTTTCTTGGAAATATATTATTTTGTCACAGTTTCTAGCCTGGTGAAAGTGGAATTCACATGATAATTCCATTATAGTCTTACTGCAGTTATAGCCTGCTGTAAAGCTCATACACGTGGAAGAAACCCTAACAGAACACAATGACCAAAGAAAAGTACTCACCAATGTTAATACAGCAACAAATATCATTTCACTGTACTCTACTACAGATCTTTTTTATTATTATTATTTTAAGAAAAAAAAAAAAATAGGGACATCATCTGTGCTAGACTTTGTATATAAAGATGTGTGAGCACAAAAATGTGGAATTCTTTCTCTTGGAGTCTTAATGTCACACAGACAGCTTGTTGCTTTGAAGAGACCAGTTGTAATGTTAATTACACATACAGAAAACTTCTGTGAAAGCTGAGGACTGATCCCTACTAACCTGAAGGGTTCCTGGGCAGTCTTCTTAACCTTATATGATTGTCATGCAGCAGAAGTTGCTTCTTTATTTCTTTGCCATAGAATGGGAAAAGGTGTGTCAAAAGGGCCAAGGAACTTAATTCCCTGTGGGAACTCCCTTAGTTCTCTGTCACAGGTAGCATTAAGGGTTGTCAGACTGGTCTCAAAACAGCTCTGAGTAAATAAATAGTGTGGAGGCTTGGAAGGCAAATGCGTTGGCTGCAGGACAGTAGCTGGTGCCATGACTGCCCAGTTTGTGCTGGTGCCCATGCAGCAGCTGCTGTGCATTGGCTGGGATATCATGCAAGGCAGTTCTCCAAACCAAATGCATCCAGAGACTAGAAAAGTGTATGAGGTGGGGTTGCCTCCTGAGTTGATGTTGTTCAGCCTGGAGAAGAGAAGGCTCTGTGGATGACCCATCCCTGGAGGTGCTCAAGACCAGGTTGGACAAGGCCCTGGGCAACCTGATCTAGTGTGTGGCATCCCTGCCCATGGCAGGGGTGTTGGAACTAGATGGCCTTTAGGGTCCCTTCCAACCCAAACCATTCTATGATTCTATGATTCTATAAAATACATGGATTTTAAAATACTTGAAATATTTAACATATACTATCCAATATGTTACTGTTCAGTAGCACATCCTGAGAACTGAGGCTGGCTTTTATAATACAAAACTTCATTGCTTTGGGAATTAAGGAGAAAAAATTATCTATAGTTCTCACAATATCCTTTGTATCACAGTTTAAATACCTACAGCCAAGACTTCTTTCAATTACTCTAAAAACACTCTATTGAATTTAATGAATATGAAATAACCTAAATGGCTGCAGAATTTGGCCCTTAAGGTCTATGCAAATCCCCATTTATTAAGATTCCTCACTTTCACCAAGGCTGTCAACATTATAAGCAAAGTGTGTTAAGCATGGCTGTGTATTCCCATTATACCACATAAAGCTTTCTCTTACCCTTTTCCCTTACCATGTGTTGGGGTATATATGTTTAATATTGCTTGAAATTGGTGTTAATCTGAACTTCAGCCTCTGCAGTGTGGAATCGCTTCTGACCAAACCTCTCAATGAGACAAGGATACTTAACAGCCATATTACATATATTCATCCCAAATGATGGACCTATAAGCTGGCACTGCCTGATCCTTTGCAAACTCACTGTTGCTTTCCCAAACACTCCATTTTGTGACTCCTTAAATAAAACTGAAGCTTTTGATTTCTATTACAGCTTCTAGGACATCTTACAGCTGGAGGTGACTGAATTATTAGTCGTGTTGAGAGTGCCTGACAAATTCAGCAAATTTTTCCTGTTCTCAACTAATCCACAACACAAGTGACACTTCAGAAATCTGTATGCTTTTCACAACTAATCACTGAATAATCTATGCGATATTAATTTCAGATGCTACATTGTGAATTATATCATGTTTATCTGCCTGTATTGTCATTGATTTACCGGTATTTATTTACTATCATTATTCATTATAAGATTCCCTGGGGTACCTTTTTCTATACTGCATAGTATAGTCTTTCCCTAAAGACAGTGTGTGAGTTATCAGACATATAAATGGGCCTTTGTATTTCACACAGAGCATAATGGCAAGGAGGATTGGCAGAGAAAATCTATTTCCCTTTTTGTACAAGAAACGGACGCACATGCAGTTATGTACAGAGAAAAGACAGTCTTTACATATCATTTGGCAGTGCATACATTCCTTTTTTTAATAATAGTACAGCTCCCAACATTTATTATTTTTGGCATTATTCTCTGTATATTACAGAAGCTCTTAAAAGACAAGAGATTGGGCTCCAGGGAGAGGGTAAAACCTGAGAAGAAGGCTAAAATGGTGCCTTAATGTTCAGATCAGGCACTGTCTATCGCCTCACTTGCCACAGCCCACTGTGATCTCAGTCTTAACTCACTGTTCCTCCATTTGTCATCTGCTAGACAGGTTTTATGACAAACAAAGCTTGTGAAGTGCTCAATCATCTTATAATTGCAGCCCTCTATAAATTCTTAAGACAGAAGCATAACAAGTAAGTCCCTGACACAAAGAGCCCCAACAAGTGTGCCTTAACGTATGGGAGCAATCCTGTGTATGGATGCATTGGCTGCTTCCCACTCCATCGTCTTTGCAGCACATGGAAACTCCACCATGAGGGGTGATCAAGGGACTGCTAAGCATTTTCCACTGGCGTCAGTGTCACAAGAAGACAAGACCTGTCTGGTCCCATGCTATATGCCACAGTGATTCAATAGAACGGATGCCCCTTGCCCCTTGCCCCAGCAGCCTCTCAGCTCCAAGGCCTGCCCAAAGCCAAGCAGTCCCATCTTCAAGAGCAACACCCGTGGGTGACGACAGTGCAAGATCCTTAAAAATAATCAGATATGAAGGGGAAATGAGCAAGTGAGTCACCTCTTCTGCTTTCACTTACCCGGTGAAGTCAAACTAGGCTGTATGGAGGTTTCATGGTGGCTTTTTGTTTTTAAATCTCCACATTTTCTAAAAATATATAAGCAGCTAAAAATATATTTGAGTTTTTCCACTCTAGGGAAGTGGATTTGCTTTATAACATAGCTTGAGTGTGCATTTATTGTTTCATCCTTGTGAGTCAATGCAGAAAATTGGGATTTTTTTTACATGAAGTTAACATTGTCATACAACAAAACCCTGGCAAAAAACATACACACCACTCGGGACATCTTTGTGAAATTTACTTTCCGTTTTTAAAAATAATAAACTATTTCATTCAGAACCAGCTCCACCTGGTCTTTTCAGTGAATCTGTTTAAAATTTTAGCACTGCTTAATTTATCCTTGTTTGTAATATTTGCTCATACTTAAAATTACAGTCCTGACTATTAGCTAATATTTGATGAATAGAATTGAGATACAAGGGAGATTAGCTCAGATGATGAATCTATATTGCAGATGTTTGGCAGCATTAATCCCATCTGAAGCTTCAACTGAAGCTTCACATTTCAGAAACCTGTAATTTTGAATTTCCTCCTTATTTACCTACTAAAACTCATAACAAACTAAAAGCATTTGATGATCTATAGCAATGTTCTCAATCAGTTGCGTCTCTGGTGTAGAAGGAAAAACATGTTTCTGTTTCACATTGAGCATTTTAATGATGTAATCAGCTGCCCAGTAAAGACCCTGGGAAGCTGAACTTTGGTCTTGGCATTTAAAGTGACTACTGATGCACAAGACAGTGCTATTTATGCTCTGCTCTGCTCAAAGAGCCACGTTGTGGAAATAACTCATTCAGAACAAGCCTATAAAGGCAGATTTAAAATCTTTCCAAGCTTCTCTAAAATGCTGCATCTCCCCATCCTTCCCAGTTTTTAAAGTCCTGGCATACAGGAAGCAAAGGAGGTTCAGAAGCTCCATGAAATAGCGCACAACATTCAAACTACGGGATTTTGGACCGAATTTCCCAAAGTCAAAGAAAGCTAGAAACTTCAGGCATAAAAGCAGTCAGCAATCATTTTCTCCTTGTGTGTTGTCATTGATTCTGATCCTCCCTTGTGTTTGTTAAATGATTTTCCCCTCCTATTCTCACTGCAGAGCTCTGATGAATGAGGCAGTTTGTTAAACACGGAAATCAACATAAAGACAACTATTTGAGATTTATAAGGGACACTCACATGTAAGTTTCTCCCCTCTCAGCCCTTCCTCTTCTCAACTCAGTACTCACAACAGAAAACAGAACTGTCAGAGAAATTCATAACAAAAACATCTCCTACTACCACCACCACCTCATTTTTTTTACACCCAGAGTAATTGTACCCCTCTTTCTGTGTTTCAAAAAATGGAGTTGGTTAATGCAATATGACAGTAAATCAAAACTTTCTGTTCCAAGAAATTTATCAGTTTCCTCCCACAGTCACAGAAATGCCAATTCTAATTATTCTACCTTGGAGAAACACAATTGACCAAAAGAAAAGACTAGCTCAGCCCTACTTTCATTTTGCATGTGAACGGTTAGGTTACCCCATGCTTTACTTAAAGTGATGTTTCATGGGCTCTTCTGCAGGGTTGAGGGTTGAGTCTTAACCTTCCCTGCCTCTCACACAGAAGAACCACTGTCCTAGCTTCAGCAGCCCTTTACAGCTTGTTTTCAGAGTAGGTCAGGGAGTGAAAACTGGAGGCAGGGAGCAAGGGATCAGCAGGACCACGCCAGCCAGCCAGGAGCAAGGCAGCTGGAGGCTGGTTGTGGGGCTGGGGCCGGGCACCACTTCAATATGGAGCAGATATCAAGCCGCCTCCAAACATCTCTCAGTCCCACTGCTTCAAGCTTGTGAGTACAGCGTGGCGTCCCCCCTCCAAGGGGTGATGGAGGTCAAACATCTCCAGTTTCAGCCACATCTCACTCCTGCTGGGGCCTCGATCTAGCGTGTATCCTGAGCTGTAGTACTCAACACTTCAGATCAAATCACTGCGACGTGCCTAACTTCCTACGCACTGATGCTAATGTGCATGTCTGATACGGGGAGAGGGAAACACCCGCAGCAAACAGGAGGTAGGGGAGATAGAAATGTCTTCTTACATGACCTGTTGCTTGTTCTTTGTCTCCAGCCTCCTCTTTTCACCAATAAAGGAAGCAGTTTGTGAAAGTTAAAACCACTTGAACCCTATCAGAAAATAATTGCACAGTAAACCTTTCCTTCACACTAAGTCCTATCAAATTATGTTAAATAAGCACTTCTGCTGTAGTATTGACCAGATTGCAAGATATACACTACGTGCCAAACTATTGTCTCTTTCTATAGAATAAGTATTAGCACTTCATAATGCATTGTATTGTGCATAGCAGCCTTTTGCTTATTGAGCTTTAGTCTGATCACTCTCACAGCACTTCACATATCTTAGAAATATAAGTACACTTTCTCAAATGTTTTTTCCAGCAGGCAGAAGCAAAAATGTATTTTTTCTGGGAAAGAACACTTTCCTTCGTGTCTCAGTCTGAGTTTTAACAGTAGCGTTAATGCTAATAACCAAGAATATATTTTGGCACATGGCAGCTGGAGGGCCTGATTGGCAGTTAATGAAAGATAAGGAGGATTCATTGCATGGAAAAAATTATTATTGAACAACTGAACCAATGCTTGTTACACCTTGGCTTTCCAGTACTAATGTGAGCCAAATGTTACATCTCAATCTGCAAAGCGTGTAGCATTTTACAGATGTCTGAGGAAATAAATTGTCATGTATATCAATTTTCTCGTGACACTTACTCCTGATAACAATTGATCTGAAACCAAACACATGTTCCAGCAATTAAGTTGACTGTAACAATGTAGGACTCTGGTACTTTCAGAGGTTCCCACTCTACCAGGATGGGCAAAAGCCGAACTCCAGTGCAACAGAGGAAGTCCCAACTTACCAAATGCTGCTCACTGAGCATCTGTTGTTTGCCTGACAGTGTTGGAGGCTTCAAGATTTAATAATAACACAAAATAGTCCATCTCTCTTTTAATAAACAGTTATCCCATAAATTGTGGAAAGGACAGTCTTGCCAAGTTAGGCTTAACATCGTTATTACTTGTTAATGCAAATGAACACAGGGGAGGCCAAGTGAATGCAGTGGCACGTAGCATCCATCTACAATCAGCTGGTGGCAAGGTGAGTTGTACAGTTTGAGATGCTGGGCTCCTTGTGCGTTTTTTAATGTACTTTTTGATTGATCGTGAGAGATAAGGAATGTGAAACAACAGGCTAACCCTCAGTCTTCTAATACATGAACTAGTTAAACTTACTTGTATATAAAAAAATATTTTTATGAATAAATACAAAATTTATCTGGAGAAAAAAGACAAGCATGCATCAAAGTGTCTTTGCAAACACTAGCAGTATTTTTCCCCCTATCCATGAATCAGGACCAAAACTTTCATCCAGTATTTAGTTTGCAGCATGAAAAAGGGAAAGGAAGACAGGAATTGCCAAAGGGATATAGAAAGGAATGTTGTACTCTGCATTTCTGTTTCTGCATTTAAATGTTTACATTACTCTACTGTTGCCAACTTTCCCAGCTCAACTATCTACAGTTTTTGGACTCATTCCTGTAAACACTCTGTCCTCATGCTTAAATTTCTTCATGTGCATAATCCTATCTAAAGTCACCGTAACCGTTCAGGTGCATGGTTATACTTGCACAGAAATGTGTGGAGGCTCAGGGTCTTGGAATGAAAAATTAAATGAATAAATGAAATATGAGTTTATAAGAGAAGCACTCATGCCTACCATGATTGCAGCTGAGCGACTGCTATTTTACTCATGTATAATGGATGCTGTGTTGTAAAAACACATGGTGCTCTGGCACTGTCTCACTATCTCATTCACACTCTTTTTTTTTTCCCTAAGAAATTTAAAGATGACATCAGAGAACAAGAAACTATACTTACACAATACTGTATCATTGCATCACTTTAATATCATTTTAAAGAACATTGTAATAAGCCAGAAATGACTTAGACAATCTACTCCATTTCTTTTTTTAGCTTCCCTCTTAAGATGCTTGCCAAAAGGCACATCAGGATGTCAAGCCATACTTTCAAAATGCCTGTGAAGCCCCACATGCTGCACTGTCCAAAGTTAATGTATTTGTCCTATGAACACATACATGAAGGAAAGTCAGAAATTATTTTCCTAGAATTTAAAAATATGCTGTTATTTTGAGACCATCATTTTGTAGCAACATTGATGTTTTATGTAGAATTGTCTTTTTGAGTTCAATAAATTTAATTTCACCTTTTTGAAGAGTACGTCTGTGAGAAGTATGCCTTTTGTGGTGTTGGCCAGAAGAATTGTAGGCAGTGAGCTATATGAGCTTGTGAAAAATAATAAATCAATGATTGTCAAAGCACCAGGTGATCCTTGAAGGGAGACATTATTCACATTCTGTACTTCTAATAGATGTAAAAATAATTCTTTGATTTGGCCTTCAGTGAGGAATAGCTTTGCCACTTATACTAGCTTTTCTGTTTATGCCACTTAGATGTGTCAGTGAGATTTTCTGATACTGACTTGAAAGGTGCCAGGATTGCATCCTGTTTGTGGTGAGCAATGCAAATCACATTATTAGCAAGTAAGAAATAAGCAACAGAGCCCTCTAAATAAGCCCTCCTTCAGATGGAAGAGTAAGGGATCTATGTGAATGAGTAGTCATGTGTAAAACCTTTTTATAAGTGCATTTGATAATTTATTTCTTATTAACAGAATAAAACATTTTTAAATGCTGGAAAAAATGAAAAGGTCCCAAAAATCACTAAAACATATTCATAATTCTTTCCCTTTCTAAACAGCTTCAAAACAATAAAAATGCTTTCATTGTTCTAAAATGAAACATGCATTTTTCAAGACTTCCTAATGATACTCATTTTCCCCTCTTGACTCCTGAAATTATAGGTCAAACATATTAACTTCTATGAAGTTCTATGTGGCTTAGAGATGGCTTCAGGGGGTATAAAAGTGGTACCTCAGATTTAGAATACTTTTAGAACAGAGCAGACAACTGTACAGTTCCATATAAAGAATCAGTTCTGAAATAATTTACCATGGTGTAGACAAGAAAAGCTGGAATGGTTTCATCAAAAATCTCATACTTAGAGAAGCAAACTATAACTCAGTTTGTGATGAAAGGAATGAGGAAAATGTCTCACTAAGGTTTAATACTGGTTTTTATAACAGATTTTAAAGAAAAACTTTCTTCATTTCTATCGTTCTTTAAACTGGCATAATACGTGCTTTTATTTCCACAGGACTGTTCAGCTGCTTTTACAATAAATGATAGCTTTTATTTCCTTTACAAATGTTGCACACGTAGCACAATCATTTTCATACATCACAACAAAATACCAAAGGAAAAGGAGTTAGGTGAGTGTTATACCGAAAGATTGGGCATGCATATATGCTAGTGCCTGCCCGTGTATTTAGGGTTTTTATAGAAGATGTATTACCCAACATCATACCAATTTTTCTATAGCATTAAGTAAGCCAAAATGATATAGTAAGAATATATGAAAATCATAAATCTCTTGAAATTTATTTCCCTTGGAAAAAAAAATAGAAAATAGTTGCTTAATAGAATTTCTCCATCCAGACTACAGACTTGTGCTTCCATGTTGGATCAAAATTGACTCATTATGGCACAGGCATAAACTTTCCACAGAAACTCAGGTGCCAGACTGGTGCTGTAATTGTCTCTTCAGTTCTTTAGGATAGCTAAATGTCTATCAGTTCCACTTCTACTCAATATTATAGCACTTTTCCACAAGAAACAGCATTTATTAAACTTACACCTGTGGTTTGAGGTTGCTGCTTTTTTTTTTTTTTTTAATGCAAGTATTAGCTATATTAAAACCGATAACAATCCATTAAAGGATGAAATACCAGCTGGCATGGAAAGGCAATAGACCAGCTGGCATTTTATCCCATGCTCACTGGGGTTTGACTTGATTCACATTTGATTAGGCCTCCAGAGATTCAATATTCCCTAATTTGTCATCTATTAAGTGTTCTATTTATCACCAGAGAGAACAAAATCAACCTTTCCTCCCCTGCCCTTACGATTTCTAAAGATACTAATGTACAACATGGTTAGAAGGTAAGCAGAAATGATGGCAGTAGCGGGGAAGGTCAATTTTATTTGCCAAGTTTTTTATACAGGTGATTTGGTGTGTTTTGGGAGTTTAGTTTTTGTTCCAAGTCAGCATATCTACCTTTTTTCAAGGCAAAGCTAGTCTTTATTTATGACTTCTGTAGTTCAAAAACAGACACAAGCTGCTATGAGCTCCTCACAGATGAAAATTGTTGCTTTGACAAAACCTTCCCTTGGTCCCTTCCCACCTTTCCCTCTATTCACCCTGGCATTCTCACCTAACCATTTAAAACATGAACACAGCAGTGTGCCCTGGCAGCCAGGAGGGCCAACCGTATCCTGGGGCGCATCAAGCACGGCATTGCTAGTCGGTCGAGGGAAGTGATTGTCCCACTCTACTCTGCACTGGTGCGGCCTCACCTCGAGTACTGTGTGCAGTTCTGGGCACCACAGTAAAAAAAGGACATTAAACTGTTGGAGAGTGTCCAGAGGAGGGTGACGAAGATGGTGAAGGGCCTAGAGGGGAAGACATATGAGGAGCGGCTGAGGTCACTGGGCCTGTTCAGCCTGGAGAAGAGGAGGCTGAGGGGGGACCTCATCGCAGTCTACAACTTCCTCGCGAGGGGGAGTGGAGAGGCAGGTGACCTATTCTCCGTTATCACCAGTGACAGGACCCGTGGGAACAGTGTTAAGCTGAGGCAGGGGAAGTTTAGGCTGGACATCAGGAAGAGGTTCTTCACTGAGAGGGTGGTCGCACACTGGAACAGGCTCCCCAGTGAAGTAGTCACTGCACCAAGCCTGTCTGAATTTAAGAAGCGATTGGACTGTGCACTTAGTCATATGGTCTAAACTTCTGGGCAGACCTGTGCGGTGCCAGGAGTTGGACTTGATGATCCTTATGGGTCCCTTCCAACTCGGGATATTCTCTGATTCTATGATTCTATGAAGAATGTCCTTAGCAAAAAGAGGTGTGCAGAAAAGTTCACTGAGGCCCAACTATCAGCACGGTCCATGCTCCCACTTAAACAATTAAAAAATCATTGCCTTTATGAGGTACACAGGCATTTGTGATTGTAGATTAACCCTAACTGTGTGGAGTATAGCCATCACAGCTAAATCTGTGCCCATCAGCTGGCAAGGTGCAGAATTATTCTCACCTCTAGAGATTTACCCCATGATGAGGGGCACCCGGAAAAAAAAAAAAAAAAAAAAAGTGTTAATAAACATGGAACTATTTACAGATGTGATTTTTTTTCAACAAATCAGGACTGTTTCTCTTATGAATCTATTCCAAAATCTCACAAATTAAAATGATTTTAACATTTACTTTAAATGAAATAGCTCCTTCAACAAAGGACGGCTAAGACAAATTCCTCTTTACCCTGACCTTTTCAAAGATTTTTTTCTTTCATTGAATAATGTATATGCTCTTGATGTTTGATTCAAAACCTGCTGGAGCTGCTACCACTCTGGCAAAGGTGTAAGAGAAAAGCGTGAAAGAAACCCTTCTTTTAAAACATATCCCCTTATAACATATCCAATAGGTCAGTGATTGTCTTCTGAATGTAGAAAATGGGCAGGCTGCCTAAACCCCAGTTACACTAGACTCTGCAGAGTAGTGCCAGACTATTTGGAGGTTTTTCTAGGCCCCTCTCCTGCCTAGAGATAGTAACTAATTCAATTTCAGCTTGCCATCTCCATGTCATTACTTAAGGCTGAATTTGTACAATCTGTATTCTTTGCACATCAGGTAGCTTTACTCTAATATTCCTAACTCCTCAAAAGACCAAATACTAAGAGAGCAAACAGCACAATTTGTCAGCATGATATGAGGGGTTTTTTTCAGAGACAATTTATGAAGTGTATTTTAGGGAAGCTAATGTGGGGGAAAGGAAAATTTTATGTTGCTGTGGCAACTTGAGAAAAAAAAAAAAGGGATCCATGCTGCAATACCTATGTTCAGAGCAGTTTACTTTTAAAATACCATTGATTTCCTCCGTGAAGGAAAGCAATCAGCCAATTTTACAGAAGATGACTTCTGCTTCCCAACCCTACAGTGTTAGAAGTTCAAACTAAAACAAAGCTCTTCTGCAGCGCAATTACTTGAGGCTTTTCAAAAGAGGAACTGATGTGCATCCAGATGATACACGTGGTCTTGGTGAGTGGACTGGATTGTAAAATTTATTTCAGACATTTAGCTCTTGGTCCAACCAGTAGCCCATGAAAAATGCTGGGAAATTCCACCATTCTGTTTATACTTTGGCACAGTCTGCTCCTTTTTTCCTCCCTATGGCCAAACTTCAGCCTGCCAAAGACCTCTTCCCCTGGGTGAGTTGCAGCCAAACCAGTATTAAACCCAGAAATAGAGGAAAAGCCAGATCTTTCCCCAGAGAATGGGGTTTGTAAGGAGCCCACAATAAAAATGGCTTTAACTGGAAAAGCATAGAAAAATCTCAGTTAACTACACAAGGGATCAATTAAAGGAAAGATTTTAAGGGGAAGAGATCCCACTGATCAGTACAAAAAATGGATTTTGATGAGAAAGAAAGTCTGAAACTAAAAGTAGAAAAAGTAGATGCAGGGAGGAGCAGGGTGAGAGGATGAGGACGATAATAGAAAGCCAAAACGAAATAGGATTTTCAAGCAAATTAAAATAGAGATGCATGGGTCACATTACAGATAGCCCAGACAATGTGAAGACAGATTTTTGAATTTGATGAAAAAGATTAAAAAACTACTGAGGGGATTTGGTGTATTGAGAGGTAAAAAGGTTACAGTAGGAAGTCCAGAGATCCTTGTCAGCAGCTTTTTCATATATTAAAGGGAAGATAGCAAGAAAGCAATGAGGATGTTCTGAAAGGACCACAGTAATTCTGTAAGAGGTAGTGAAGACAGCAGATTGCATGCTTCGATGATTTCTTGTTGATAGCAGCAGTCTCTGCAGGCATGCCTGGATACTCATGGCTCCACAGAGGTCCCATGAGGACATCAGGAGCTGTGGAGCTCCAGCCTCCCAAGCTGGGAGCTCCCCAGGATGAACAAAAGTTTTCTGGGTAGAGCCCTGTGCATGCTTTGGTACATTTGAGATATTTAGTGATAACTAAATATTTAACACAGGCTGTAAAAGACACAAGTGCTCACCTACTGTGAAATGCATACAGTCCTAAAGCTGAGAATGACAATAACAAAAATTGCGCATGCACAATCTGTGGCTTGGAATGAACCTGTCACTGAGAACCCATTGTTTCCCTTTCCAAGAGCACCAAAGGGTTCAGGTTGTGTTTACTTTGTGTGTTTTTTTTCACTTCAGAGAACCAAAAATGTTGTTCGGAGGAAAGAGTGCGCAGCAAGCGGGCCTGGCTCTTGGTTGCTGCTGAGTGAGCATGCCGCTCCTGAAGCAGCAGCTGCTTTCCAGAGAGGAAAGGCTCTTGCAGCCCTCTGCTCTGCTCTTACCTTCTCCTCCAGTGCCACGCAGCAGACTTTGTGGTATCTGGCTCTTTCTCCCATCTTAAACAGTTTAACTCAGGAATGAAAGAAAAACTCACCTGGAATACCCTGTTACATAGAGCTTTATGTCCAAATTGGAGTTAATTCAGAGTTACTTACCTAGGAAAGAAACTGCATTTACTAAAGGGAAAACCCTTTTCTTATGGAATTTCCTTTTCTTTCTTGGCCACAGTAAGCACTGGCAATTAAAGTGGCTGTTTCTGATGGAGATCAGCTGTTTTTCACTGAACAATAAGCCATTTCCAGTTAACATAGTTATTGTTTGAATTTCTTCTACTGTTTTCATGGTGTTGCTGGTTGCATTTAATTATATCCCTGTGGAAACAAAGAGATAACATCCTCCTTTCTCAATATATCTCTCTCACACATGCTAGGAACCAGCTTCCTAATTACTGAGTAAGGCTACTGCTAATGACAACATAATCAAAATGTAGAAATTCATTTTTCAAATGCATGAAAAAACACCATCTGCATGCATTTTTTAAGTGAGACATTAAAAGCCTGACTCCTTCTGTTCTGTGGACATTAAAAATGTGTAAAAATGAGGGTTTTCCCTGGTGCCGTTGGCCAAAATCTCTCTTTTACCCACAATTGCTCAGTCTGTTCAGTTCAAATGATTCATAATATTACATCTAATTTCTCTTTCTTTAATTTCATGTCATTACTTCTTATCATATTCCTTCTCAGTACTTAACCCTTTCAATACAGATTATTATGATACTCATTTAATTATGTTTCAGTCGAGCTTGGTATGCTCAGTTCTCTGTTCACTATTTTTGCTGGTTTGCTGTCTTCAGATCACATCCTGATAACGTATTTTTGGTAACAGGATGCTCAGAGCATAATGAAATAGGCCCTGTTTTTTCACACACACAGAGGGACTCTCACTTCTCCCCCATATCTCTATATAGCCTAAAGGTAATTCTCATTTCTTTTATTGCCATACCACATAATACATAAATCAGAGGTAAGGTCATGCCTAGTTTGCTCTTTACTGTCAACTCTAGATTTCTTGTTACCTCCAGTTCTTTTCAAGGTAGCATCTTGGGTTTTCCCTTCATCTGAACTTTTCCCATCTGAACTGTTTCACTATTTGTAAATGTACTTATTTTTTATGTTAAGCCCTTGATCCATTTTCAGACTGTATATTTTCTCCCAAGGCCTTTATTAGTAGTAATTTTCTCTGGGAAACAGTTGTATTTTAACATATTTTTTCTCACTGGTATTTCTATTTCTCACAAATTGGTATAATCTGCAAATTACATTAATGTATTTATAAGACTGATCCTAATTGCCTGTGCATCTGCCCTTATTCCTTGCTGAGTATTTATGCTATTGCCTAAGGCTTTAGTGAGCATTCAGTCCATATGAACATAGCTAAAATGGCTGTGGGGTAGATGCTTTGCTGGGTATTTAGAATCTGCTTCAATATTCACTCAATTCAGCTGAAACACTTCCAGTGACATGGATCGTCAAAAGAGATGATACAACTTCTGCATGACCACAGCTGGGCTATGTGCTTTGGCATTACAGCTCTGAGTAGGGTAATCAAGAGGAAGAGTAAAATCCTTGGTAAGGAGGAGAGAAGTGTTTAGCAGAGCAGCATCGCTGAGAGGCTGCCCTGGCAATGAAAGCAATGCAGCACGAGTACGATTTTATTAACAGAAATGCCTAAAGGGGTAACACTACAGCTACCTAAACTTTGAGTAGCCCTTTTCACTGTTTCTCTTTGAATGGAACTAAATTTCTCTCTTGTTAGGAATGTTTTCCAACCCCTATAGACTACAAATTGAGTTCGGGAATCACCAACAATTTTGCACAATGTGCTTCAAAGAAAATTCTATATCTAGTGATGAATGTTTCATAACTAAGAAGAAAAACAAGTTCACAGACTTTTTTTTTTTTTTTTTTTTCCCCATGTACAAAACCTACTTTTTCTGTGTGGTACTTTGGCTTTTAACCAGCATACCAATGAGTTCTGATATTCTGTATTCTATGTGTTTTAACTACATTTATAAATATCCCATACCCCAGAAAATACAAATAGTCTTAAATAAGGTAGCTGATACGTGAAGGTATCCTTATTAATGAATATATTTTCCATATTTTTCCATTCAGCAATTAATTATTCTGATGGCAACAGGTTTTCCCTCCTGTAAATTAGGATATTTCTTCTTTAATGGTTTGGAATTGCCAGTAAGGGATTAGCACTCCAGAGCAAAGGAACTGCCTTCAGGCTGCAGTTCCAGCCACAAGAGAGAAGAGTTGAAAATAGCAAGAAAAACAACCACCTCTCCTGTACCTGGGCTCACTGCACCACAAGGCACAGAATAATTCCCCAGGAAAGACAGGGGGTTCTATATTTTTTGACACATCAACACCAGCAGGAATGTCTCCTACCTCCTCCAGGGAAAAATTCCTGGTCTCTGTATGTGCAGCTACTTATGATGAAAAGAATACCTCACTGAACTTTGAAAGGTCAATTCTGGCAGGGATTAAATGGCAATATTGTCCAATAAGTGAGTTTGTAGTGTTTTTTAGATCTACTAAATATAGTTAATTCATGGTTGTATAATCTGCTAAGACTTTTTGAGGAAGGCCAATGCATGTGGAAACAAATGCAAGGTCATACTATAGAACAAATTGGTAGATTTCTACCAAAATTTTTTTATTGAATATCATTTGAATATCGGATGGAAAATTGAAAGCAGGCAAATGAAAATTGAAAACCTAGCAAGCTGAGGTGCTTCCCTTCTGAGGTTACCTCCCATTCGGCAGGAGGTGCCTGTGCAGAAGCTGCGCGCAGCCCCGGCGGCACTGCGGCAGAGGCTCCGCGATGACAAAGGGACCTCCGCTAGGGGCCACTGCAGCCCCAGCCTCGGCCCCCCGCCCCTGCACAAGTGGGCCGGTGGCTCTGCTTGGTACCAGGGCAGATGCTTGCAAGCCAACTGAGGGCTCAGAAAATTGCTAGGAAAAAAAAAAAGTATGTTTGTTCAGAGGTAAGCCTAGCCCTGCATCCAAATGCTACTTAAGTCCTTTCCAGAACCCAAGGACATTTGAAGAACCTACGTCAAATGAAAATTCATGATCTGTACAGCTTCTCACACCAAGATTGGTAACAGTTGTGGTAACATTTATTCTGCCCATCAAAAGAAGCCACCTAAGAACTAGAAAAGATATTACATTGAGATGCAGTTATGAGAAACCAATGAAAGCTGACTTCCCACGGATTTGTGTCAGGTAGGTGAGGACACGCTTCAATTTTTCCCAAAGTGGTGGCATTCAGAAAGCACCCTCCCAGCAGACATCAGATTCTCTGATGCCTTATAGCAGCTCATGCTGCAGCTTTTCTCTCAAGTGAATGAAAAGAGTTCCCTACTCTTTCCAGCCACCTATCCTTTGATAATCCAGAGGTTCTCTGGAAGGTCTTTGGCCTTATGTCTAATCACACTAAGTGGGACCCACAGTCACAGTCAGATCAAACTATCTACTGACTAGTTTCTTAAGCAGGCTAAAAGTAAGTAGCGCAGAACCCAGACACTACGATGTGTTTTTATAGGTAAATAACAAGTGGGATAGTGGATTGGGGCTTTTAATGGAACTGGAAAATGTTTTTAGAAATTCTTTCCTTTCTCCAGCCACAAAAGAAATGGGGAAAAACGGAAATAACATTTGCTTCCGTACTTTCAATCACTTTCTCTCCTATCCCACTGGCACATACTTAAAATTGTAGGTTTATATATCTGTACATTGTGAGTCTGATTTGTGCTAGAGAAGAAATGTAGTTATTTAATAGATTTTAGGTTCACAGGATGTCAACATAAGAGAATAACTACCCGAAGGACTACAGCCTTAACATCAGGCCTCATTCATTGTTATTCTATGCAGGCAGAAACGATCTCTGGATCAGCAGTGACATCGGATCCAGCAACAGGGGATCTCCAGTTAATAGAGGATGAAATAGTCACTTCTTCACCGTGACTTCTAAACCATCCCCCTGAAAGATATGTGCCAAAAGCATTTACCATAAATGATGGGTGTTTTCCCTCTTCTACCCTCAAATCATATTTAACAAGTACATTTTTGTAGATGGCTTAAACCAATCCAAAGTCCTACCAAAGGTGAAAAGCTTCTCTCTCCTCCTAAACCCAAGCTATAGGGTTGAGCCCTTGCTTATTGTCAGCACCACCATTCACATAGTTGTGCAATGACCTACATCAGCTCAGATCCAGCAGAGAATCAAGACCTAAACACATTCCCCCACCAAAAACCTTTCAGCCAGATCAGATCCTCCCTCTGCACCTTCATGCAATCAGGTAATTGTTCGCCTCCAGACAAGGAAGGGTACGAGGACACACAGATGAAAGCAGGGGCAGGGGGATTACTCCATTTAGCAATACCACCATAGGCTGGCTGTAACTGCATAAAAATTCTGATTTGTACGGTTTCTGACTCAAGATGAGAGCTAAGTGACAGTAACAACAATAGATATTATTATGTTGATTTAAAACTTCATCCCAATTTTTGCCTTTCTCACTCTGGTATAGTATTACCTATATTACCTGTTACAGTCCTCTAGTTCCTGTGATTGAACCGCTGCTATATGCACAGCACAGTAATTCCCAGGGACATATCTGATTCCAAAGGAGTGAGATAAGAAGAAGAGTTAATGGATTTCCTTACTAGCTCATTTTTGAAGTTGTTACTGGGAGTTTCCATTTTCCTTTTTCGTATTCCTATCAAAGAAAAAAAAAAAGAAGGAAAAAAAAGAAAAAAAACCTCTGAATGCTCTGAAAGTCTCTTCCAGCTAGATTTAAAGGCTAAAAACTGCGAATATCTTAGTGTTATTCAGTAAGTTTTAGTTGGTTCACACTAGGGACGTTTAGTCCACAAAAAACAAAACAAACAAGCGAAAAAAAAGCGTATGTTCTCATTTTAGGCTGCCTAAAACAATTTGCCTAACTTGGTCTAAAGTAACAAGGTAACTAGGGAGCGAGGCTGGAACAGAAGCTGACAGGCACCCTAGGGCCGAAGCCACACTGCTCAAATTAAAATCCACATTGTAAGAATAACTTCACTATTGTAACCTGTGGCTGGAACATACCTCTTCCATTGTATTTTGGAGAAAAAAGGAGATATACCAACAGCAGGCAGCCTCTTATCCTAGACCGAATCACATGAAAGACTTAATCTCCATATCTGTTATCATCAGATGAACTGCACTAAAATGATTTTCCATTTAAAATTCTTAATTTTGGATTTCTTTTTCATCTGAATTCTGTACATGCTACATCAACCTGTTGTGATAGAGGTTAAACTGTAAAATGTTTAAGTAGTTGAAAGAAAAAAGGAAATATACAGATTGTATGCATTTATGTGCTTTTTTTGCATACACTTATAGCCAGCTAGGAAGCTGTAGCATCCTCCTGTAGTACCAGGGCAGTACAAGGGAGAGGTCAGGCACCCTCCAGCTTCAGCGCAAAGCTCTGGTGGACTCTGCACCTTCTAAAGGGAAGGGCATGTTCCCACCTAGTTAAAACAGACTCCTGCACCCATCAACGAAGTGTCCTGGTGGATTTTGAACAGCAGGCCGAGACCCCTGCAACATTACAAGCAGATCAGAATATTCACCAGAGCAGCGAAATAAATTTGTTCCAATACTCTGATTTCAGGATGTCAGTAGCAACACACATAAGACTTTCACTGCTCTTGAAGGATGACCAAAGCTCTCCTACATCCCTTTCCCATGGTGTCTCAGAGATACCCAAACCAAAGTGGAGATCTCATGTTTGGAGGATTAACTCTCAGCAAGGCAGATAAAGAAATACTCTTAGATGGATTATGATTACTTGCTGTTAATCACTTTTGCTCAGATTATGATTACTTGCTGTTAATCACTTTTGCTCAGTGCTTTGCCTAGAACTGAGAGAAACACACAGGCAGGCATTTAATGTTTGTGATAACCAGAAGCCAACGCAACAGTTTCCTGGAAAGGGAGAGTTTTTGTGTGGGTAGATATTTGGATTTATATACGCACATTTACTGCTTATAAAGCTGCCTGAAAGGAAGACATGCAGAAACATTCGCTAAGATGGTGTAGCTTCAAATTTTCCAGAAACTCTTCAGCAAGAACTCACAAAAAAGGTGATTTTGCATGACTAAATATGGGTGTTTGTGACATACACTTTAAGGATATGAGATATAACAAATGGGATCAACCTCCATAGATTGGAGGGTTTTTATCACATTCCTGTATTAGCCACCTACATATGATCTGATCAATCAGATCCTAAATGAAGTTGACCATATTAACCAGATTTCCTCTGACTATCAGAGAGTTGGATTAGCTCAGATGCAGACACCTGCATTGTGGACAATTAAAGGTTAATAATCAGGATTAATATTCATTTCCTTTATTTTCAAACTTAAACTGCCAAAGGATCTAAGGATCTTCTAGGTTTTTTTTGTTGGTGGTGGTTTTTTTTGGGGGGACTGGTTTTTCTGTTTTGTTTTGTTTTTTTTTTTCCTGCTGTACCACTGCTTGAAAGAGGACTTTCTTAAATGCACTCTCACTAAGGCATTCCTAGTTCAGCATTATACTCATTTGGCCATTCAAGACAGTGAATGGGAAAGATTACACAGGAGTTCAGTAATTTACTCCTAATGCAGAGGTTAAACACCCCTTCAGTCCAAAGGAAACCTCTATTAATGCTTTGAGAAAGGCCATAAAGGGAACGTGAAATGCAATACATACAATTCAAAGAGAGCACAATTGTGTTCCATTACAAATTATACTGTTCTTTGGATTTCTTTTGTCCTACAAAGCAGACTACTTCTTACAATCAATCTGCAATGCCTATCTTCACTTATTGAAGCTAAAATCAACCTTCATGCTCAGCAAAATGGGGAAGGAGACACTCCTACGCTATAAAGACATAAAGTCAATAATGACAGAAGAGAGAATGGCAAAAAAAAAAAAAAAGAAAACTGCACACAGAAAGAGAGAAAGAAAGAGAGAGAGAAAGAGAGAGAGAGAGAAAGTAAAGAAAGAACAAGAAAGAACGAGAGAGAAAGAAAGGGAAGGGAAAGGGAGGGAAAGAAAGGGAAGGGAAAGGGAGGGAAAGAAAGGGAAGGGAAGGGGAGGGGAGGGGAGGGGAGGGGAGGGGAGGGGAGGGGAGGGGAGGGGAGGGGAGGGGAGGGGAGGGGAGGGAAAGGAAAGGAAAGGAAAGGAAAGGAAAGGAAAGGAAAGGAAAGGAAAGGAAAGGAAAGGAAAGGAAAGGAAAGGAAAGGAAAGGAAAGGAAAGGAAAGGAAAGGAAAGGAAAGGAAAGGAAAGGAAAGGAAAGGAAAGGAAAGGAAAGGAGCGGAAAGGAAAGGAAAGGAAAGGAAAGGAAAGGAAAGGAAAGGAAAGGAAAGGAAAGGAAAGGAAAGGAAAGGAAAGGAAAGGAAAGATAAGGAGCGGAAAGGAAAAAAGTTGGAATACTGTCCAGGCAGGTGGCTTGAAAATAAAAATCCAGATTTTGGATCAGCTAATTTTACTAGATACAGTAGGGGTTTCAAAGCTTTTCATTACTTATTATAAAATGTTCATCATTCTTACAGTCTTATTTTAAGGACAATCACTTATGAATTATTTGTGGAGAATCTAGTAACTGAAGCAATTAAGCAAGATAAGGCTTATAATTTGGGGTATCACTGCAAAGTAAGGGTTAAACAGTGATAGTTTAAAGCCTGAAATTCCGCACAGGCAGTTCTGAGACAACTCACCAGAACACTACAAGAACTGCTCGTGCACGTGGCCCACCCTCCTGCTTACCCGCTTGCTTCCTTGGACGAGTCTATTAAACAAAATGAGATGGAGCATTAAGTGAATGCTCAGTAATTTAACAGCTCTGCTCAGCAAGGTTACTTACAGAGTCTGATTCACTTCATATATTTTAAAGACAGATTAAGTATTTTGTTTTTATTTTCACTGAGCGACTTGATCAAACCACAGGGTTCCCCTTCTACTCTGGCAACTGCTTCTTTAAAAATTTGTTCTTCTTGCTGGCTTTAAATGCTCCTCTGTGGTGTTGCTCCAGAGTATTCCAGCCACTCCCATATTCTGGGAGAAACAATTCTGGCAGATATTTTATTTTCCTGAGTTAGTTTAACTGGCTGCATCATTTGTTTCTCTTAAAGCATTCTTATACAGTTTGACATTTGCAAGAAGATCAAGAAATTCACATGATAAACGGAGGTCAGCCCATCAGAAACAGAGCCCTTTTATCCACTAGACAAATGGCTAAATCTAAATTGAAGGAAATGGTTCTGAGATAATTTCAACCCCTTTTGTAAACTGTTCACACTAATTGCAGGCAGAGAGAGTTAGCTGAAACTAAAATTGCTTGGATTGAAATTTAGCTCCCGGAATTTGGCAAAACAAAACAAAACAAAAAAAGGCCATCTATTTATTCAAGATAGAGCTAGAATTTACTCAACTGTTTTTCTTTTTGATTTACACTGTCTGAAACTGAATGGCTGTACATTATAAAAATGATTTCTAGAGCAATAGCTTTATAGCTTCTAAATGCTGCCAGTGTCATAAACGGTGACATTTGTAAGTTGCTAAGGGAAAACCTTGAGAACAGAAAGCTCAGAATTTCTCAGACTCGTCTTGCTCAGATAGATCTCAAGCCACAGCCAAACTCAGAATTATATCCTCAGTAAATTCAGGCCACTGTTTCTCAGTCACTATTGACTACCTAATTAGGATGCTCTCAAATGAGGATGAAGCCAGAAATGGCTCTCCATTAAATGGCTCAGACTACTAATGTGTTTAAAGTTAAAAATGTGTGACAGTTTGCAGGATTGCTGTGTATATCTGCCTTATTACCAATATCTTGAAAATAAGCCAATTATTATTTGAAATAACCTACAGTTTTATCCAGCTCTTGTCAGCTTCTAGGCTGATAAGAGAGGGGAAGAAAGAGAGAGGGTGAGAGCTCCCTTTGGTTCAAAAAAAAAAAGCTGCAAGGGTTATCTTGCATCTAGGAGATGAAGCAGGAGGAAATTTCACCTAAGCAGGGCCAAAAGTTTGGGTGAGGGTTTTCCCATCTACTGTTGACAGTGAAAGCCACAGAAGTAGGAACTTTTCTCTGAAATTGAACATTTAACATTCAGAACAGAGAAAATGCATTCGCATATGCACAAACCCTCTCCATTTAATGGGTAAATACTGCTTCTTTCCAGAGTTGCCTTTACCATAGATTTAAAGAAACTGCAACTACACACACAAAGCTATGTGCATTTTGACCGTGTCCACTTAATAACTAAAAGCTGCTCCAAAACTTGTTATAGCAAACATTTCTGTAAAATTTGATCTGTCTTCTTTCCATGTCATCTTTGCTTCCTCTCTCTCTCCCCACAGGTAAATTCTCAACATCTTATGCAGCTGATGTATAAGGCTTATGCAGCCTTACCTCGGTAAAAATGAAGTCTATCTGGAAGACTGTGTTGCTAGTCCTCCTGCTTCAAAACCAGCACTGCTAATTACCTGGGTCTGAGGAAACAATGCGGTGATTTACCGCCTGTTTCTGTACAAGTCCTGTGCCTATCTGCCGTTCCCAGCTGGTAGGAGGGGAGAGGAAGACAGAAGAAATGCTGAAGTACTGGTTAGGCTACAAAATACAGGTAGTAGCACTGCTGCCACACACACCTCATGTACCAATAGGAACCGGGTTTGTTCTGTGAAGAAAACTTCAGTAGAAGCCAAACCACTGCATACATACCAACCTATAAATCTGGGCAAAGAATTTTTTGCAGTTCCAGGAAGGCATGTAAATAAATGCAGCTGTACAGTAAAATCATACCCTGCCAGGAGGGAAAAAGTTTATCCACACAGAGGAAAACCAAAATATGTAACTTGATCTTTACAGTATAGTACCTGCTTTATAACAAGACTTCTGCAGGGATTTGTTTCTTGTCCTCACCAAGGGACTGCAGTAGCTTTGCTTCTGGGAAAGGAAGGGTGATCACTTCCCTTGGCTCCCCTGACTTCCAGCTGTTCTGTGCGTGAGGGTAGCATACTTCAGAAGAGCTGAATAAAGGCATTTAGTATCCCTCAGTTCCCTTCTTTTCCTCTAGAGTGGAATACACAGAGAGAAAATAAGTAGACTTTAGGCAGAAACAGTGAAATATTATCAGTCATCCAAGATGGAATTAGTTTGGTGAAGCAGAAATCATAGTTTCTTTAGGATCAACTCAAGAACTGGAATGACATTGCTAATTATTGTTTATTTTAGTTTTCAATAAAACTTAGTTTAAAAATTGCTTCTTTTCTGTATTGAAACTTTGATTTGCTTTGTTTTCTTTTTCATTGTTTTAGGCCAAATCGATTCAGCAGGGTACCTAATGAGCTTCAGGCAATTTAAAGGAGCATTTTCAGAAGCAGAAGAGTTTATTCTAATAAAATATTTTGCCCAAATGCTGGTCATCTGCAACTGAGTGCTATTGATTGCTGAGTTGATCACTTGCACTGTGGTCTATGCACATGATTATACTTCTGCTATATTTGCAGAGCTATTTCATATAGGGCATACATAACAGCACTCCTGCCTCATTCCTACTGAAAGTCCCATAGGAATGAGATGCAGTGTGAGAGGCACTAAAATGGTGCACTGGTCAGGAAGAGGAGGATATCAACTTAGCAGTATCTGTCTTCTTGCAGTACCACTTTGACAGTTCAGCCTCCCAATGCCTTTTTCCCAAAGAAAAATGGCAAATGCAGAAACTGCACCACATCTGGCTCTTCCATTTGGCCCCTTTAAAAATCTATTAATAATTATATACACCATCTATACATTCATGCAACAAGGAGCTGCATTAAACTCTACACAGCTGCTTATTTGGAAGAACTGAGCTGACCATACTTCCTTGAAACAAGCAGTCATTCTCTCTCAGATTTCTTTTTCTCCTTTCCTCTTGATTTTTATTAGTATCATGAATTACAATATTACTTTAATAAAAAATGTTACAACATCAGGGTTGAACTTTTAAAAACAACAGTGAGCCTTTGTCTTTTTGGTTTATATCATATTAGTGCAGCCTGTTTCCCACCTCCCATCATTGCCCAGTTCCTTCCAGTCCACATGGCTTGGGATAGCATCCTAAAATAAACATCTTCCAGCCCTCTGTCTAGGCTCTAAAATTCCACCCTGAAAAAAAGTAAAAATAAAAATAATTAAAAAAAAAGTTTCATGTAACACTTTGTTGCTTTCTATCTTGGAAAAAAATCTGATTCCTTAAGCTCCCTGGCTGCACCAAGAGGGCCCACCGTATCTGTGAAACTCATTGACTGTGCGTACCGCCACAGTATGAAGCAAAATTTCAGCTTTATGAGCTTTAGTTTGTGTGAAGCCCAGCAATAACGTCATCAGAGCGCTGTGGGCATGGCAGGGAGGACCAGCAACGATGACATGCTGTAGCCTTTGTGGGAGCGGGTCCAACAGGGCTGCACGCTCCATCTAGAACATTGCTGAATCTCAACACAATCCAAAATACCATTCGTGTTACAATATTTTGAGCTGCCAACCACTGGTAAATTTATTGACTGTCAAGCTAAAAAAATACAGAGATGTCAGCCATTTATTTTATTATACTTTTAGATGGCCGTTACGGAGGCAAGATAGAGTAGGAGAGAAAATACCTTCCCTCCTCTCTTGAGGCGTATTTCCAGATTACTGGAATGGAGTGACTGCTCTTACTTGGATAATTTTCGTAGTATACACGGAGCTGTACAGTATGCCATATATGAAAATGCAGCATGGATTTATGGATTTCTGAATAGGAGGTCTGCTTCAAAAATTTCCCCTGACCTTCACATGCAAATACAGGGAAGAGAAACACATTATGTTGGGCTTTCAGTGCCCCAAGCACAGCAGCTAACTAGTTAATGCATAATTATACAACTGAATGAAGAAAAAAGATCTTCCTCTGAGAGTCCAATTTTAATTATGCTCCAACCAATGACCCTTTTCAGCATTGATTTCAACTGGAGAAAGGCACATGACTTAAAAACTGCATTTCTCATACAGATGTAGGGACCAAGATGGGGCCTGGAACATAGTTAAAGTTCTACCTTTTATTCTCCCAATTAATTCATGGCTGTGAATACTAACCTGGGGGGAGATTAGATAGCTTCTCTCCAAGTGCTATTTGAGCTTTTTGGCTATTTCCGTGAATGAAATTCCAGCAATAAAAGTGATTACCACCTCACGAATTCTGTGGAGAGGATGCACTGCCTGGCACATTAAATTGTAAAATCTCTAATTATATGTTGCAACAAGCAGCCAAATGCTGCTGTAGCAACACACCACTAAACACAGTCTCCTTTTTGAAAGGTGTAAATATAAACAACAGACTTCTGCCACAGCTGCACTGGCTGATTGTAAGTAACCAATGCTTTTTTTTGTTTTCTTGTTTTTTGTTTTTAACTGTTCACCCACAGGGCCCAATTCTCCAGTGGCTGACAGCACTGTAATTTAACTGACTTGAACAGTTCAAGTCCCCTCGTCCACAAATGATGGTAGAATCCAATTGATGGAGGGGGTAGGGGTTTCCACACAGAAGAAAATACAGCTCACTCTCTTGCTCAGCATAGTGGGAGAAGAAGACACAGCAGATGCGTCTTTCCTCCTGACTCTAAATAAGCTTTGTCTGCTTCCAGTATATTTCTTCATCTTGCTCAGAAAGCTGTCCAAGTGTACGAAGGCCAAAGAGGTCATTCAAAGCCATTGCTTTTTTATGGGCCAAAAGCAGGAGGTCACAACCCTGAGCTTTAAAAAATATATTCAGGGAAGGACAAATGTCATAGGTAAGGCAAACTCATATTCTTCCTTTCACAGTTTTCAGCTTTTCTAAAAATCTATTTCCACTCAAAGTTGTGCTACATGTTCTACAATATTTATATTGCACACTGTTTCTTGATTGTGAAAAGCAGACACATCTTCATGTTATCTAGGAGGATGGACACAAAAGTCTGTGCTAAGCAAGGCTCTAGCTTTCTACTCCTGGTTGTTCTGGAAGATGGATCATTTACATCAGAAGTGGTTGCAAGGAAAATCTGGATTTGAGAGAGCTCAGTGTGATGGTGGAGCAGCCTGCCCAGCAGGCCCGCCCAGGAAGCATCCAGACCCTGACCCCAACACTATCAGCCACAAATCCAGATAAGGCTTTATGCAGAACCTGCCCTGCTACCCATAAAATAAAGGAAAACTTGAGGCACATTTAAGCTCAGAAAATCGCTATTTCCCAAAATAACTTCAGTTAAAAAACTTGCAAGGAGTGTTATGTTCAGGACAACAGTAAGAAAACACCTCCCATCTCGAGGTCAGCCAAGAAACTGATCTACAAGGCAGCCCACAGAAAACAGTGTGATGGCTACCACGAGACCGTTTTTTTCTTCAGAGTTGTGCTACAAGGAGCCAAATTTTCCAAAGAATTCACTTTTCATTTTGGCATCATAAGAAATTTTCAAAAGAGTTTATCAAAGCACGTGTTAACCCTCTGAGAAGCTGGCTGTTGAGCTTTCCAGACACAGCATTTAAAAGCACACTTCTGAATCCTGCAGATAGCTGTAGACCTTATATAGGTTTGGTTGCTTTTGCTTTTCCTCTTCTTGTTGTATGTTCAATGCAATTTTACATTTGTGACACCTAGGCTTTTCTGGGGAGCCTTGTAATTATATCCATATTGTACGAATAAAGAGGTTAACTGCGAGGAAAAGACACAGAAATACCTGAAATACCCTGCAAGCTGTCCACAGAATCAGGACAAAAACTTGGCCCCACAACCCGTTGGGCTGTGCTCAGGGTTGCAGTTCTGTTTCCTGTTGAAAATCAAACTGCAAAGAGGTGTTGACTGAACCAATGATCCCTTTCCTGAATCATGATGTTGACTGATACATGGTTCTTAGAACTAAATACTATTACCTGTATATTTTATTGATTAATATTTAAAATATCATGGATGCCTAAATACCAACCTTTGCATTTTTAGTGATTTAAATATATTTTCAAGCTGGTGCTTTAGAGAGGTTTTATTCTGTTTTGTTTTGAAAAGGTAGAATCATGTTAGCAACAGTTAAATCTTTGTAAGATGCATTTTTCTCCATTTTCTTTATAATGGTGACATTCTGTATTCTAAATTGTAAAATCCAAAGCAAGAGAAATATACCGCTAGAGGAGACAAATGCATGGATTTTGAGCTCTCAGCCTTCAGACATCCAGCTTTTGACTTGGGTTGGACAGACATAAAGAAGCATAAAATGTATACCGAGAAATTAATATCTATTCCCTCAGTTAAGAGAATGTTCTAAGATGTTTTTTAGGCATGCTTCTGCATTTTATTTGTGTTACTATGCCACTGGATTTGGTGTTCTTCATGCAGGATCACTTAGGATCACTGCAGTCTTTGCCAGCAGTTGAGGTAATGCTGCAGTTGCTAAGCTCATGAAAAATATGATGAGTGGGAAATGGATTTCCTTACCTGTCTCAAGGGAAGACGGGTAGAAACAGTGCTAGGGTGTCTGCCTCAGAACGTGGTCTGAAAGGTTCATCTCTGACAGAAAAAGTGTAATTTGCATTCTATAGGCATTCATTCTGGATTATTTCAGGATATTTCTTGAGGTTGTCCCTCTCTGCTTTCCAAGAAACTGAAACAGAGAAAAAAAAAATGACCTAAAATGTGTTAAGTCATTGCAAGCAACTGAAACTGACTCCAAACTCAGTAGGTAAAGAATTTTGAATACTCATTTCTTGTGAATCAACCAGAAAGTCCCACAACAGTCTACACACTGATGGAACTGAAATTGTCACCTAACAAGGGAAGCCTCAAAATTTAAGCAGGACCCATACAGTAGAACATACTGTTGCAGAGAAATAGAATCAGCAGTTTCTAAACTAAACATAACTCATTTCATTAGTCTTGTTTTACCTTTATACTTTCTTGTTCCCACTCACCCCAGCTAACTCAGAAGAATGAAAGAATATTGTATGTATTTGAAAATCTTTAGAAGACGTACTGTAGTAAAATATCAATCAGCAGCTCTGGAGAAGAAGCTCATACCTCTTGAATGAGGAAGGTACTGTTTTGCTATAAACTGGGGTTGTCAAACAGTCTGCAAGGCCACTTAGATACTGGGTTTTCTGCAATTATTCTGGTCAAGGATAAATGTTAAATGATCTGCAATTGAAAAGCTCAATATTCCATTATCAAATCTTTTAGACAGTCAATACCCTATGACATTGGATTATCCTAGATTTATCAGCAAATAAATCACTGCCTTTGCCTGAACACACTAAAAAGCTAGGAGCACAAAAGATCATTTATATTTAGAACAGCAAAATCAGCTGATAAGTCTCAAACATGACTGGCTTCATAGTATTTTGTTAAGGACCTGAAAATCTTTAGTTCTCTTTTAAAGCGAACTACATTTGAATACTCATAGCAGTTAAACTGTCTAACAAAATTTATGATCAAAGGAAATGTGAAATAATTGCTAGTCGTTTGTGCAGCAAAGTGCCTCATACAAATAAAGGCAACAATATCAATAGAAAATAATTTGGTTCAAAATGTAAGAAAACAGACCTCACAGGGGAAAAAATAAAAAATGTATACATTCATGCTATCAATTCACAGTTATTTTTAAATTTCCACTGTGAAGTGACAGCACCAGCAGAAATGAGTTCTCCTGAACAGTATACTGATCGTAAGCGTGATCTGGGTAATAAAGATTTCAGATTTTGTTGGACATTTTCCACAGTCCTCTAGATGAATCCTTAGTAAAGATTTCCCTGCGGAAGAGGTTGGAAAAGTCAAAAAAAATCAACAACAACAAAACCAGGAAGTTCTCCTCTGGAAGTCAATGTCAAAATTAAAATAAATGACAAAATTTGACTTAAGTGGGATCACCACTTCTGTATATTTCTGCTACCACAATGACAAAGTCTGACTGTTCAAGAAGAAAACATCAGGAATTGAATCCCCTTACAATCATGGCCCTCCCATGCTCAGAACAGCTGCTTCAATATGAGTTTTAATGTCCCTTTTTTTTTTTTTTTTTTTTTTTTTTGTGCTGCTCAAAAGTAGCGCAAATAATTTTCCAATAATGAAAGCACGATTAACTTTCATGAAGTTCATGGTGTTTTATAGATCACTGTCATATCTCAAGAGTCTCATAGTACATTGTCAGTATCTACTGTGAAATAACTCATATGTATCACTTTTGAAGATTTCAATAAATTTGTCAGGAAGGTCACAAAAGCTTTGCAAGGAAATGCAAGTGAAAGAACTCATTGTCTGCAGAACTTTGCAAGGTTATCTGTAGTACTGACATCACCCGAATTTAAATACCAAAGCATCCTAATCTTCACTATCTACATTACAGCAGTTCACATCTTCCAGACCTCAGACATCCAGAAGGATCAGATTCTTCCCTTGACCAAAATTCTTGCCCTCCAACAAATTCCATGTGAGGAATAGTAAAAGTAAACATTATTCCATCTGCAGGGTGGGGGTGAAGACAATCATGATTCATTACCACTGAATGCTGTTTGGCCAGTAAAAAGATGGCTCCTCATTATTGACCATGTACTTTTTGGTTCTCTGATGCCCTATGCAGGAAGAAGACTGGCCACTGAAATGTTGACAGTATTTAAAAGAACTGACAGAGACAAAATGAAGTATAACAGATTTTCCAAGTCTGTTTCAGTCACAAAGAGAACAGTCATGTTAGCTTTGCTGCACTGAAGTACACACTTGCTAGCAAACAGTATCCATTTTACACACCTCCACTGAAATTTATGGTATTACCACATTCCACATTACCATAATACCACATTCACCATAAGAAGGTCCAGCTCTAAGATTCATGTCAATCTATGCATTTCCTAACCCGGTAAAGACAGCTTGGAATAACGCCAAACCACTTACTTCAACCCTTGAAAAGCCATTTCTGGACACTAACACTCTCCCCTCCAACCTACCTCACCATTCCTGGGTAAGCTTGTAGCGTAACTAAACAAAGGCCACTGCAACCTCATCTAACTGATGCTCATAATCTAAACTTGGAACAGTATGAAATCGTGCCAGAACACAGAATGGAGCCTTTTTAGCAGCACAGATGATCCTCTATCCGCAGAGAGAACACAGAAGATGGTTTCTCATCTGGGGCTTATCTTCAGCATTTGACTGTGAGCTACATGGTCTTATGGAGATTATGAGAAATTTGCTAAAAAAGATGACAGGAGCAAAAGGTAATTTACTAAAATGTTTTGAGTCTTTCTGGAGTGATGCCACCAAAACCTGATGGGGAAACCTCACTTTCATCTGGCATCTATTATTTTGGTGTACCATATGATGAGTTGTCCTTTACTACCCATTCTATGGACTATTTAGAGGACAACAATGTAGATGACAATAATCTGTAGCTACACAGAGAGCTACTTTTCACACATACAGTCATGTCTCTATGTATAAAGTAAGGTGAAGTGGACAAAGCACATGATGGACAAAGCACATGATGAGCCTCAGCAGGGAAGAAATTTCTAGTGAACAAACAATAAAAACACATTCTGAAGATTTTTCAGATCTTCATTTGTTGGTCAGTGAACAAATATTGGTGGGATTCATCTGCTCTAACATAAACACGACAGATATCTAAGGAGGAGAGTGTCACTCTAGGTTCCCTTTGTATAATCAACAGGGAAACCTCCTGAGAGCAACTCATTATATCTGTGGGTCAGATAAAACACTTTGTGGAGATGTATGCAAAAAGAGCCTAAGTGATTAGCTCAAGATAAAAAATATAACATCTAGACATCTATATTTGAATAATTCAGGATTTCTCACTAATACTGGAGTGTGGTAGTGCCATGCTCAGACTACACTAATATCGGGTTGGCAAGAAAACTCTGTCTCTTTCTGGAGGAGGACACAATTGCAGTAACTCGGTGTTTATTTTTTCTACATCTCTTCTGAATTACAGCAGTACATAACATATCCCAGCATGAGACACTGCTGCCTATGGAACTACATCTGAAACAAAGTGTTGGAACATGCCTTCAACCATTTATGCCACCAGAAACATATAACACTTCATCTCTTTTGTCTATCTTAGCCTTTCACAATATTTAGTCATTTTAAACAGACTTAATTGTCTTTTATGATGAGATCACCCACCTAGTTGACCAAGGGAATTTTTGGATTTCAGCAAAAAATTTCAATAATTTTTCATGTAAGATTCTTCTGGACAAAATGTCCAGCATACTGCTAGATAAATACATAATATGATGGGTGAACAATTAGCTGATGGGTCAGGCTCAAAGGGTGGAGTTCCACTGGGCTCCATTTTGGGACCACTTCTCTTCAATGTTTTTCACAGATGATCTGGATGCAGGATTGAATGCAGTAAATTCAAAGATAATACTAAATTATGAGGAGCTGGTGACTCCCCTGAGGGTGGAAAGGTCTTACAGAGAAATCTTGACAAATTAGAGGGCTGGAAAATCACCAAACCCATTAAATTTAACAAGAACAAGAACAAGATTCAGCCCCTGGTTATGGGGCGATCTTGGCTGTACGTACAGACTGTGGGATGAGAGGCTGGAGAGCAGTCCTGCAGAAAGGGATCTGGGTGTTCTAGTCAATGGCAGGTTGAACATGAGCCAGCGGTGTGCCCTGGCAGCCAAAAGGGCCAACCGTACCCTGGGGTGCATCAGGCTTGGCACTGCTAGCTGGTCAAGGGAAGGGATTGTCCCACTCTACTCTGCACTGGTGCGGCCTCACCTCGAGTACTGTGTGCGGTTTTAGGTACCACAGGATAAAAAGGACATAAAACTATTAGAGAGTGTCCAAAGGAGGACTATGAAGATGGTGAAGGGTCTGGAGGGCAAGATGTATGAGGAGCAGCTGAGGTCCCTTGGTTTGTTCAGCCCAGAGCAGAGCAGGCTGAGGGGAGGCCTCATGGCGGCCTGTAGCTCCCTCACGAGGGGAGCGGAGGGGCAGGCGCTGAGCTCTGCTCTCTGGGGACAGCGACAGGACCCGAGGGAACGGCATGGAGCTGGGACAGGGGAGGGTCAGGCTGGGGGTTAGGGAAAGGTTCTGCATCCGGAGGGTGGTCAGGCACTGGGACAGGCTCCCCAGGAAGTGGTCACAGCACCTGCCGGACTTCAAGAGGCATTTGGACAATGCTCTTGAGCATTGAGACATTGAGACAGATGGTCTCATTTTGGGGTGGTCCTGTGTGGAGCCAGGAGTTGGGCTCGATGATCCTTGTGGAGCCCTTCCACCTCTGGATATTCCCTGATGCCATGATTTGGAATCACAGTTATCTTTGTAGTCTTTATTTGTAAGGATTCTCCAGGTTGCAGAAAACCGTAGAAATCACCTAAATTTTCAGGATAATGATTTAATACTTTCTTCTTTGTCATACAAGAGCTATCTGTAGTAGAGGCACACTACTGCTGTGTTTGTGCCGCCAGTTAAGTTTTCTCAAGATCTTGCCATAACACCGTATATTTGATTGCTTCATGTTCCTGTGGCAGTCTGTATTACCCGCCATTTTCCTGGCCACTGGCAAGAACTACTCCCCTGTTCCCGGACAAAAATGCTGCCTCTGTGAAGGTGAAAGCAACCCACTAGTTCCTGCTCTGTGACTCTCATGAAAGTTACTAAGCAGACCTCTATTAAAAAAATAAAAAAAAAAAATAAAAAAAAAAAAAAGCAAACCTCAGAAAGTAAGCAATTATTTGTAAAAATAAATTTAGTAGCTGTGCTCTACAAGAAGGGCAAAAATCATCTCAGAAGCCAATCTACAGTTGTGGAGTGGATTCCTAAGAAACTAAGAACATTCACAGCCCCTCAATGTCTCTCAAATGCAAGCCACATTTCTTTGACCTTGCCCTCACTAACAGTAATGCATAACATATGTGTTAAAAAACACCAGAAACTTTACCAGAAGTGCTTCTCTGCCCCACCCAAGGAGTAGATGAGTGTGTGACAGATGTTAGTCATGTTCTTTAAAATGCTACTGGGAAGCATTCATATACTATAGTAATGAGTATGGTATAAGAGTCTTACTCAGAATAATAAAGCTACACCAATTTTAATGCACATTTTCCACAGAAAAGAGCTTTCTGCTTCTTATTTGTCATGCCTTATGGTTGGAGAGTAATAGTAAGAAAGGTTCTCAAAGCATCATTGGGTTTAGTGAGCAAAAGGTGAAATAAAAGGAGAAAGGTTCTTAAAGAAAGGCCAAAACCTGCATCATCCCTTAAGGCTTTCTCTTAAGATACATGAATCACAAAGGTAAATCAGTTATTCATTGTGTTGCAAGAAGCAGCATATCCATGCCTACTCCCCAGATGCCCTTCTCTTCCAGAAAAGAATGAATCCAGGTGAGAATATGCAACCAGGGAACTACTAGTTTTTTCATATCCTCCACTCTCAGACCACAAGAAGGGGTCCAGGTTTAGAGAGCACACAAAAAATAAATCTAATGCTAAGCTGAGTAACAGCACATATAAATGATGCTGTTTATAGATATCCTATCAGTACTACATGCTGAATAAAAGATAACAGAAACAAAGTTTTAGCACTACTAAGAATGAATTTGAGAAAGGTAAAGTCAAACTTGCATGTTCTGGAAGAAAGAAAAGAAGTCCTGAAGACAATGTTGATATTGCTTTGAAGAGGAAGAGGGACCAAAGAGACTCCAGAGATTCCTTACATGCTGAATGACTCCACGATTCTGTGTGAAAAGCTACAAGAGTCCTAACTAAAGTGAGGGTTATGTTCTCAGTGACAAGGCGTTTCTGTAAAACCATACATCATAAACCTGTAACTTCATTTTGCTTCATTCAAAGCCTTACTGGTTTTAATAAACTCCTTACACTACTATTTTTTTTTTTAATAAGAACGTACATTTTCCCAACTTTAGAATAGCCTGGACATTTATTTGAGTTGTCCAAGAATTGTGCTCCTCAGTATACTATGCATGGTTGTCTGAGTATTCACATTCAGCCAATCTAATTTGTTTTACTGTTCTAGAGTTCTGCATATTTGAATGTCTGGATTTTTACAATGGACTAAAGCAATGCCGGAAAACACAGTATAGCATGACGTAACATTAGATTTTGTTTTCTTTCCACCGTGATAGAAAACCTGGATTCCAGTTGTGCAGAAACCAAGGGCAGCAAGACCTGAAAAGCAGGTTGCCTGTTGGTTAAAAGCTTTGTTAAGCTGACCTGTTGCACTATCATTTTTTGTAGATTTGATAGCACTTATGTGCAATTTTAGAAGCATCTTCTGATTTTAGGGTATTGTGTTTTTCCTCCCCACTCAATACTGGTGCAAAAATGTGCTAGCAAAGTGTCACTTTTACATTGCCATAATGGAACTTCTTTTTTTATCAGTAAGCTACTATGTTGAGGCAAGGTGTTAAAGTCCTGTGAAAAATGGCTGCAATAGCTTAAAAACCTGACATCCAAGCTTGTAGTGGCAGTTTCTAGTGAATAGATAAGATTTCTCTTTAACTTTGCCTCCAAGAGCTCAGAAATATTTATCTTTGGACCTGCTAGCCTTAACATTAAAATTTGGACAAAGAGACTGGAATGGTCTTTAATTGTTATGACTTAGATCACTGCATTTTCTAAGCTTTCTGCGCCAAACAACAATGTATCCTCTCCTTGAAAGGACTTCAGCGCAGCTGTGTTATATGCACATAAATTTTCCCTGGCTGTAAAAGCATTACCAGTAATAATAGACTCTTCCCTATTTAGAGGACTGATTTAAGGCATAGTTAATTTCAGATTTTTGCCTTCAGTTCCTTGCTTCTCTCTAGTAACAAAATTGTTTCCAAACAAAGAAGACAGCAGTCTCAAAGGCATTAGTTAAAAAAAAGAAAAATAGTTATCTGTGCTTTCTAAGACTTAATGTGAGTAAACCTGAATTCAGTATGGTCATTATTTCTCAGATCCAGAGGCTATTGATCCACAACAACACAAAACCCTGAAACAGTGTGTGTTCACTGTTTCACTTCAGAATTACAAACCAGTCACCTTCAGGGTTTTTCTTGTTTTGGTGGTGGTTTTTGTTTTTATTTGTGTTTTTCTTTTTGTCATGAATCCTAAGAAGTCCCAAAACTATGTTTTTTGTGTGTAACTAGCACTTGTCACAGATTCAGAAATCAGCTGCATAGCAGCACCTCTCCTGTTCTGCAGAATGTTTATGCTGGTCTGTCTCAGCTTAGCTACATACCTGTTGGTAGGTCCAGCAATACACAAACACAGTAATAAGCCAAGATCTTTGTAAGTATTTCTGAAACAGTACATTGAGACCTGTCTCTATGAAGTCTGTTGTCATATACACATCACTACGGACTGACCAAAAGAAAATATTTTGGCCTTTAGATTTTATAGCACTGCAAAATGTTTAAAACTGAGATAATATGTAGTGCTTTGCAAGGAGTGCTCCATGAGATGGTAATACTTCGAGTCCCTTCACACTGCAATTTACAAAACATTCAGAAACAGGAGTTTAATGCCAGCCATAATTTAGGTGTTTCCTTGTGTTTCATATAAGCAGCGGAGTGGTTATATATTTGGATGAAAGTTGGTTTGAAAAACTTCTATTTGTTTGCAAAGATGTTTTGTGTTTTTTGTTTTTTGTTTTTTTCACTCGTGCTTTTGACATGACGCCTCTGGTTATTTGGCTTTCCACAATTTCTGGAAAGTACTTTCACTTTTATGTTTTCCTCTTTCTTTGACATAGTCTTTATGTTTAACCGGCTTTTAGTTTCTTCAGAATCAGACTGGTGGGAGTTTCTATTCCATGATACGAGAGGGTGCCTTGGTGTCCATCCCCCAGAGATTTTGACATTTCCTTTAATCAGCTGTACCAATGAACATTTTGCTTTTTGCCAGGAAACAAACACAATTATTTTTCCAGACAGCAATTTTGTCCTTTTTTGATCCTCAAAGTCACAAGTTATTTTTTTCTAGTCTGTAGGTGGAGGTCACCATGCCTGTGCCAGTCTGGAACATTTCAGAAGACGTAGGACAGCAGAAGGAGAAGCTTGTAAACAGCAGTAAGATGCCATGCTGAGATGCACACACAGTCTCTCTGTTTCTTCCCTCCCAGAACCTGAGTATTCATATATAAACTTATATGTACATATACATGTGTATGTATGTGTGTACATATATATACATATGTATATATACATGTAGTCAGTTTAAATGTTCTGTGGACAGTTTTAGAGCAGAAAGATCCAATCATGAGGTATCAGTCTTCCAGTGCATTAGCTACACACAAGTACATGTTATTAGCTGAATATATAGGGCCATTTTCAGTGAAACTTCTGGTATTTAGCTGTCTCACTCCCAAACCACTGAGGAATAGAAATGCTGCGACATTTCTTTTCTGATCTGGAGAAAGGAGACAGGCTTCATGTCACCCATCACCAGTGACATCTGCTGATCACTCAGAAGCACAATAACAGAAGGGAGACATGCAGCTAAACATTCTGTGCAATTGCCTTCCTCATCCACATCATTGCAAGCAAATCTGTGCTTTCGTCTCTATTTAATTCCTCTCTGCTCTCATGTAAATTTATTCCAGAAGCAGCTCCAATGTATTTTCCACAAAATGACACTGTAAGACTGCCAGATTTCTTCCTGCTGTCACAGTGCCTACTATAGATCTCTAGCCCTGCCATTAACATTTAGGAGAGCTCTAGAGAAAGAGGTCAGCATTAGAGAGCCATTTGTGTACAATTACAATTATGGCTTTATCAGGATTTCTGATAAATCTCTGTTTTGGAGGAGGGTAACCCAGTAGGAAATCAAAACAAGCACATGAGCTGCTTCTAGGTACTTTTCTGAGCTGAAATCACTTATTTTTGACTGAATATTTCACTGTGGTTAAAGAGCGCATAACAGAGCTCAGGATATAGATGTGCCAAGTTTTTCACGGTCTGATTCGGCATAGAAAATTTTGGACCACACTTCCTACGCAAGCAGCACAGGGGAGGAGCAGCTGGAGGTAATATAATGCGCTGTGGCTGGCTGCTTTGTGCTGGCCATTTGACGCAGAGTCATTTGCCCTGCAGCATAGGATTGGGCTCCGTTGTTATGAATGGTTTTGAAATGCTTATATGCCCCAGGAGACCAGCATGGAGTGTTTTAGTCCATAATACATGCCTTAGCCCTGTCTGCACTTGGAAACAGCCCCATTTCAGCAACTGGCTCAGCTGAACTGGAAGGAGGAAGACATAAGGGGGTTCATTATACAAATGCATATTGGCAGAGGGGGGTGTATTTATATATGTGCAAGTGTTGTTCTAAATATATCTATCAGTTTGTTCTATACTTTTTGAGAACTTTCATTTAAACTATGTGAGGTTTTTTTTAACATCTCTGAAGTCTGGACTATCTTTTGTATTGCACCTGAGTAGGTCTTTTCTGTGATTATTAAGTGGATTGAACCTTCATCAGACCTTACTTACTTAATTAGGGCCAACTGTCATGTGACTTAATTCCAATCAACCGAGGTAGGAATGGCCACTGGAAATTTTATCAGCATTTAAGATAAACTGTTGTCAGCACCAGACTGGACCTTTAGTTGCAATGGCTGAAGAGATGTGACTTTTAACCCTAAAGCATGTCTATGCATAGGCCATTTAAAAACAAATCAGAAAGTATTTCATTTTTTCTTCAAATAGATACACAACTTCAATCAAAATTTTAAAAGAGAATTGCTTATTTCATCTTCATTTGCATTTCCATCACATCACATTTGCACCATGGCTTAAAACACAGCCTTGAATTAAGGCAAGAACAGTCTTCTGCAATTTCCCAAAAAGGTCTAATTATTTCTGAAAATGTGTTTAATTATTTAAACACACTATTGTTCTTCTTTCTATTGAATTTCTCCACAGTTTCACAGAAATTTAGGTGCACAAATTCTGCAAATTAACCACATTCAATGCCTGTCCCCTCTTTCTCTCTGGAATGTTAATGGATGAACTCCAGTACTGACGATTCAGCCCTGCTGCACCAACACTTCCTGCTGAGGGCATTACGATATCACAGAAATGTCCCTGCCTTTTTTCCTATTGCATACACAGTCTGCACTGCTACTTTCCATCACATCACAGCAAGTCGACATGACATCATTTAAGCATTTACTTATCAGACAGCATGTCAACAGTTTAAAGGAAACATTTCCTTCTGCTTGCCTATCCACTATCTGAACCAAACTGTGGTAGGCTTGTGGTAGATCATGCATATCTACAAAAGCAAGTAATTGAAATGATCCGTGGGTCAATATCCAGACATCTGTAATTTGAAATTACAGCGGCTTGTGCTGCACATGTTTTATAGATCAGCTTCTTTTTTTCCACCTTTGCATGATAAGATTATCATCAAGATGCAGCAGCAGTGTCGACATACTTAAGGATATCCCTGGAGCTTTTTATTTTAGATTGAAAGTAGCTTTTGAAGTTTATTAATATCTCAAGTGGAAGATAGAAAGACCACATTTTCAAGATAACACAATGTCAGTGCTAATGTTAAGCCCCATTCTTGTCTAGTGCTGTACCACTAAGTCACACAGTCTGTGAAAGTGTGTGCAGGAGGGTGTTAGGAGGAATGTGAGAGAATACTCTCTCATAAAACCCTAAGTACAGAATGAAAGAAAAAGGGAGCTGTAAGTTTAGATGGGTGAATGTAACAGCTGAACTCCAGTCGAGATAACTTCTTCTCAAATACAGAAATTCTTCTGCTTCTGCAGTTGTGAGAAATAACAAAAGAATCCTGTACCTCTACCTGTTTTGTTTATAGCTCCACTAGGGAGCAACATCTCTGTAAATAATATCCACACAAGAAGAAAAACTTACATGTCTTTTTTTTTTTTTCTGACTACATAGACTCATTTAGGGGAAGGGAGCCAAGAAGGGTTCAGCTGTCTGTGTTACATATATTTCCAAGTAACTTGCATATATTTGCTTTATATTTTCAGAGAATTCCAAAAAAAAGTGTAACTCTTTGGCCATAAGCCTGCAAATAAATCCTAGCGTTTTCTCCGTCCAAACTGCAGTCATTGAAATTCTTGCAGGCATGCTCTAACCTAATTTTAAATTAAGTCTTTTAGGTTCGTTAGTCAAGCCAGAGATGACTTTTCAGTTGCTCTACTATTTGCCTGGTTTCACAGATGGATTTGCAGCCCAAGATACACCTCCCAGAACAGGTCTAATAGCATTTGCCCGGCTTACTGGGAAAGGACTGTTGTAAAAAGAAAATCATTAGATGAGTTTCCCAGGACTTAAGCTATAGCTTGGTATTCTGCCTGTGTCTTATAAGTTATATGAAGCCAAACAGGAAAATCCATCACATTTGCATTTCTCTTCCAGGAACACACTGGCCAAATTGCCTTTGGGAAATGAACAGCAACACTTCCACAGCATCCCATAGCTCTCCCCTATCATACTCTCATCGATGGTCCTTCTGTGATCCCAAGGAAAAGAAACATAAAGAAAAGTTCAATTAACTGTTCTCATGACAACCACTCTGCCTTTCCTTCCCCTCTTCCAGAGAACAGACACGAACATGGAGATGTACATAATGGTCTGGTTTATACAGAGGTGAAGAAACTGCTTTGTCCACCATTGCAATGAACTGTGTGCTGTCAAGGGAACATCATGAAAGCATCCCTGCTCATTCCAGTCACCGAGGCTTAGCAAAGAGTGTCCTGGCATCTAGTGACAGCTGACAAGGGTGGCTGCAATCATAATGTTCCCATGGAAGAGATATTTCTAACCATGGGATCTATTGTCTCTGCAGGCCTCTCCTGCAAAAATGACACACCCCAGTTTCTAACCTTTTCTACTCCGTTTCTAAACTACTTCTGTCTTTCTGCTTGCAGAAAGAGCAGGAAAACTTCCAAACCAAGAGAGATCTCTGCGGGAGACTCACAGGCAGCTACAACCCATTTTGTGCCAACCAAGCTTTTCTTCTCCACATTCTCTGAGGGACTCCAAATTTGTGGCAATTTGTTGTGATTTAGTTGTTATATCACCAATTATTTCCCATTGTGTATCTGTAATTTAATTTTGTCTTCCTAAATAGAGCACTGGGGACTTTTCCTTATCAAATTCTATTGTGATGATTTGGGCCATCTTTCCTAATTTTGAAACATGGTTTGAATTCTGATCTTTCCTCCAAACTTCTAATTTACCCTAACAAGTTTCCACATGTTAAATAAGTGAACTCTGTTCCATCATGCATGTTAGTAATGAACTTCCATTTAAAAGAACATAGGCCAGAGCAAACCCTGGCAAGACCTCATTTGAAGCATCTTTCCATATTTTCAATAAAATGTGATAACCCTTCAGTAAGGATTTTCCAGCTTTAGGCTCTCTCTTCAAAATCAAATTTCATTAAATCAGAAAAAAAAAATATGGACGGTATCAATAGTCTTACTGAAGACATTTAGCAAATAGACTTATCAAAGAAAGAAGCCAGACTAAACTGACATGTTCATAATAATGTCCTAGATATGCTAAATTTCAGCTCTTTGTGGTGACGCTCACTTGTCCTGCCAAAAACCAGTCATCTTTACTTTTCTTCAGGTCCTTGCCTCATTCATAACATGTTTTCTAATACTTGCAACAAATGGAGTAGTAGACAAACGTGTCCTTCAGCTCCTCCCCACTCTTGTTCTGATCTCTCAGTCTCTTCTTTTTCTCACTGTTCCTCACACCTCTGCTTTCATGATAGTTTAGCTGGGTATCCTTACCTGATTTTAGTACTTAAGTTGTCTGCAATAACAACTAACAAAATGACACAAATGGCTTTGTTGTATTTGTTAGGGCTGAAGGGAACTACCTTTTCTTTTTTCTAATTCATTCAGTTTTAGTTGTTGCTAATGTTTGAATCTTACACTGAATGGATCATTAACACATCTAATGCTGCATAAGGAATCTATTGTTTCTTGGCTGTCTTTAGCCCATTTCTCCACTTTGTTCTTGCAAATAAATAAACCACACTGAGTAAGGTAAGAGCTAGGACTGCAAACTGTATCAGTATGCTGAGGCAGCAGGTATTGGATACAGATGAACCTAAATAAAGTACTTACAAATACAATAGAAATTGTTTATGCTAAACACAAAACAATATGAAACTTTGTGGACAGTGTGCCAGAAAAAGACCTAACTTGTTTTACCACAGGGCATTGTGCAAATTACAGTGCTGGTTCACATGAGCCCCTACTTATGTTCGCTTTGTAAGAATGACACATACACAACCAGACCCCACATATTTGCACACAAATACACATACATACAGGTCTTTAATGTGATTCTGAAGACTGCAGAAGCAACAGCTACAAAAGAAGATAAATGCATGAAAAGAAGTTAGCCCAAATATATACACAATGTACTTGCTATACTCTGAGGAAAAAAATCCTTCCCAAATCACTTTTGAAAGCCAAGTCTAAACAATATGAAAGCCTCCAGCAAAAGGATAGTCACCCAAAATCAATCAAATCAAAACAAACTCAGTTAAAAAAAAGTAAGTTAAGTGTTTGTTTATCCCAAGATTATCTTACTGTGTGGTTCCTTAAAGAAAACTCGTAATTAAATCCATCAAAAGAAGATTTACAATTTCATTGTGTTTCCCTATCTGCACGTTTCCTTGTTACAAGGTAAATTCCTTCTCACGACAAGATCTCCAAGGCACAAAACCTTACAACTCAATTTCCAAATGAGTCAGTTCAGAAACAGTCCAAGAACAAACAATCCGACACAGGGGGAAAAAAAAAAAAGTTAGACCCCACTGCTGAAATTGGTTTTTTCTTTTTTGGGGGGGGGGTGTTTTTTTTTTTTTTTTTGTTTTTTTTTTTGTTTTTTTTTTTTTTTTTCCAAAGCAATAAACAGTCTCAGCTCAACAAAAGTATTAATTCATTGACCTATTCAATGGTCTCCAGTGTCAGAAGATTAATCAGTCTCTCTACACTTACTCTGAAGTCAATTCTCCAAGCCTGAATATCTTCCAAAAACAGTTCCTTACTTGAGCTGTACTTGCAATAAACATTTCCTCTTCCAGTGTGCAGTTTCAACTCATTACTAGGAAATAGTCACTGATGTCATTCCAATGGCTTTACCACAGTGAAGGACAAATGGATCTCGTGCAATCTTGCCAGCTGACTGGTGTGAAGCCCTAGGTAATTCAGAAGCAGCATAGTGATCCCTGTATGGCATACAAGGTTACTGGTAAACTACTGTAGCCCAAATTCCTGCACAATTGCTGTCAGCCTAGCAAAGCCATTGTGTATGCAGCATGTAAAAGCTGATCAGGGAGGTGTTGTCCATGCAGATTAAAACCAGCTCATGATTCTGAAAATATGTCAAGTCTCCTAAGTCTCCTAAGACTTTCTCTCAAGTCTCCTAAGACTTTTTAACTGATCCCTAATAAAGGAACTACTTCCATGTCAACGGATAAACAGCAAATATTTCAAGCTACTTTTCAGTTCCTATAGCAAATATTTCTGTGTACTGGCAGAACTCCACCCCAACCATATTCTCAGGCATGAGTTTTGCATACAACTTTTAAGACTAAAACAAACTGAAACTACTGCCTATTTTGGTTAATATCGACATGCCCTTTCTAATACGTATAATAGAGACACGCAAAAATGGAGCTTCAACAGTTAAAGCCTGAACAGCCTAGCTAGCCAGCTGGCAAATTCTTAGTGATGCTGCCCATTTGTAAACATCTTTATGCTTTGATGAGGTGATGCGAAATGGTAGCTAGTATGTGTTTGTCAGAAGGAACCATATCAGATTAATTAATTTCCTTAAGACCAGAAATAGATTTGTGGTCTCTTCCTCTTCTCAAAGTAATTCAATCCCACGTACTTAGTAGCATGAAGGACACCAAATGAATACTTAGGTGAATGTGCAGTGCAATAGAAAGCAAGGGGAGTACTTTTCCCATCGAAATCTTTACACCACGAGTCAGGCTTATGGGACTGGACCCTTAAAGGATGGGGAATGTGAGGAATTTAATGAGTTAACATGAACAGAGTACTCTTTGCTAGCTATGCAGAATACTGTTATATCATTGCATACAAAGGCTCTTCCAATGACAGTGTGTGCAGTGATCACAGCTGTGCACAGCTGGGATAATGACACAAGCGTAGGGCCAAATTTATTCCATTGCACAGCATTATCCAGCTCTGCCACAGCACAGGAAGGAATATGGACTGCATGGCCCTGAAGGAAGCTTTTCCAAATGAGAGGATGCTTTGATTACTTCTAAAAATACCTCAAGCAGTAGTCATAACATTTCAAGGAATTCCATAACAATACTTCATTTAATACTACTTTTCCCTTGAGTAATTCTGAATATTTGTATACCAAAAGAGTTTTGAACATTCAGTGAGCAATGCTCCAGTGAACAAATAATTAAAAATTCTGAACTTGAACATTCACAATAAATGTGTTGCAAAGAAAATAAACGTTCTTATCCTTGTTTGGATATAACGATCCTTCAGGAATGCTTCAATATTGTGATGTTTCCAGTCCTGGGAAAATGAAAATGGGCCTATTTTCCTAAAATGTTTCCTGTAAGTGCACATAGGCTCATCACAGAATAAAGCATCCTCAGGTCTAGATTTCAAACTGCTGATCTATAATTGGATTTTAATTTTCTCTCACCAAAATTTAGGTGTGATGTTTAAAGAAAAGAGTCCCTTTTTTTTTTTTTTTCTATTGATTAAATTATTAAAAGAGGAGAGTACTGTATAAAAGTGGAATTTTTTGAGCTATAGTATAAGAAGATTTAAAAAATCCTGAATGCATATCTGGCTGATTGTGTTGGTAAATCTATCAATCTCTGACATAGCACCACTTCCTGAGGGCAAGTCCAAAACTGCATAATAAGGAGTAAACAAGAAGAAACATATTGTCAGACAATGCATGACGACTAAATACACCAGACGAAAAAGGAAATTGAATTTTCATATTGTCAAAATCAACTTCCATCTGCACTCAGAGAATACACGCACATGATACAGAAAACCGTCCCCACGACTACATGTAGGAAAGACAATGCAGATGACTCCTCCATCATCCTGAAGCAAAATACAGCTACAAAACTGGAGACATACAATACTGGAGGTATTCACTTATTCAGTTAGTTACATCCTACATCACTGTGGGTGACACTTCCTTGCCTAATTTGGAAAGAATTTCAATGGTAACAGTTAACAGCCTCCTGCAAAATGATATTAACATATGAACAAGTTCTGTATTTGGTACACCATATTCCTGTCTAATATAACATTTATAAAATCTGTAAGGGTTTCTAAGACAATGCATTGCATTTAAAAAGTAACAACGCAAGAAATTATAATATCTAGATTTCCTTTGTCATTTTAAATACTTTTCTCAGTTTGCCTTGAAGTCAGTGTTAATAGCTCTTCCTGAATCCCCTTTAATCCCAGATACATAATTATTTTTCACTCTCCTGGCAATGTGCATGTGTATGTTCACACATATTTGGTCCTTAGAACAGACATGTAAGGCAGAACTTTCTTCAAGTTGCAATAAATTCTCCAGCCCGTACAACTGGCAGAGCTGAAATGCATGAATGCATAGGATTTCCACTTCCTCTAAAACTCTGAGGGAAAGGTCATAGCAACGTAGCTAAAGAAAATGAGGCCATGGTTCCATAAAACAGCAAAACCATTTTAAGGAGTTGCACACCGGTGACACAGGGTGCTGAACTGGAGCAAACTCTGACAGACAAATTTGTAGACTTCATGCAGATTGGAGGCCACCTGGTGCAAGCTCCCGCTCAAAGCACAGCCAGTTAAACCAGTTGGTCGGGCCCATATCCAGGCAGGTTTGAAACATCTCCAAGGACAGATATCCCACAACCTCTCTGGCCACCTATTGCTGTGGCTGATCACGATCATGACAAAAAATGTTACTTACATAGGTTCCAAATTTCACACATTCCAGCTTGCGTCTGTTGCCTCTCATTCTATTGCAAGTACATTTCCAAGAAGTGTTTAGCTCTGCCTTTTCTGTATCCTCAAACCATATGTCAGAGAATCATAGAATGGTTTGAGTTGGAAGGGACCTTAAAGACCATCCAGTTCCAACCACCCTGCCATGGTTCTTTTGGTGCAGCCCAGGATACGATTGGCTTTCTGGGCTGCAAGTATACACTGCTGGCTCATGGTGAGACTCTCATCAACCAACATTCCCAAGTCCTTCTGCTCAGAGCTGCTCTCAATCCATCAACCCAGTTTGTATTTGTGCTTAGGATTGCCCCAACCCAGGTGGGTGCAGGACCTTATACTTGGCCTTGTTGAACTTCGTGAGGTTCACACAGCCCCACCTCTCAAGCCTGTCCAAGTTCCTCTGGATGGCATCCCTTCCCTCCAGCATGTCAACCACTGTCATCTGAAGTTGATGAAGATGCAGCTTCAAAAGTGTTGGATAGAGGGCAAGAATCACTTAACATGCTGGCTAAGCTCCTTCATCCCAAGGTGGGAATAACCATCTTTGCTGCAAGGGCACACCACTGACTCACGTTCAACTTGTCATCCACCAGGACCACCAGGTCTTTTTTGCTTTCCAGCCAGTCATTCCCAGCCCATACTCATGCATGGGATTACTCCATCTCAAATAGAGGATTTTCCACCAGGCTTTGTCAAACTTTATTCAGTTCCTCTCAGACCATTTCTTCAGCCTGCCGAGGTGTCTTTGAATGGCCCTCCAGTACATCAGCCACTCCCCCTCGATTTGGAATCACCCAAAAAGCAGCAGATTGCACTCTGTCCCATCATTCAGTTCTAAAAGAGAAGTGCCAAAAGTACTGGCCCCAGCACTGACCCCAGTAAGACACTATCAGTTCCCAACAGCCAGTTGTTTTTTTTTGTATCACTGTCACAACACTTTCAGCCCGACAGTATAAACAACTTTCTACCCCACCTTCTTGTCCACTTGAAGGTAGGGGTTGGAACTAGATCGTCTTTAAGGTCCCTTCCAACCTGAGCCTATCTTTGATTCTTAGATTCATTTAACGAGTTATCCCTCACCAGTTTGTCTAGAACAATACTATGGTAGACAAAGTCATAGGCTTTTCTAAAGTTAAAGTTCACGTTTGTTCAGTTTGTTTTTTTTCAATAAATAAGTTTGTCTTGGCAGAATAATGATGGATCAGATATCATTTGCCTTCCCTGCATCAGAATAAAGCCTAACTGTGGCATAAACACCATGTTGCTTGTGTTGGATAATTTAGCAAAAATATGATGGTGTGCTCACTCCCCATTCAGATTAATTTATATTTGCTGTCTAGTCTGACAGTGCACAGATCCAGGATTAATGTACATGGAGCTATGATCTAAATTAAACATGCTTATTCTCCACAGCTCTGCTGACTCCTAACTCTCCAAGAAACAACATATTGCATTATTGTGAACAAACATGGGAGGAAACAGTTCAGACAGAGAAAAATGTCTGACCATGAAATGTAAAATTTATTTACCCAGCTTCATCCTTATAAAAATATATTTTCAATATTTTAATGAAAGAACAAATAGGATGTGATTTGACGATTTGTGGAATTAAAAGCTGATAAGTGCGCCACTGCAGAAAGAAAACTTTCAGGTAAAATAACAACGTCACAAAACATTTTCATTCCCTTATACAATTAAACAGAGAATTCTCATATTTTTTTCATACAGAAGCAAGAAGGACAAGCCCAGAATAATCAGAATTTAAGAACCATATTTTTTCATCTTATATTTAAGTGCTACAGCCATCAAGCTCTCAGCTTGTGCAGTTGCTTTTCTTATGACCAGGTATCCATCCTAGAAAAATGAAACCACTGACATTCTCATGAAGACCAGTGTATTTCCAGGAAATGGTGGATTTTCCTCCAATTCCATTACTTGACAGAACATCATTCATAACTGATGATTTTTGCTCTTCAATAGTTATTTAAATTTAAAGCCCTGGGAACAATGATATCCTGGAAATATTTCTCCGTCTGTATACTACAGCCATAGCTTAGCATCCTATGTGCCACCGGATCCCAGTCTTCATAGCACCTGGGTTAAATCTGACATATCAAATTTGTCTCTAATAACCTCCTTTGACAAACCTCTGGCTTGTAAAATTGAATGGGTTTGAGGTCAAAATACCTATATAAGGTTGCTTATTTGTTTAAAGATGATTTTCCCTCTCCCACTAAACAAGGGAAGAGTTTGCTGCATAATTTAGATACTCTTTTATTGACAACAGCACAAAAAATCCTTTCCTAACACCAGTCTCACCCACAGAGCGTTGTGTGATGTGACTTGATACACTGGCAGATTCTTTAGGATCTTTTTTTTCCTTCAGTTTTTCCTTTACTGTAGCATGACTAAATATATTTCAGTGTTTTTTTTTTTTTTTTTCTCATTTATTGCTTTTTTCCATTTGTGATCTAGCATATTGTTAACATGTTTACTTGTTTGTTTATATATAGGTTTTTGTTCTTTGGGTTCCAGGGAACTACTTTTATCCAGCTTTACAGGTAATTTTACTTTGTGTTTGGGCTCATAAATTAAAAAGGAGAGACGGAGATAAAATATCTCATCTCTTTTTTCAGTTGGCATACCCAAGAAAGTGAAGCTTCCCAAACTGCTGGTGGCACTAACATAATAAAAATATTTCATTTTTTACTAATAATTTATCATGATCCGCCTTAGGAGAGTTCACTAAGCCACAGTTCAGTGAGCTTGTTCCCAAAGCTTCTGGGCGGATAAAAACGTTTGGCATAATTATATGACTACACTGTGTAAAAAGCCTACATAAAGTTGCGTAAAATGTTCGGTGTGTTAACATCTTTACAATAAAATATTAACTTTTGCATGTTCATATGTTGTTATATTCTTTTGTGTCAAAACACATAAAGCATGTAAAGCCTCAGACTTTAGCCTAGGTCCTGAGGTAGGATCTTGTGTATTTTCTTGTAATGTCACTCAAAAAAAAAAATCACAAAACCCATTTTGTTTTTAGAACGGGGCTGAATGGCCCATTACAGAATGAGAGTAATAACAAAGTATTTCTAATTGCATTTTCACATATGCTTTCTTAATGTGCACATTTACTTTGATCTATTTTTCTACCCTCAGCACATTAATAGACATTTACAGGGCTGCAGGCTCTCCCTTCAGGCAGGTGGGGAAGGGTTTTCAAACTGCTGTTGCTGAGGAACACGTGACAAATCCCCAGCTTGCAATCGTCATAACTTTATCCTAATCAAAACCGCCTTGCTCCATCCTGCGTGCATTCCTCCTCTTCCTGTTCCAGGCTGTCTGGGGCTTTTTTCGGCAGCAGGCCTGCAGACATAGCTGGCTGGGCGCGGGGCTGACCTCATCTGCACGCCGCGCAGCTGCAGCGGCAAGCCGCGTGCGCCATGCGTGAAAGGGCGCATTTCTGGGCAATCCGGTCGTTCACACAGGAACAGGACATCGGCATTCAGCACTGAGTTGTGGAGGGCTTGGGCTTGGTGGGAAATGCCTGAGTGCAAGGTTTGTATTTCACTGTTAGGAATGAGAAGTAAAGCACATAATCCATCCCAGCAAAGGCATGTGAGAAGCAGCTGAGAAAAGCCTAGAAAACCCTGGAACATGAACAGCCCTGTGCAGGGAGTCAGACGCTCCGCATGGTGCAGTACACGCCAGACCAACACACTAGGTGTAGAGGGCCAAATTTTAGTTCACATAAATAAATGACTTAACTAAAACGACTAAGCTGCTATATATTAAAAGCCTTCTGAGATTTGCTGTTTCTGTTTGCTGCTATAAGCCTTTCACTGAAGCACCCAAAGGGCAGAACCATGTCCGCCCACCTGCCTGCCTTTCATCATGTCCCCTAGGGCACCACCACCCCCAGGGCTCCAACCCTGCCCGTGGCCCAGGACCCCCTGCCACCCCCAGGGCTGTTGGGGTTGGGAGCCAGGTGCCAGGGCTGGCCACAGGCAGGGGTCCCCATGTTGAGGGCCCCTGATGGCAGCCCCCGCAGAGTGCAGGCCAGCCTTGCGGCCTAACATGGCAGCTCCTGCATTCCTAGGCCTCACAAACGAGCTTCAAAAAGCACTTTTTCTGAAGAAATCTCCAAATGCAGCCAAACAGGCATAGCCATTGCTTGGTTCTCAGGGACGGGGATGTGCCTGAGAGGAAAAGGCTGTAGCCTGGCTTGTGTTGATGTGAAAAAGAAAAAATAATAATAATAAAAAAATCCCACTCCAGGCTTGACCGCTCCAACCCCTGCACCACAGAAACTGGTGCTGGTTGCACAACTGCACCTTGGAGGGACAACTTGCGAAGAAAAAGCACAGTTTGCAGTGGACAGTATCCAAAACCCAAGGCCTCAGGACTATATAGAAAAAAAAATAAAAAGTAAACAGACTGCTGGAAATACATTTCTCTCACTGAATTTTCTCCAATTCTGTCACTGGATGTAAGGTGTAGGGGAAAGGTGCCTCCAGCCATGTGATGGAGGCAGGACGGACAACTGCCAGTCATGAAAATTGTGAAAATCAGTGTTTGAAAAGCGTGGGATAGCTGTGGAAGTGATACAGTATAAAGGGAAAGATATGGAAAACACAGTCGTCAGACACAGACCGACAAATATCGTGGATATTTTTAGTCTATGGCAATTCTGAAAAAAACACTGGGGGAGGAGAAGGGAATGAGGGAAGAAAAAGCAGTTGTCAGTGAATTGAAATTCCTGTCAGTGTTGCACAGATAATTTCAAAGTAGAGCTTTTTTTTTTTTTTAATGAAAGTAGAATTCTAGGCAGGAAATCCATTTGAATTTAAAAAATTGAAAGTTTCATTTTGAAAGTCAAAGCAAAATATTCAGATTATTTTGGCATGTTTTAGATTTTTTAAAACATGAAATTCAACAAAGTCTCACAAGTCCATAGACTATTTTTGTGCCACTGAATCTGCATCTTTCCATGGAAAATGTTTCAGTTTTAAATATTTATCCAAACCTCATAAGAGAGATGTTTTGTCATGACAGGAATTACAGTAGAAAATTCATAGCATTTTGTGTCCAAACATTGCAGTATAATTTGCACAATATGCATTTTCTTCTCTTATATACCACCAGAGTACCATGTGTCTTCACTACAATATAATGAGTTTGAAAACAAAGATTACTCAGTGTATCCATCACAGCATTATATTATTTTTTAACACTCCAGAGAAATCATTGGAGTTTCAAGAAAAAAAAAAAAAAAAGTGCAGAAAGCATATTTAAAAGCAATGTGAATACAGATAAATTTCACTAAAATTGTAATGGATCTTTCAGCCTTCAGCTGCTGTAAATAGTTTCATTCCAATGCTGGTTTCATTGTCCACAAGGACTGCGGGAAGAAAAACCTCTCACACTCAGCTACCAAAATACCATATCCCAACATGCCCTGGGATTATCTAGAAGCCAAGCAAGGTGTTTGACATGAAAGAATTATGGCCAGCCTATGATCATCTGAAACAGGGTCCTGTAACTGGGAACACAGGTCATGTGCTGTCTTGGACCTATGTCAAGACATCACCATAGGCAAGCACCAGAAACAGATGCCCGTCATCTTTGACTCTCCCAGATTCCCAACTCAAAAGGAAGGAAGCAAGAATCTGTCTGGTGGCAGACAAAGACACCTCTTCACATGTGCACGCCTGCACACCCCCATGTATGTATACATACAGGTATATTCATTAGGAAATTCTGTGGAATGCTTTCCATGGAGATTTTTCCCCCAGCAAAGTAGGGCAAATGGAGAATAGAGATTTTTTTTTTTTTAACTCTTAATCTCAATCATCATTTTCCTTCAGATTGTATTTAATATGGAGACTGAAAAATTTTCATCTACTGACATGAAATAGTGCCTATGCCAGGCTTTCTTCATCATAATTGTGCTACGGGCATAGACGTATTGCCGGTCTTGACTGCTGTAGTGATTAAAAAGCTCAACCCGGCCTATATCAGCCACCCTACTGCCAGTGACTAAGCAGCATCAATACTGGCAAAAACATGAAGTTTCCTCAGAAAATAAATAAATAAATAGAAGCACAGGCATAATCCCTATTTTCATTACCTCTTATTTTTCTAGGAGATCTGTTAGTGATTTTAACATGCTGTTATATGGATGTTCATTGCCCAGCATTCAACTGCCTTTGCCAAGCTGAGCAATTCAGACAACGGGGCAGAAGTCACTATATTGCTGCCTTCTGGTGATTGCCAGATGTCACCTAACTTGCAGGACAAAGTGCACAGCAAGGACCAACCCCTGGAGGACTCCACTTTAGGCCACAGCATCTGTAAGACCCAAGTGGAGGTCACCAACTGTTAAACATGATAGAGGCCACTGCCACCACTGCCACCACCCATGGGACCAGCCTCCATAGCCACGGCCACAGGATGCCCAGGAAGCAGCAACTGGTCAATGACAGCCCAACAACAGCACAATGTGTTGCGCTACTTCCTCCTCTGCTCACCTACCCTCCTCCTTTGGGGCTTGTTTTGAGATCCATCAGCAAAATCACCTTTAATCTATCCTGTGAGCAGCCTGTTGATGCTTTGTGAAAAACAGGGTATAACAGCCCTGTGTTTTCACTCAAAACCAGACTTGCATCATGTTGAGTGCTGAATGACTACAGAAAAAAATCCCCATTCTGTCAGCTTAACCTCATGAGGCTAAGCATTAAAAAAAAAAAAAAAAAAAAAAAAAAAAAAATCATTCAAAATACTGCCTCTTAACAAGAGTAGAAAAATCTCTGTAGAGTAAAATTACCAAATTGGTTGATTCTTTCAGAGCACCATTCTGCATTCAGAAATGTAAAAAACGTGTGTGTGTGCTTTTTCTGCATTCTTTTTTCAAAGCTGCTGATCGTTTGTGTGTGTGTAAATAAAGCTTTCACATTTATAATCAACCACCTCCTCTTCCTTCCCTCCTTTCCTGCCTTATTCTTTTCATACTGCTTCAATCCTTTGTTAGTAGTCGTATTCACACAATGAGATTTGCCTGAGAAATTTCAGGAGAAGAAAAAAAAAACACTTTTCTGCACATTTTCATAGAAGCATAACATTTCAGGCTGTTTTTCCCCTATGACTGAACGCAAATTCCTGCTTCTGAAAAACATACCTTTAAAATTTGGGGGCAAAGGAAACTAAAATGTTTTTCAACAGAAATGCAAAAATGATAGTGATTTTACAAAGATCTCTGTGTAAAAATTTTGAGAAGAGAGAGTTTAGTGATGAAACACCCTTTTTACTTCAGAAATATCTGGGTAATGAACAACTGGAATACAGAAAAAAATCAAGACACATTTAAAAATACACATTTCTGTTTAAACCATACATAGTTGTTTTTTTGTTGTTGTTGCTGTTGTTGTTGTTGTTTTTCTCAGAAAAGGTGTTTTAAGAATGGAAAGAGTCCCCAGCTTACCCTGTTCTGAGTAGGTGGAGTTCATTGCAGAAATGACTTTATGTAGATAATATGGATTGCTCTTCCCGACTCTGCTCTTCTCCATTGTCTGCTCTACCTCTATCTTCTAATACTATCTTGTATCTATTGATATTATAGAATCTACTTCAAATAACCTTTTACTGGTCTTGGTTTTGGTTAGAAGGATCTGCTTTTTCTTATATAAAAAGCAGCTTGTTTCACTTTTGGCGAAGGAAAATGGAAATGGGAAATAGGAAAGGGAAATGGGAAGGGGAAGGGACAAGGAGAAAGGAAGAAAGAGAGAAAACTCAGAGTTCCATTTTATGATTGAGTGATTCTTCAGATTTGTTTCACAGATGACAGAAGATGAGACAAAGCTACCTTACAAATGTAAGTCTTTTCATCAAGCTTTTGCAATGTCTTTCAAACTCTAAGTAATATTGCAGTCCTCATCACCCACAGTAATTTATGTTCATATGGCATTTTTTGTAAGATATGTAACTTTAGCCTAGCTTAAGACTGGACAGAGTATAAGTATATTATTGTTCTCTAGTTACCCATCAAAGTCACTGTTGAATCAACGACTTTTTGTACTAACTTGACTTGCTTTCACAGGCCAACTAATTAAACCTTTACTTTAAACTGTGACATATAATATATTAAACATCTAAAGACCTAGAAAATTCTCTACGAAAAACCTTTAAAATACAATTAATGCACTAGCTAGAAGTTAAACAGCTTGATTTGAATTGAAGACTAAAACAAAAAATAAGATGGCATTTTTAAACAAAAGAAAAATGTGGCATATTTTCCCCCAAATCATACAAAACCATTTAGATTAATCAATCCCAAATTCATGAGGAATTATAGAAACTACAGTTTGGGCAAAAATATGCTGTCATTTACTGTAGACTACAGAAAGATAGTATGAATAAAAAAAAAAAAGTTTAAAGCACTCAGAATCATGACTGGATTACATACTAATTACAGTAACACAAAAATCAAGATGCTATTGACATAGACAATTCATTACTATAGTTGCAAGAAAATGAATTTGTGGAGTTTTCCTGGTAGAACATTGTGTTTGTTGTTATAATAGATTGTCATAGCTGTCTGTTAGGCATTTTTATTTATGTATTTTTCCAAACTGCCTTATAACATAAATAAATAAATAAATAAATAATTTCTCTCATAATCCTTTCATAACTACTGCAAGATTTATACATTACCGTAACCTAAAGTGCAACAGATGGATTGCCAGCAGGAAAAACAAAAAGTCATCAGAAAGACGGCAAGAAAAGGAGAAAAGGGAAAAAAAAAAAAAAAAAAGAAAAAAAAAAAAGCAAGAGTTCCTATATATAGCCTTTGTTTGATCAAGTATACTACTTTTCCACTATTCTTGTGAATACTTGAGTACTTATTCTCTCAGACAAGTATATTCCTATTCTACCAGGAAAGAATAAGGGCCCACAGCGTTTCCAAAATTATGAAGAGGGGAACTGCAGCAGCGCATTGACTGTGATGTGCTTTAATTATGCTGACTGTTACAGTGCATTAATTGAGTGAACTGAGATGCATCATTATGACCATATTTCTGTAATAATTATTTTATTTTCTATTTTTCCATCTTTAGATATGTAGAAAATTGTCTGTGTGTGCCATGACATAAGAACTTTTTCCCACAGTATATCCAAGGACATCAGAACAACTCTTGAGGCACAGATTTATTCTTCACATACAGCTCAGCTAAAGCATTTTGTTGATGGCACTTACTCCATGGAAAATAAACATACTTGCTAAAAAAATAAAAAAATAAAAAATAAAATCCCTTCATGCCTATACTGTTATAAAATAGTCGGTAAGAAGCTATTATTCTTGCCAAGTATAAAAACAGGTTATGAAGAAGAATACCATTCATTAAGAAAAAGCCCAGATGTATAGGGAGACCATATAAGGTAACAGTGAGTAGCTGAAAGATGAATCATTAAAAAAAAAAAAAGAAAAAGAAGAAAAAGAAAAAGAAAAGGAAAAAGAAAAAGAAAAAGAAAAAGAAAAAGAAAAAGAAAAAGAAAAAGAAAAAGAAAAAGAAAAAGAAAAAGAAAAAGAAAAAGAAAAAGAAAAAAAGAAAAAAAAGAAAAAGAAAAAGAAAAAACGAAAGAGAGCTGACAGGAAGAATTTACAGAAAGAACAGACTACTTTTTAGATTATATTCACAGGCAGAGAATTTATTTTTAATTACTAGAAATGTAAGGGGATTTTTTTTCTTTTTTGAGAGAATGGATGGTTTACATGTTTGATACTGATGAGCGGAGATTTTTGTGCACAGTGCAAACGCTTTAACTGCTTTGGAGGCTTGCTGTCCCCATCAGCAATACAGGAGGCTTATAAATCAGGTTATAGACAGCTTCATCTCTCTTGGCATCAAGCGTCTGGATGCTTTGCAGGTATAAAAACATATGGTGCTTTTGATAGCAGTGACCACAATTGGGCAGCTGGGGCAAAATCTCCTCCAGGTTTCTTTACCCTCCCCGGCCACATTCACAGGGGAGGCCAAGGCAGATCCGAGACCCAGGAGACCCGTGAAGGAAAGGTTAGAAGCAGACATACACCGCGATGGCGTGGAGACAGATCAGAATGAGATGCAGAACGCTGTGGCTGATGTGCACTGGCAGAGCCTCCTGACGGTAACAGGAGCCACAGGAGAAAGCTGCGAGCCTGCAGAGTGCTTTATGAAACATTCAAATGACAAAATCTCTGTTCCAAGGAGGGCTCATTCTCCTCGTTTCCACCGAGCCAGCCAACCCCACCTCCCGGAGCCAGATCAGACACCACCCCTCATCTCCCTGCACAACCTCGGTGTGCCATTTTCCAAGAGGTAATCTATTTGCCAACTTCTATTTCTGTCAGATCAACCTGTTCCCTGAAGCATAATGAAAACTCCCTGCCAGATCAATTTGTTTCTGAAGTTTCCCGGTTGCCAGCTCCACTCTGAGTTATTTCATTTTGTCTGCATGTCAGAACCATTAGCCTGGCAACTGCTTAAACCTTGAATTATTGTCACAGGTGTGTGGGGGGGTGCTGGATAATAACGAAGGGAAGCAAAATGCCTGCCCTGCAGAGACACCACTCTAAGTGACGTGGAAGCAAAAGCAAGCACTGTCAGTGGGTGTTGTCACCACACCGTGGGAGAGGTGCAAGGTTTCTTGGCTTTCATGTCCAGCTGTGCAGGCTGCACAGTGCTGGTTTCTGCAGGGAGAGAAGGAAGCGGCGCTGAGCCTTCAGCAGGACCAAAGCGCCATGCATACAACAAGCAGCCCTCTTGCAGAGCCCCAGGAGATACCAGCTCCCAGTGTGGCCGAAACCTGCCTCTCAGTTGGCATTGCAATTAGCTGAGTAATCCTAAAACGTTAAAGTCCTTGAGTGCATTTTTTTTCTTTTCTTTTTGGAACCAATGTGATATTTTTTAGCATCAGGAAGCGAGTGGCAAAGGCCAGTGTCCAAGAAGAGATGAGTCACGTTAAGTGGGCAGACAAAGGAAGTGGATCTGCAACCCTGCAAGGCGAGCAGCGTGTTAGAGGAGAGAAGCATGGGGGTTTTGTGAAAGGCACTGCTGAGTCATGAATGACAGCAAGGAGACAAAGGGAGGCTGGAGGTGAAATAGAGTATACACAGAGAGGATTACCAGGAAAAAGCCTGCATTTCATATTATCCCTCCCTTTCTTTAGGGCTTCACAGGAATTTATATGCCTTGCTTTCTTAAAACTGAACATTGCAGAAGCTGTTTGTGCTCTGTGCTTGGTTCGTTCTGCATGCTTTGCTATGAACTAGGACAGTGCTGATTAGAGTTAGACAGTTCATAACCCTATTCAGGATTTTTCCCCTACGGTGAAAAAAAGAAAAAAAAAAAAAAAAAAAAAAAAAAAAGCTGATGTAATTCCCCAGGGCTCCTTCTTTGGCGTTGCTATTGCATAGCTACACAGTCTCCCAGAGTAATTGTCTTGAACAACATCCCAGCCCCCCTCGAGACTGAAGGTCCTTCTGGCCGCTTTTTCTTGCATGTGTTTTCTTCTTTATGTAAGGAATGAAAGGGGAAGAGTGAAATGAGAGGAATAAAAAAGGTGATGAAATTTTCAGTTCAGCCACAGAAGGTACATTCAGTACTGGATGTCAGGGGGAAATCCAAGAAAGTAGCTCTTGCATTCCACACTCTGGCTTTTCGACTGATGGGGTGAAACTGCAGTGGGAGGCGGCGAACGACAGGCTGCTGATCCTCCGAGGCAGAGACCGTCGGTTCCAAACGGTATCAGCCACACAGAGACTCGCTGGGTTCAGACCCCTGCCTCCGTCTCCAGGGCACCACGCCGTCATTCAAGTGATTCGGAAAACCCGCTCCCTGCTCGTACCCACCGGTCTCATAAATGCACCACGGTTAAATTCATCCTGGTCTGGAGGCTGAAGGATCACATACATAACCAAGCCCTTGTCTGATCTCCTCCGAACATGAGACTGGAAAAACAACAAATCTGCTTTCAAATAAAAAATGAACGTGATAAGACCTGTTCTAAAAGAGCAAATTCACCTAAAACCATGACCACTTATTTTAAAAACATCAGAGGAATCAAAAGAGACACTCAGGTTTGGAAGGCCAATCATATTTGAACACAAATAATTGCTTTATGTACTGGTGGAGGGAATTCATTTTACAGTGTACTAAAAAACAGTTTGCTGCCTCTGTGTCTCTTTTTTCCACCTGAAAAGTAGGTCAACAATCCTTACAGCTTTGAGAAGAAGAAATGAGTAATGCTTGTTGAAAACATGCAGGATTTAATTTCAGTCGTGAACAGAAAGAAAAATTAGTTTTGCTTTTTGTATGAGATTTCGGTGTGCAGCTAGAAGTCAGGCACCACTGCACGTGATGTGGTGTTCACATCAAGAGCCAGCTGCACCCCAACCTTTCATTACTCTGCCTCAGTGTGAATATAAACAGAGGAGGAAGGAGAATAAGGTTAGAGATGGGCTAAGGCAGCCTTAAAAATGAGGAACTACTTCAGAAGAGAGAGATGGCAAGGTGGCCAAGAGACCTGATGATTCAGCATATCCCACCACAAGTATCCAGAACGGAAGCTTACTTCATCACAACAAAACCCAACGGGAAAATAATAATTACATTTCTTGGCTTCCCTTACAATAAATGGCCATCAAGGGCATTATGGATTTTACGGTACGAAGCCCAGCCCAGAACCTGTATTTTCCCTTTGATAAACGCACTTCTCAATTGAAAGGAATAACAACTGAGATATATTTAAAAGCAGTGATCTGAGAGGGTTTCTGTTTTCTTCTATCGGGCAGCTTCTGGTACCAAATGTGAAGCACTTGTTACGGTATAGCAGGAGAGTTCTTTACAGAACTGAACATGTTAACGCCTACGCCAGTACACACTGACACAGGCATGCACACAAACACGGCTTGATCCATAACTATGACTGATGCAATTACACACTTTTCTTCTTTTTCTTCCTGATAAGCTACTGAGAATACTTTATTTTACTGAAGCAGAGAGAGAACTTCCAGGACCCTGTTGCTCTGGCCATACTCCGTCGTACAGTAACTACTCAGAAAGATCCTGGGCAAAAACTGAAACTTATTTATAGTTTAGCTCAGATAAACAAGACTGCATATGCATTAGTGAGGCAAACTGGATAATAAAATCACAAACAAGGCAGGATGGAAAAATTGTATTTTGTTTAGCTGTACGATGAATTTTCAATAGCCCTTTAAAAAAAGTATTTTATGACTTTGGTTGAGATTGCAAGCATTAGTGCTGTTTGTAATGTGTCCAGTGATTCTGGTGGATCCTCGTCGAATTACAGCACGCTTTCCATTTGGATTTCCTCCATCATTAGGTCTTATTTTCCTGTCAGTTTGCCCATTTTATCATGAGCTTCTTTCAGACAACAGACTGGGCAACATACCTCCAGCAGCAAAAGAAATCAAACAGTCTATAAAAATAAAAATATGTTTGAACAATTTTTCCACAAAAGATGGTTTGTCAGAGTGTGTAATATGAATGACAGATTCATGTTGGCACTTCAGTTTTCCCAAACGCACAAAAAAGTTTTGCTTTTCCTTATTTTCTTCTTTAAAAGGGTCAATACAGTAGAAAGAATTATATTTTGGATTCCTAAAGTGTGCTAAACCAATCCAACAGAAGCTAACTTGCCAAATTCAACTGTGATGTGAATCGGGGTTAAAGGTACACAGCAAGTTTAAAAATGGGGGAAATATTAATGTTTTTCCACCAGTGCCACTCTAACAACTCAGAGCAAATTCTGAAAGCTTTTAAATCACACTGATAACTTCTCACAGGCTAAACTGCCCCTGTGTTAATTATGGACATGATTATTGTTTAAGTAAACATCAGTGTACAAAAAGCCTAAATTTTATAGTCCCCTTTATTTGCTTCTGCTAAAGGACGTCTCTCATCGTTCCAGGATCAGAGTCACTTCTTGCATTAATAAGAGCAATTTTCTGAGATTACTGGAATGGCATTAGATTAGGTCAGCAGTGAAATTGGCCCTCTGCATGTATCCTAATTTTACATCCCCATGAAATACCACATCTCTCACATCAGCCTGACTTTTACCCTTGGAATTAGTTTCCCAGCACACTCTTGCGGCGCCACTTCACAACATCATTTACTTCACCCTATTATCTGTCCCTGAATCTCCCGAGAGACTTGCTTGAATCTGCTGACTCCAGGCAGCATTTGACAGACTTTGGCTTTTTAATTTTTATTTTTTTTTGCTTAATTTAGTGAACATTTAGGAAAGCTTCAGGAAAGAGGTGATGCATTGGTACCACAAAGAAATTATATTCCTTTTTTTGTTTGTTTTTACTGATGCCACAGAGGGCACTGCAGCCGTATTGCTTCACAGAAGGGCACCCAGGAGTACCCGTGATGACTGGCAGCTCAGCACACCATTTCTTCTGCCAGGCCCTTCTGGGCTGATGTGAAGCTCATGGTGCTGAAGAGTTGGCGCAGGGTTCAAAGGTGCTGGTGCTGCATTGTGCAGCTTGCAAAGTGGGGATGAGTTCACAGTTTCACAGCTATGTGTGCAAGGAGTCACCAGGGCTACAGGTCTTGCATCACCTGGTGAGGGAAGGATGGGGCCTTGCCTCATCCAAATCTTTAAATTCCCATTACCTAAGATCCCCAAATATTCCAGGTGGGGCTGTCCCATGGTGGATTTCCCCTGTTGTCCGCACACAAAGTGCTGCCATACCTACACACCACTGCCATCTGAAACAGAACGGTGTTCATGTGTTGCTTCCTGTATCTGAAATCCAGACTTCTAGAACATTTTCCCTTTTCCCCACCTCCTATGCCTCTCAAAAACGTGGAGGGAAATACTCCAGCACTTAAGCAGAACGCAAATGTAACTGATTGAATGTATAGCATTCTTGGCCTCAAAGTGCACTCTCGGGACTGTGTTTTGAGGTTGATTATCAGGATGCAGAAAGTGCTGCCACATCCAGGCACAGAAACACACATTGCTTCTGGCTGGGTTTTGGACACCAGTACGTAAGATTGACCATGATGATGCTGTGCACCAACAGCCCTTCAGAGCGAATCAGCTGAATGCCTAACAGGGGATGCTGGGCTGTGGCCTGGCCCAGCCTGCCCTGATTATCTGGGCGAGAGCCCACCCCCGTGCCAGCTTTGTCCCATTACCCCTGCCCTGGAGCCGACTGGCACTGACACGGGCACAACGCGCCATGTGGAGGCCTTATTACCCAGCAGGGCGGCACCAGGCTCGGGGCGGGGTTTGGCCGCACACAACCCCCTGGCCTCAGCCCCGGCTCGGTGGTGGCACAGTGCGGGCCTCCCTGTGTGCCAGGACGGGGCTCAGGCAGCCTGAGGGGAGCTGTGGCACACAGCATGGCACACAGCAATATGGCACGCAGCAACATGGCGCGCAACATGGCGGGCACGCAGCAAGGGCACACAACATGGGCACACAGCAACATGGTGGGCACACAGCATGGCGGGCACACAGCAACATGGCGGGCACACGACATGGGCACACGACATGGCGGGCACGCGACAGGGTGGGCATGCAAGATGGCGGGCACCTCACCGGGAGGCGCAGCACACACCCTCCCTTCCCCAGATGGCTTTTTATGAGGTGTTTTGTTGCTGTTGTTCATGTTTTTTGACTTTTTTATTATTATTATTATTATCATTATCATTATTATTATTACTATCACTGAGCGGCCCCACAGGGAATCGCCGCGTCTCCACCGGCAGCCACCAACCAACATTTGCCGTTTGCCTCTGCACCGTGCCCCTCCCCCCCCTTTCCCCTCCCCCCTCCCCTCCCCCTCCCCCGAGCGGCGCGGCGGCCGCCCCTCCCCCCTTCCCTTCCCTTCCCTTCCCTTCCCCCCCCTTTCCCCTCCCCCCTCCCCGCGCGGCCCCGCGGGGTCACGTGCCCCCTGCCCTCCCCCCCCCCTCCCCGGCCCCTTCCCATCCCCCCGGCGGGGCGGGGGAGGGGCAGCGCAGCCGCTCTGTGCGGCGGGGTCAGCGGCGGGTACCGACAACCCTGTAAGAGACGGGCACTGCCGGCACGGCACGGCACGGCACGGCGGGGGCATCCATTTTGTGCCCGCGTGTCCCCAGCCCCCCCCCAGCCGCACCGAGCGGCTGGTTCCTGCCCTTCGACCTCTGCTGGGATGGGGAAGCGGGTTAAGGGGTCAAGGAAAACAATCGAAACGCTGCTCCTGCTTGAATAGCATGGCAAATAAACTTATCCCGGGGGTTCGGTGAGCCTTTAGGGGGGTCGCTGCCTCCCCCAGCACTGCAGCGGGGGCACGCTCAGGTATTTTGGGGAGGGGGCGGCAGTGCTCGGGTTCCCCTCAGCGCTTTTACTGCAGGGCGCAGAAGAACGAGGAGGGCTCCACAGCCCAGTGCAACCCGACTGAGCTTCCTTGAAATCTATCAGTTGTTATCTTCTTCATCTTGCAGTCATTTCTAACCCATAATGGTGACATCTAAAACCAAGCAGATCAAGAGTATGGGCCTGGCTCTTTTTTTTTTTTTTTTTTTTTTTTTTACACAAAATCCACCACTGCGACTCCATCTGGTAGTGAACTTAGTGTTGATTTACGCAAGGGTACCTGAGAGCAAACGTCTCCCTGTGTATAAAATAATATTTTAGAACGAATAGCTGCCTGGTAGTCATAGGTACTACAGCTCTCTTTGAAAGGCGTCTGTACAAGTACATTTTCTTGGTCCTATGCTGTTCAAATTTCTGCAATGTAACCTGGCAATCTCCATAAAGGAAGGAGTCGTTCAGAATAAACTCGCTCACATGGCTGAAAATTCATCAGTTTTTTTTTTTTTAATGCTTTCACAAAATATTTTTTCTGATTATTTTTAAATTTTAAAACAATGGGCCTTTTTTAGAAAACTTCAGTCCCTGCAGACAGAAAACTTCATTCTTTACTATCAGTGTTTCATCCGAATCTTTGTTCTTTTTCCCTTTTTGGTGAGAAATCCTGGGAGAGAACCCCAAACGTTTCCACAGCTGCCTTAAGAAAGCCGCTTGGCATCACCAGCCCTTTCTAATGGCCATCCATCCATCCCCCTTTGTGCAGGGTTTTCACATCAGGGCCACGCCACGACCGTGCCAGTCAGAACAACAGGGGGAGTGCTAGTGAAAGGGAAACCGTCTGAGCATTGCTTCACCATCTCGTTTGGGTCAGGGCCTGATCTACCAGTTGTACTGGTTAGCGTGAGGTTAAAAAAAAATAAAAAAACACATTCAAACCATCCGCCTATGTGTGCAAAAGACATGGTTAAACCCTGGAGTCGGAATACGGTAGGATGCAACCAGTCCTTCACACCGAATGTAATGTGGGCATACCGGCACTAAAGATTTCCTGCATTTGCATTGAGAGGAGTTCGTGTTGGCACTGCGAGCACAGTTCTAAAGGGCTGCTAACATCAACAAAAAGGTCCTTGTGATGTACAGGACTGGCTGGAAGTACTGGATGAGGGAATTGCTGCAAAAACAGAGTCAAGTAAACAGAAACTGTGCTTAGATAATTAAAACGTTAATGAAACCAAGGATCTTTCAGCTAATATTGAACATGTAGTAGAAAGTATTTCATTACGTTGGAACTGTGTAGACCGCCTTAATGCCTGAGTGCAGATGCAGCACATGCAGATAGCATGAACTCATGTTTTTATTTTTTTGTAAAATTTGTTCTTAAAAAGAAATGGAGTAGTTTGTTTATTTGTACTGGGAGATCCTGGAATAACAGAAGCCAGATATCCCGAATGACTTTTTCAAAGTATGGATACATGAATTGTTTTTTCTGCTTTTTGTTGTTACAGCCCATTAGAAAGTACTGATACATTTGTGCATAAAAGCCTGTTGTAGATAAAACACTCCTGCTACCCATTACGTTTCTGAGGGCAACTACAAAAGAGCAGGTAGGTTCATCTTGAGCAGGGAAGGTCCAAGCAGGCCCACCTCCAGCCCCCAGGTGCCTGTTTCTGTATAAAAGAGAAAGCCTGCTCGCTGGGAACCCACTGGGGAAGCCATGTGCTGCTGACAGCAGCAGCAGCAGAGCTGTAGGGACCCCCAAAGTAGCTGCAGAAACACGAAGGCCTTGGAGAGTAGTCAAAGGGTTGGGAGCAGAACTGCGGCTCCAGGACGGGTGGACCCCGTGCTGATTTGGGGGTATTTCCATCAGGAGGTGGTCAAATCCCAAACGAGTACCTCCGTCAGCAAGCCTCGCTGCTGGCCCTATTTACAAACGCGGGTGTCAGTGCCTGCGGGCTGTTCTTGCATTATTCTCAATCCTGAGGTTGAAAAGAGATTTTGTCCTACTCGGAGCAAAAAGGATATAATAATTTTAACAGAAAAGGCAGTCATCTCTTTCCGGGAGGCAGGGAAAATACTGCCCTTCTGTGTGTAATTGTGGAGCCATGCGGACCCGCTCGGGAAGGGCCGGTTTGCCCCCGTTGCATGTCGTTGCTGTGCATCCACGGCTGGAAGAAAGATAGTCCGTCCTCTCAGCTGTTGCTATGGGAACTTTTTCAGAGTTCTTGCAACTCCTTTTCCAGGGCTGCTGGAACAATGAAGGATATTGAGCACAGAGCATTAACCGTTCTCCAAAGCATTTTAATAAATACCAAGTTTTATTTAAAGCCACGTCTCCACCAGCCCTTGCCAGCTCTTGTCTAATTACTGCTGCATCAAATATGGTGGCTTTCCAAGAACGCTGCTGAAGCTCCCCACAGCTCTGTTGCTCATCCGTTTGGGTCACCTACTGAGTTACATTCTGCCTTGTGGTAAAGCAAATTCTGTGTGTGTTTCCTCATGACGGTGCAATTAATTTATTTACTCAAGCAATTCACTGAAACATTAGAATGGAAAGGCATATGGTGTGAACTGGTTGCACAAGTCAGAGTCGATTTGTTACTTTCAGCAGCGGTAGCTTATTATATTTGATACCTCTCAATTGATTTGCTTTTGTGCTCAACTTTGATCTTTTAAGGCATTAGCCTTAAGAAACTGTGACTTTATGCATACACATGCATTTTGCAATGGCGCAATTGATTTCTCGAGGCAGTTGTTCCTTCACCTTAATTCTTTGTACTATGTGGGCCACGTTTTCACAGCCTTCGTCCAGGAAGCCGCTGCAGCGCTAAAGTCATAACATCCCTCTGGATGTTATTCCAAATAGGAATCAGTCACAGATTTAAATCGGAACATTTTTTAGTTTTTACTCAAGGTGAAATTGAAAATTTTTTTGATTATTTTTCCTGGATCTACCCCATACGACTAGTCTGTAAGAATTTTATGATTGATCTTCTCTCAGGTTAGAATTAGTATTTCCTAATATACTAATTCTAATATTACTCTAATCTTATGCAACATCATGAACATGCCTACTGACATCATCACGGTACTGATCTCTTGCACTAAAATAGATTAATTTTTTTTCACAGCTAGATTTGGGGAGCAGGAAAGAAGAAGGTGGGGTTTTTTTGCATTTAATTTTGAGCTCTCCCCTTCAGAATGCTTTCTGCTCTTAGGAAAGGGAGAAAAAATTAATTCATGACATAGACGGTAAAGGAAACCATAAGAGAGATGTATTGAATGTGAAATTATGCTGTTGCTAACCACAATTTCAGAGGTGCGGGTGTGAAAAAGAATTCACATTACCAGAACCAAAATATGTGTGATTCTTTTTTTTTTAAAAAAAATGAGTAAAAATGGAAAGCTCTATATTAGTACAATTTTTTTGTGAGATTGAGCTTTAAATGTAGAGTGCATGGTTTTATGCCAGTGAATATTTGAGAAAACACTGTTACCAGCTGCTGGGCTGCACTCTCCAAGGCTCGCGTGAAGGGCTGCTGTGAAGATTAGAAAATTACATCCCTCAGCTGCAGTTTGCATAGGTGCGCACACCGTGTGGTGCCTTGGCCTTTTGCCACTCAGATTCAGGCAGAGAAGGAAAAACACGAGGCTCTTCCCTCCTGGCGTTTGAGAGGAAAAGGGCCCTTCTAGCAGCGCCTGCCTGTGCTGAAGTGGGGAGCAGGACGCCTGATTGCATCGCGTTGGCACAACCCTCCTCAGAGGTAAATGAAAATTGAGGTTCACTGGGAGATCTGCTGGAGATGAATGGGCTGAGGGTTGCTGTTGTGCGGAGAGCAGTGCCTAATGGCATTCTGCTTCAGAGAGCTCCCACGATCTGCGAAACAATGTGCCCATTGCCACAACTGCTCAAGGTGGCCAAGTTACTCCCCCGCCGCTCCGTGCAGCTGATGCACATTTTAATCAAGCCTCTCTACAGTGTACAGAAACATAATCAAGGATTTCATTTTTATACTTGGTGCTGCTGCCCCTCGTGGGTCCTCATCTCTGTCACCCCCCATCTGTTTTCCCACACCGAGCAGTACGGTGGGCACTAACGACACACACCAGTAATTATACACAGGGACGGGCCGAGACAAGCAAGCAGTCTTGTTGCTCTTGGTTTGGAAGAGGAAAGCTTGGTGGGAAATCCAAGCCCCAGTAGCGCCCCGTTCCCCCCCCCAAAAAAAATATTATATGGTTGCACCTCCGCTTGACCACTACGTGGCCAAAGCAAGGAGAAAGGAGAAACTGCCTGGCACCGTAAGGGGACTGCGGTCAGGTCAAAACTGTCTCAGAGAGGCAGAGAAAAGAGAAACTGAAACTCGATTCACAGATTCAACTCAGCTGCACGCATTTTGTTCAAAGATGAACAACTCTCTTCCGGTCTAGAGTATCAAGCTGACTGCCTCTGCTCACAGGATTTAGCTGAAACAAAATTAAATGTGTCTGCGGAAGGGGCAGAGAGTGAATGAACTGTGAAGCTACGGTTTGGGAAAAAAAAAACAGAGTTTTGCATCAGTGCGGTTGCTGTTGCAAGGTCACACAGCAAAGAAACACTCATTCTCCATCCTGAAAGCTTTGTTCTACAGATAGGGATTTTCCAGGGTCAAGGGGCAGGAGAGGTAGGGGTGATTTCGGGGTGGTGTTTTCAGGAGTGTGGCTTCAGCCAACCTCACCAGCAAACAACCCATCAACTGCAGTAGGAAGTAAGTTAAACCAGTGCTGAGTGCCTTTGAAAATCCCACTTAGGCTGCCTAGCCAGGTTGATAGCAGCTGTTTGCATATTTGTTTTTTAAACAAAATAGTCCTTTGGTCTCTGCAAACTTTTCTTCTACCAGCAGCAAGAGCTCCCTACCTCATCTAATCCTATTCTTCACCCTTTCTGGCTGTCATAACAATGGATTCCACTTACGCAAGTTCATCACATTTTTCAGAGTTCGTCTATATTTATTGTTACTGGATTTTTTTCATCTCTGTTCAAAGAAAATGTTGAAATACATTCAAAATGCACTAGAACTCAAATTCCAATTGGAAAATGTGCTGGGAAATGTAGGCACACTCTCAGAATGCCATTTGAAAAGGCAATAACTTAAAAAAATGTTTTTGTAAGTTGTGGGAAAATGAAAAAATACAGATTTTCCATGAATTTCACACTAAATACATTGTGATGTCCAGTTGATGAACACATACCTAACATCCCTACAGTATTTTTCGTACTGTAACTGTTTCCAGAAGTAATGGGCACCAAATTCTATTTTCACATTTTAGCCAGGTTGGAGGAACTTCTTACTTTTAAGTCTCTGGAGTCCCAGAACAGCTCAAATTGCTTGTATTGCTTTTGCTACTCTCTGTTAGTACTTTGAGTCAGCAAAACAGGAAATGTCAAGGGATTGTTGAGGTACGCTGCAGGTATAACAAATGAGTAGAAGCAAACTCTCATCTATTCTGTGCATTAAGAAATCTCTGCTGGATTAGGGATACACTGCTGAAACTGAAGGACATTTCAGGTATTCTCTGGATAAAAGAGAGATTACAGTTCAGAGAGCAAACTAATTCAAGGGCAGTCAGATGTGTTCTAAAAGTAAAATACACAGAGGAAAATTTTCCCTCAACTACCAGTCTATGCATTAACTTGACTTACATTTGTGAGGAACAGTTTTTTATAATTATCTAAATGCACAAGAGATCACCAGGCAAATCTGGACTTTGGAATTACAGGGTACTGTAGATCTCACAGAAAGACTCTAAAATGCAGTTTTGGGTCAGATTCACATGTGTAGTTATCTCAAAATTAACATGAAGTCTCTCTACCAGAGGCAAATAAAACAGATTTACAGTGGACTGAGATCATAATTTGGCTTGTGGTTTCCTATTTAGACTAACATTGGGGCTTGCTTTGAATAAGAAGAGCTGAGAAATTATTAACATGAACAAAACATGATCAACAACAACAACAACGGTAATGTTCAGGAAGTGGAAAAGTTTACAGTGCCCACAACTCTGAAGTTTAAGTGATGAAGTCATATATCTGCATGTGAATAAGAATTTACAAAAAATAAAAAAATAAAAAATAAAAAAACAGTATTCACACTGCTCTATCATAGTCTGTATCTGATACCATTTTTAAGCAGTCTTATATCTGAGGAAATAGCAGTACCTCAGCTGGCCCAATGGCAAATCTCTGAAGATCTGAACTTGTAGTGGTTATTAAAAGTGCATAAAAATATAAGTTTATTTTATTTTTTCATTTATAGCATTTACTTAACATTTGCTGGTTGCTTCAAATGCAGAATAAGATCCGCCTTTGTTAAAAATCTTTGCTTTGTTACACAAATTTGGTACTATCATTGCTTTTGGTTTGGTCAGCAATCGCTTCAAGAGATGTCTTCTCATTTCCAGACATTCTCTTGCAGCCATAAAATTATCGTGGAAAGTTCTGAAGTTACTACAGGCAAATTATCTTACTGCTTTTTCCCCTTTTCTGTTTAGGAGCCTCCAGAAGCAGATGGCAGCACTAAGGAACTGAGGAGCAGAGAGCCACTCCTGCACTATGAGACAGCAATTCTCTATTTCCATGGCCATCCCGCTAGGTCGTCATCCTCTGTGTGTGAAGGTAAGGTGTCTGCAGGTTAGTTAAGATGGTCCCCAGCATTAAGAAGAGAATGGCTTCCTCTGCTACTCATTGCCTGTGAGATCTGTAAAGAACTCAGCTTCCAGAACTCAAATTAGGCGTCTACATTTCATTTCTTCCAGATCATGTGTTAAAATAGAAGAAACATACAGAATATCCTACTCAAAGAGACATTCAGACACCAAAGCAGAGGTTGTGAATGCTAATGCCACACTGGCACGTAACTCAGACCTGTACAGAGATGCCTAAACCTGGAGAGAGGCAGGGCTTCAGTATGTCTTTTTAGATACCTTTAGAATCCCCACACCCACCATGTTGTCTTGATGATTCATTCCCAGGCGTTTAGCCATTCTTAAACAATGTGGAACTTAGGCATAAAACTTCATCTTTTTATTTATATCCTGAGAGCCAGTCACCTGAGAATTGTCATGCCTAAACCCCTTGGAGAACTGAGTTGTAGCATCTGTTCAGTTTTGGGCCCCTCAGTACAAGAAGGACATCGAGGCCGTGTAACATATCCAGAGAAGGGCTATGAAGCTGGTGAAGGGCCTGGAACACAAGTCCTGTGAGGAGCGGCTGAGGGAACTGGGGTTGTTTAGTCTGGAGGAGGCTCAGGGGAGACCTTATTGCCCTCTACAGCTACCTGAAAGGAAGGTGTGGGGAGCTGGGGGTCGGCCTCTTCACGCAGTAACTAGTGGTAGGACTAGAGGAAATGGCCTTAAGTTGTGCCAGGGGAGGTTCAGGTTGGAAATTAGGAGACATTTCTTCTCAGAAAGAGCAGTCAAGCATTGGGATGGGTTGCCCAGGGAGGTGGTGGAGTCACCGTCCCTGGGGGTGTTCAAGGAAAGGTTGGACCTGGTGCTCAGGGACATGGTTCAGTGGGTGACAGTGGTGGTAGGGGGATGGTTGGAGCAGATGATCTTGGAGGTCTTTTCCAACCTTAATGATTCTGTGATTTTATGATCTCTGGGATGCATCTAAACTCAAAAGAGCAAATACCTGTCATATGATAGGACACACGATCCTCCCCTGCAAATCATCCAGACCAGTGTATCTGCCAGAGTACACCAGGGCTGTCCCCCCATTCAAGCAGTCCTTTTTTTTGTTGTTTTTGTTTTTTTTTTTTCCAATTGGATATCTGGTTGGGTGAGGGAAGAATAATGTTCACTCGCGTCTCACGGTAATAAGCTCTTGGGAGGCATCTGAATGTGAAAACTGAGAAGCTGTTCTAGGTATTTAGATATGCATCCTATCTCTGTTCTCTGTTTCCAAAATGAAGAAAATACCGGTTTTCAGTATATTCAAACAAAAAATTACCATTTCTGTGGCATGAGGATAATGTGAATAAATATTACAAGGAACTCAAGTGCTATGAGCTTAGCCTTTATGACTTAACCCTGAGGGCCATATAAGCCTTTGACAGCTTAAGTGTGGAATGGATGGCCTCTTGTCCTTCTTCTTTCCCACCTGCCTGATCCAAGATAAAACTATTGCAGATCCCTGGAGAGACCCATATACATAGGTCAGGGAAAGACCTATAAATCCAGATGTTTATTTCGGATCTTGGATCTAGCTATCTGGGATCTACTCTATCTGGTAAGTTGAATTTGTTTCTACTGTCCATGTGTAGCATTCAGCACAGATTTGCATAATTATAATGTTCAGAATGTCTCAAATGTTCCCTCTTATAAGATCTTTCTCATATAAACACCTCCTAAAACAATTTCTCTTGGGAAACCTGTGTTCCTATACAAACCTTGCTTCTGTGTGAAAAAATGCATATAGTCGCTGTGTAAAGTTCCATCTCAAAATTTGGTCATCTGAAGTTATCTTATCTGAAGTAATAAGACCAGCAAAAACCTGCAGAGTGACATACATGAGGCAATGAAGAAGCACGCATCACTGGAAATGCTTGTTCTTTCAGTCTTAGCTTTTGTGGCCCTTTTGTTTCCTGTTTCCTTTCTTGTAGGAGGGAGTTGCTGTCTCTTGGTTGGCTGCATTTGTCTCTGTCCTCCTGCGTGAGCATTTAGTACAGATAAGTCTGTCCCTCTCTGATAATACAGTTGTGAATCTTCCTAGAGTTGACCAGCCTAAGCGTGGGATTTGAGGTTCCTAGTACAGGCAGTGGAGATTTACAACTGAAGTGATGAAATTCACTCACCTATGACAATTTAGCCCACAATAACAATTTTAAATGTCCTTATTCTAAAGGCTGTCATTTGAAGATTCAATGGGTTAAAAATTAGCTTGCTTCAAAAACACCTGTATTTGCAGCAAGGTTTTCTTCAAACAGCTCAGATCAGTCAAATTGTCTTTACTCCATCTCACCAAAATGCCACAAGTTGATTACAACATTTCCCCAAATATCTACCTTAATTACATGGTTTCTGAGCTGCAACACTACTGCTCATAGTTCAGTGGTTGCATAAACTCCCTAGCGAGAAATCTGAACAATATTTAATTAGCCTGGTCCTGCTGTGTGATACTCCAAACACCCTGTTTACCCAATTAAGACAAAGGTTGCGTGATCTTATAGTTAGTAAGTGCCTAAGCCTATGTACTAAGCCTTGCAGCTGGAAACTGGAAATGTAAAATGTACATCTCTCCTTGTAAGCCTTAATTGTGCTATGTCTAAATAACACAAAGCAGATACAGAATAAAAGGAGTCCTTTTCAAAACTCCTGGTTAAAACATCTGCAAGATCCAAAGGAGGCTCAACTAACAAAAGGGTGCAGGTCCATGACATGTTCTATCACAATAAAATAAAACAAAGGACATTACAGATCAGTGTTTAGATCTCTAATAATACGCCCAAGAAAAGGATCTTCAAAATAAATGTACTCTCCAGCACAAGGAATATAAGAATATTAATGTATGTGAAATGTACCTGAGATGCAGATCTTACAAGGCGATGGAAAGGAAGGAAGGAACTGCTTAGCATTCATATCTCCTCTCTACTTGTTTCAATAACATGTTTTTGTCCTGAATACAGAGTATATACAATTAGCATAACACAGCTTTTGCAAACACTTTTATTTCATTTCACTAATGGTGAAATAATTGCCTCACTTATCCGCAAGATAGCCTTGAAAATGTCTCTTTCAGTCTGGAGATCTTCCCATCCAGAACGGAGATCACAGCATGTTGCATTGCTTCAAGGAGCACCACAAACCAGGCCTGCTCCTCTGACTCAGGTGGGGTCTACTGCGGTATGTTTTGCTTTTTCCATGGGAGGACTTTGCTTCAGCCTCCATTTTGCTATTTTTTTTCCCAACAGTGAGCTCCCGATACCCTTACAAAAATCTGAAATTAATCTTTGAGGCCTATTTCAGTGTTTAGTAGAGGCAGTGATTAAAGTTAGGTCTTTATTTTCTTACACTGCTTTGAAAAGCACTGAAAAATTGAAAATTTGGGGAAATTTTGGGGAAAAAAAAAAAACAAACAGGAAAATCTGGGTGAATTTGATTTTCCAATGAAAAATCAAAGAAAAAAATCACCAAAATATAAAAGTCCATTTTACATCAGGAATCTATTTCCAAGCAATTCTATGATAACGTACATACCAGAAATCAACATGAGCTTTTATTCAGATCACAGCAATATTTACATTTATGTGGAAAATCTGAAAGGATAATCCTGGTCCTTTGAATAAAATCCATGGGATGCTTTCCCTGAATATTTAAAAGAAAATTATGTAGGCTGTTTTCAAAATAATATTATGAATGAAGAATATTTCAAAAGCTGTGTACTTTTTACTTATTTGCCTCAGAGGATATCTGTGATATTAATCTCGACTTTCCAAAGATTTTCTTAATGAAGATGTGTATCATTAGTTGTGTTTCATCCTAGAAGTCGCTCTTTTCCATCAGTGGGGAATTAATGTGCTTGCGCGTGCAGATGCATATGTGGGTGGGAGTCATCCACTGCCCAGCCACACTGGTTGAAGTCACTTCTACTAGGTGGCAAGGCAGCTAAAACTGAGGTGTTGCCATGGCTATAAGCAACATACACATATTGCCACAGTCCTTCCTGCTTTTTAAAAGTTTCTTTGATCATACTTGTGTCTGTCTTCAAAATTACTCTTATACGAAGCCACAAGCAGTCTGGCAGCATTGGAAAGATTGGGAGAAACAGCCTGGGCAAAGTGTATGTGTGGTGGGGTGTCATTGTCACTAGCATTTGTAGTCTGCAAAAATTGTTTGCCTGAAATTTACATTTTGATGAGAGACTCTCAAAACTATCCTTGCTAGGTGGGTGTAACGCCAGTGATGTGTGTAAGGACTGATGACTAATACTAAGAGGATGCATAATCCCTACTTTTCAGCGAGTTCCTGAAGTGAAGAAAAGCCAGCCGGATTATAAAATCTTGTCCGTTCTAAGAACCCAAACGTAAGTACTTATCAAAGATTTTTCATTAAGCCTTGCTTTCTGTAATTGCATATCTAACATTTAATTGTCTAATAAATTAGGCCAAAATTGTATTTAAAAGATGATTTAAAGACAGCCATTAATGTTACAGGTAAATTGATCAGCAGATCTCAGATAATAGGAGACAAAGAAAAATCACTCTGCAATAATTTTTACAACCTCCAGCAAAAAACTATCCAAAAAATCTTGTAGGAGTGATATCCACCACTCAGCCAGTTGGAGCTAAATTCAGGAAGAGCTGTTATGCAACCGGTTTCCCTTTTAGACATCTGAGCCTGATATTTAGGCAGAGCTAGCAGTTAAAAACTTCAGGCTCAGCTGCTGTCTAAATTGCCTTGGCACGTATGGCTACATCCATACTAATAGCTTCAGCTGTGCCAGGGAAAGTTCCCAGGCACTGGAACTTGAACTGTTTATTCTCTTATACTGTCGGCGTGGTCTTTGGCTTGTTTTGGGTCCACCATCACTGTCCCTAGTGTAGTTCAGGGCTTTGCGCAAACCAGAGAACATTTCCACATGACAGGTCTGGTGTGGGTATCCTCCTTGGTGGCTAAAAAAGCTTAATGGTATGGATTAGGATATGGCCACAGGGTCAAAGGACAGTTCAGGGAAAGTTCAACCTAATTTTATAGACATAGTCTAGGCATACGGGAGGGAAATTCCCACAGAAACATCCCATATATTTCTGCTTTGATGCATACACAAATTTGCACCCAGTTCCTGGCCATGTTCAAAAACTGGTGGATTGATCTGGCAAAGAGAAGTATCTCTCAACACTAATTTGATATAAATATATCAAATATTTAACCAGAATTTCTACCCAGGAAGAGGAGAGACTTGAATTTTCATGCCTCTAATGCGTGTAGTTTGGTTCAAACATTCCTGGTCATCTCAAAGAGCTGGTTGTTAGTTGAAGGGACATCAGGCCTCAGACTAGCTAGTTTATTATCACAGCACAAAACTTGGAAGTGAAAAATAAGAGCTAAATATATGCATGTGTATAGCCAAGGCAAAGGAAAAACTTCTTTCACAGAGCTCAGAGGATCCACACACACAGACCATCTCTTCTCTTAAACAAAGTGGTCTTTTACCTCCATTTTGAATACCGAGACCACATCTAGTTACATGAATAAATTGCCTTCCTTTCAAAAATGTTGAGTGTTCTTGAATCCCACTGCAGTCATGTTCCCACATATTAAAAATGCTAGGCTGGAAAAATTTCTAAGCACTGTTTAGTAGACAAAAGCCTAGGTTTTGTTTACAGACTCTTTCACAGGAGAATAATCAAGCTCTGTAGAGAGCTGCTACTCCATTTACTTGCTAGCCTTATTTTGACAGCCTTTGCTAGTCTGCCCTACTTTGAAAAGGGTGGGTTGATGTGGAAGCCAAAAAAGTGAAATCATATTTACTGTCAAAAAAATAAGTGTGTTTTAAGCTTTCATCTGCCACTAGCAAGTAATCAAAGATGGCAGTGGTAGCAGCCCTTGTAGTTAACCCAGTGCATGTTCATTAAACGGCAGGGGGTACCCAGAGTGTTTATTTCAGTAAAAACAATTAAGCATACATATATATATATATATATTCCAGTGTTAATGATTCCCTGTTGACAGAGCTGAAAAGGGAGTGCTTCTTGAGTTTCCAAGAGTGATTATTAAAGAGAAATAACTGTCAGTCTTCTAATTTGGGTGAATGCCAAGCAGACCAAAGGTGACAGAATAGGAGAAAAGAAGAAAAGAAGGAATATGCAGTGCTCATTATCAACATACTCTGTCTGTTTTATTTTTTTACATTGTCACAAATGAGCTTCACAGCTTTCCCTTTGTTATGAAACTGGCGGCCGTAACATGATCTATTTTCCATTACATCACAGTGCTGTTCCACGTAAGCCTGAGATGATTTCTTCCTAATTTCTTTCTTGGAATCATTCATCATTTTCTTTATAAAATATTACCTCTTATACTGCTGTTTCTCAAGCTTGTCCCCCATCTGTGGAGGATTTTACTTGCACTCCAGCTAGCTGTTTCTGAAAAAAAGATAGGGATTTTCAGGCTCTCCAAGGCTGTAGAGAAAGAAAAACTGTCATGGTGCCAGCACACCATATTCTCTGAAATCATGGTTGTTAGGACCCAGGCTAGGAATTGGTTGCACAAAAGATGAGGGGAAAAAGACCGTGCTCTTAGCATTGTTCTATAAAGGAAAAATATGTGAATGAATAAATGCATGACCCTACAAAGGTGTGGTACAGTTACAGGTTGGCTCATCCTGTTATTCAGAGTTAGTAAATGTTCATACACCACCTTTCATATTGCTGCACACTAAGTTCTGCTGGCTCATCGTGATTGTTATCTCTACTGGAAAGCAAGCAAACCTCTCATCTGTATGAGATTTGATGTGACATTCTGCATTTTAGCCAATTCCAGCTGGCTGCTCCAAAAAGGCAGGCAATGTTTCATAGGTACCACAGCTATTTCTCCTTCTTCAACCTCCTGAAGTAGTAGCCGTGGGGCTGTACGTTAAGCTGTGAGGTAAGGAACCATAAATTCACATTCTACTATATATAGATTTTCTTACCACCTCTTTTACTGACTTTGTAGTAATCCAACTGCAGTAGATGACCTGACTAAAAGACTCCTCTCTCTGACCTCTTTTCAGAGTCTCCTCTCCATATATCCCTGACTACATTGTATGAGTTCTACGGACATCATAATCTGTTTTCAAGCCTAAATTGTCAAAACCCAACCATACAAATGCCATCCCTCTCTGTCTTGTTCATTCCTATCTTAAAAACAACTTAGTTTGCATATGATCATTTTAGGAAGAAATGGGAAGGCAATGCAGAATAAAAATCCTGCCAGCATAAATTTCAACTGCAATCTGTTTATTTCAGTAGAAATATGGCTAAGAATGAACTTCTTGGTAGATCATGTTCATTCAGCCCTTCAAGCAAATGTATAAGGCACAAAACTGCTACGATCAGCCTATCATGGCATAACTATGCCATACCCCTTACTAGAACCCAAAATAGATTCAGGAATATACTTTCCATTGACTCCTGTCAAAGAGGAAAGTTGGCATAAATTTGAAGATAAATGGACATAGGCAGCTATCGTGTGAAGTCACAGTATCAAAACAGATTGTTTGGTTACACACAGTCATCAGTTAAATACTAGAAGATTTAGGATTCATAACGAGTTACTGGCCCTTTTAATCATGGATGAAATGTTTTGACTGGTGTGTATCATTTCTTATCTCTATAATTTAAAAAAGGCTGGGTTGTTCAATTCATACAGAATAAAATATATTTTATAACATAAAATGTTGTAACCTTTATATTAAACTGCTTTCCTAATTAATAAAAATCACTCCATTTTTTTTGCCATTGTCATACATTTTCTGTCGGTGCTGATGTTGCCAAATCAGTTCAAGGGACGTTTGTGGTTATAGATACATATGTGAGATCATGTAGAAACAGGGGCAGCCCTGTCCTTCAAAACACCAGGTTTTGCAAAATGGTTTTAGCTGGGAATTTTGCTGTTATCTGAGTCACCAAGAGGTCAAAACTGAGGAGAGTTCAGCTTGATGTTTTTTGGATCAGGAATGACATGTCCAGCTGTTATGTAGCCGTTCTTTCCTGAGGATCATAAGAATAATAAATAAACAGTTCTGCCTCGCTTTATCCTCCTGAAGAGCAAGTAGGTTTCTGTGAGGCTGCTGCATCCATCGGCTGGGGCAGTGCAAACAGGTGAGCCCGGCATCTCGGCAGGTTTCTTCCTCACCATCTCCTGCCATTCCCACTGTTACCTGGTGTACCTCTTCCTAAGTGAAAGCCACGGTGCCATATGGTTTTGTTTTGCCAAAAGGAAATCTGCCAAGCCTACCCCACCTTAAGATAATAATTTCCTCACTGCTAGTCATCACTTCAAGGCTGACACAACAGAGATGTGGAAAGCCATCACCCTGCTGGTGAAAACAGCCTCATTGTGTGCAAATCCCCAGCTGAGCTTGAATTGAGTCATAAAAAGGTGAGGGTCATTCTGTGAATTGGCTGAGAAAAGAATCTGCTAATGCCTTGAACCACTCCAGTAAGGCTTTCAGTGCTCTAATACAGTTGTAATTCATTCCAATATTTTCAGTCTGGAAATTGAATTCCGAGTTTTTTACAATGTATTGATTCTTTGAATGCGTGCATTATAGAATGAAGTTTCCCACGCGTAAACTCTGGGCCAAATCCTAATACCACACTGATGTAAATTCATAGTAAATGTGTTTATGTCACCAGTGATTTCAGAGTAACAGCTCTATTATAGTTTCTGGACTCTGTAATGATATTTTGATTTAAAAATATATATTTCCGATGTGACAAGGTCAGAAATGTGTAGTAATATTAAAATAACATAGCTGATTTAAATAAAATGTAAACAGAATTTTGTTAAACTTTGAAATATACTGGATACAATAGAAACTAAGTTACTCCCATTAAAAAAATAAAAATAAAAAAAATAATAAATAAATAAAGCAGAACTGCCCCTCATTGCTTTTCATTTTTAATTTAACATTCTGCATCCAGTACAAAAAATAGTGTTTCCTTGTAAAACAGTAGTGACAGATATGCTTAACAGATTCCATCTCTTTGTATTTTATCTGCTGCAGTACCTATATCCTATATATAATACAGTTTACAAATGCACTAACTTAATTTGGTATGTAATACAATAGTAAAAAATAATTATTAACAAAGAATGGCCTTTAGCTAAAGCCAGGATTCTTTGCACTGCTGAAACAAGATATATTAAATGCTGTAAATGAGGCAGGCTTGCTCTTTACTATTATTATTTACTTAGGGCTTGGAATAAAATTCCATATACTATGAAGACAGTGGGAGGTTTTCTCTTCTTTTTGATATACTAATATTGGATATTTGATTTCCTATTTAGGATATGGGACATTAGTCATATGTAATGACTCAGCCTGTTGCTTAATGAATAAAATTTTGCCTTCTGCACTGAATGCTTTCCTGAACTGGCCTGCTCTGGGATCTAGAGCAAGTTCAGATAACGCAGCTTTGGCCCAGACTGCATCACAGCAGCCTCTTGGGATGCACCAGCGATAACAATCCCAACTGGGACCTCTGCAGCACACTGTGTTGAAGCTGTTAGTCCTCCACACAAAGCTGCCACCTATGGCTTAGGAAGCTTCTGAGGTACAGCTCTCTAAATTGAAAGAATATTAGCATGTTTTGGCTGTTCATATATTCTTCCCTAGGCATCTGCTGTAGGCTGCTGTCACTGGACACTGTGAAATTTTCATCTGATCTGGTCTGCCCATTCCTATGTTCTTTTGTACCCTCTGCTTTTACACGAGGCTGTACCTGGCAGTCTGTTGTACGGTCAGTGCTGTGGTGCCTCTGCAGGGCGGTAATGTCCTTCTGTGATGCTCATTCGCTGTACTCACAAGGAAGGGGGTTATTATTGACCTTATACAATGGGCTTAGGCTCCACTTACAATGTATGTCTATGCCTTTGTATGGGAGCACTCTTTATTTAGTCTGTTTTCTTTAGAACATGTTCTCAAGTTGTCAAAGTATGTGCAGTCCAAAATGGTAATACAGGGAGTCTCTATTACCAAGGAATTGAGGCCTTGAATTTTCACAACTTTTCACATCCTCTTCAGAGGCTCACAAATGAGAGGAGAGGCATTTGCAGGATATAACCATATTAACTTATTTATTATTGTGGTAACAAACTTTCGGGATGATAGTTTACGCTATCACACTAGTTTACACTACCACGTAGTGTTCTAGCTCTACTCCCACTTTCTACAGGCCATGTAATTAGGATTGATTCTAAGGAAATCATTTCTTAGCTCCCAGCTAGGCCATGACATTTGGTTATTAGAAAGAGACCTATCTGTAGATAACGATCTTGTGGTCTAAGATGCAACTTTGCACCAGGCCTTAAAGCACCCAGGTTGCCCTACTTCACAGACACCTTGATTTACTGAGTCTCACACTTGCCTAAGGTGTTTTTTTCCTCTTTGCCTTGTTTGGGCCTTTATTCTTTTATATTGTGTCAATCATAGCACAGTGCCAAAACCTGACCCAAAGATTAAACAAACAAAGAAACTTAAAAATGTTTTGAGTCTGACTGTGGAGCCTCTCCTACACAGGGCTATGGTGCAGTAAGGAAATTCTTCAAAGTGTGTTCTGTTTTCACTCTCTTCTAGTGCTGAGTGTTAAACATTTCTTTTTTCTTTTCTTTTTTTTTCTTTTTTCCTGTGCTGTATCACTAGTGCCAACTCTGTTTGATCCATGATGAGACCAAATTTCCTACTTCTGCCTACAACGCACTTGAGAACCTTTTTACTAGAGCCCATAAGAGCACTTTTACACCTTTTACACTAAGGATTAAAAAAAATACCTTTTTTTTTTTTAACATAGTACTTTCATATACAAAATGCAGCGAGCCAAAGCATTATACATACCAGGAGTTATTATGGCAAGCTCCTCCCACTGTTTCCCCAAAGGTCACAGCTCAGAGTTGAAAGCTATGCAGAACCAAATGCTAAAATGCTGCTGCTGCTTTCTGTGAAGTGGTCTTAAAAGTTGGTCCCTCTGAAGTTGGGCCATCTCTGACAATGTAAAGAATGGTTTGTTTTTTCTCTCTTAAGTACTGCTGATTTCACACAAAGAGGAGGGGACATTGGCTTTGCAGATGTGCTCCTTGATTTCAGGATGCAATTCTACTAACTCTACAGCATTTTGGGGGCTCTTACAAAGTATATCCATGACATTTGAGTGCTCAAAGATTGTAGTTGGCTTCTGTTGCACAGTGGTACCTCAGCATTTTCCTTTGCATTTGCTGAGAGTAAAAGTCATCTTCTAGTTTGAAGTACTGTACTGCAGAGGGAAGGACAGGGTAGGTGGGGTCTATCTCATTTAACTTTAGGTGTCCACACCTGAGCTAGTCACTATAATCTTCCTTTAGCATCAGTGAAGGAGTAGAGGTAGTTCTGTTCTGGTTTTGCCACCCAAACCTAGTCAGACCTAACCCAACTACCTGTATAGCACTGCACTGTACAGCACCAGCTTGCCTCTTGTTGTACAACATGTGTAATGCTGCCCATCATTTCACATGTTAAGATTTTATTTTCAATTTTTCCCAAAAACATTAATTGAACTTTAATTTAATTAAATTTTCTTGGAAATTTCACCTAACATGAATTCTTCTTTCCCAAGCATGACGTGACACAATTTCTTTGTTTTTTGCCACATTAGATATGTCCTTATCCATGTTTCATTGTGAACATGATGTGTTACAGAGGAGTGTAGCTTAAGTACCTTCCCAGCAACCGTGTGTTTTTTTAGCTGTCAACATCTGCTACCACTGCTGTGATGCTTAATGTTGGAACTAAGAGTAAGGTTTGTCTCTTGAGCTTATCATACCTCTGTGCATCGGGAAACTAACTCAGTGGAGGAAGGTGGTCACTTGATTAAATGCAGAGGGTAAGAGACATGGATAGTTAAGAACAAAGAAAAAGAAAGATGTGGGGCCAGAAGAAAAAACTCTGAGTGGGTACCAGAAACAGAAATAGGCAGATAACCAGTGGAGATTTAACAGAAAGATAGGTAGCTGAGTGCACAAGCCAGGTAAAAAACGGTCAGGAAAGAAAATAAAAGAAGGGCACGTGTATGTAGTAGACTGGGGCAGGAGGCAGAAGAGAAAGCATGGGGGGCTAGGGAGAAGGGGCAGAAGCATCTCATACCACTAGAGCTGCAGAACCTGGCCGTGCCTCTGGCCACCAGGTTTCTTTACTAACAACCCTAATGCTTTTCTAAAGGATTATTCAGGTCTGCAATAAGACCACAGCTATAAATACCATTTATTTAAAACTGGTTATCTGTTGGTAACTTTTCAATCTCAGGTTAATTCTGAATATGCATTTTGCATATAAATCTATTCCCTCAGATTTCCTTTTCCTCACATGTCATTGGATATAGTAGGAGCCAGAAAGCAAAACCCCCGTCAGCACAGAGAGCACATGCAAATGGGTTTTGTCTGTGCACATAAAAACATAGCCATGAGAGAAATTCCCACACATTAGATGGAAAAGAGGTGTAGAAACATGTAGAGGGAAACTGAGGTTACACTAAAAATGCAAAGCTATTGATTATTGTATACACTGAGAAGAAATATAGGAAGGTACATTATTTTTGCCTTCCATTCTTTCTGTAAAGTTCCAGTGCAACCCTTCACAAGCCTCACTTGAATGAAATATTCCAGTGAGAGCCAATTCAACTTTACTTCACTGGGCTATAATGCCTTTGAAAATTGTCTCAATCTTTCCATTACATTACCAGCAGAGCCAAACTCTTAATAATATGTTGCATGACTCCAGACAATACTTACTTATTGCACAAATGTATAGTTTAGTCATGATTCTTCTCAGGTTGCCAAGACGGAGTAGATAAACACCAAAAAATGTCCATGTTATTCATGGGATAAATCCCAAGTAAATTTTCACATCTACCACTGTTGCTTGCAAATGCGTTAACTTTATGTTGAGTAGTCAGAATGAGGGCATTTGGTTTGAATGTATTCGACTTCAGGAATAAAATATTCTTCGGGTAATGGACAGTTGAGTAGTACGTAAATCAGATGAATTTTGGGGCAAAGTTTAAAGGGGCTGAGGAGGTGGATATTGAAAGCCTTTAGCCTATTGACCTGTCCTCTGTCCTTCAGCAGGACTTAGAGCTGACCTTTCTTTCAGCAGATAAACCAAGAAAACCAGTCTATAGCCAAATGCACGTGCACTCCAGCTTTAAACTCTAGAAGCTTACAGCTTCCTCTGCTTCTCTTGGAAGTTTTTCCTTTTTCTTAACAATCATGGAGGTGACAAAAGCTCTGCTTAATACCACTTTTGACCAACATATATTGAGGGAAATGTATTAATTCCCAGTTCAGTCTGGTCTACTGCAAGTCTTTATATATTATGAATCCATTTCCAAGCTTTTAAAACAAATTTGATTTTTTTTAATAACCTATGAATCTTAAGATTCAGTTGGAAACGTTTGAAGCTTTGCAGGATATAAGTGGACCTGATTTATTATTCTTGCTTCTTTAGCCTACGGGTCAACAATCATTACTTTCTGTCTCTTACTCTAATCTTGCGCTGGTCTATTTAGTCTGCCAACTGTCATGTTGGTGGATTGAGGTTTCCTGTAGTTCTACATAACAGAAAGTTAGTCCAAAGAGTAAAACATTTCTGAATGAAAATGCATGATTTGCTAAGAAAGCTATTAATACAAACATTGTTATTTTCTAAATAAACGCAGCAAAGCTACTGTCCAGTCTGATGCTGGTTTCTGCCGTTCTAGCTTATGAAACCTTGAGCAGGCCTAAAATTAAAGAGCCTGATTTCTGTTGGCTTTAAGACAAAGACCAAAAAATGAAACCCATTTGCTCTCTAATCTGGTTTCAGAGATTTTTTTCAAGGTCAGAATAAATCATTAGCTTTTAACGATTAAAGTATGTGATGGTTGTAAATGTGGTCACTTGCATGAAAACATGTGATTTAGTATCTCTGGCAGTTGGAGAAATATGTTTCCCTGCTAAAGTTGTACGGCCTTTTCAGTAGGGGAAGTACTGGATTACCAGGGCAAAATGATGTTTACTGTTTTGTAATCTACTTTTGTTGCTTGTCTTTTTGGACAACAGCTGGAAGAGAAATTGGTGTGAAGTATCAGGTGTCTCTCCTGCTCTTTTTGTGTTATGTCTCTGTCCCTTTTGCCCAGTGGGTGCTTTGTTGTGCTGGACAGATGGCCCGCGTCCTGTGGGCTGAAACAGAGTAGACGTCAGGTGCCTCTTAGTGTCAGGTACCTGACAGGTCTTTCTTCCAACCCTTCCTCCATCTGTTCTCCATGTGTGCGTGCACGCGTCTGTCACATACATACATATACCTATACTACACATACACACCACACGTGTACACGCGCGTGTACACTGAATTTGTGCAAGGCTTGGAAAGCAATACTCTGAACTGCAAGAGCAGAAAACAGAGGGTGAAATGCCCATCCTTGAAATGTTTTGTGGCCAGTATGAGAAGTGTGGCTTCCCAGTGGGAGAGCCTCTGCTGTGCATAGTAGAGAGGAAAGATCAGCAAAAATGAATAGGTAACTGGTGACAAGAAGAGAAAGATGAGATAATCACTGAGGAGGAGTGGAAGGCAACGTGGTATTACTTCTTAGCTTCTTCTCATTTATACTGATTTGTAAATCACATAGCCCTGAAAGCATGCTGGGAACTTTGTAGAAAAATTTTAGAAAGTATTTGTAGATATTGCATAACCAATAAGATTTACACTGAAGGGATGATGAAGTGAGAATGTAACAGCAAGAGCATGAACCTACTCAGGCTTCTTGTGATCATAGCTCAAGCTTTTTACTTGAGGCAAAATCTTTTCAGGGACAATGCACGACACATGGATGTCGAAAAGAAAGAAGCATGTAAAAGAGGAAGTGGGGCAGAAGTAAAGGATGACCGAAAGTGTCCAGGGCATACAAAATCAATCTGAGGATAATAAGAAGACAGGCAACTGGACTTACATGAAACCATATTCAAAAAATTTTGTCCAGACTGACAAAGAGAAAAATCTGTAACCAAACAGAGTGGTGCTGTGATGGACCATGTGGCAGAAGACCTTTTCTACAGTGGGGTTGTGTCTTTTCCCACATCTCTTAGCTATATGGGAGAATTAGACTACGTTGAATTAAAGGTCTGCCTGACTGTAGCTGTATAGATTGACTAAGCCAATTCATTCAAACTTTACTCATTTTTAAGACAAAGGAGAACTTGGTGACTGTGTGGTATGAGGTTCACAGAGAAGTGAACAAAAGGCAGGAAAGAAGAAGTTGCTAGAACTAGGAGATAAGCAGGCAGCAATTTTAAGAGCTGAAACAGGTAGTGTATGGTCAAAAGGGAAATAAATGGGAGAAAGTTTAAAAAAATTGGGGGTAATGATTTCATTGGAAAGAATTATACATCTACTACAACCACACATGGGGGACAAAGAAGATAGGAGAAATAAAAATACATGAATACAGGGGGGATCTGACATCACGTCGCATCTGATCAGACTTGACCAAACCATAGTGGCAGCAAAATGTGAAGACTGACACTTTCAAAGAGACAGAAGTAGGTGGAAAGGGGGAGGGAGAAATGGACTTGTCTGTGATGAGAATGAAGTAAACCACCATGGTAGGAACTGTAACTTGTTCAGACTGCTTTAAAATGTATTAACCAGTCGTATATGGGACTTCACAGCCATTACATTGTTCCTGTAATATGAAAGGATGAGAAGAAAGGCAGACCTTCCTAACAGAAGGCTTCCCATCCTAATGAAGGTGTTTATACAAGGCTAGTTACCCCATCTTTGCTCACTTGTTGGAGACAAAGGTGCTCATGAATAGGAACAGCCAAAGCACAGGGCACCTGGTCTGCCCTGATTGTCCCCCAGGGACGATTTCAGCCCAGGTGCAAATTAGAGCTGCTGAAAAAAAGGAGAGTCCCAGAGGAGCAGGTGGGCTTTGCATGTCCAGAAGGATAAAAGAGGCTGTTAAAATGACACATCTGGGTCTCTGTCAGGTAGAAGATGATGAGGGAAGCCCTAATCCCTTTTAAAAGGCAACCACAACCTGGCATTGGTGAGATCTAAGCAACTCTAGGTATTCAAGTACAGAAAGTAAACAGAGAAAGACGGTATTTATCTGATGATTTGAAGGAAATAAAGCTCAAGGTAATGATGAGATGTATTCAGTTTTAGGCAAATCTCACTTCCACTTGAATTACTGGGAGAGTCTTATTGCCTCGAAGGAGATTTAGAATATTAAAAAGCATCAGTTAGATTGTGAAGACAAAAAAAAAAGTCACTGGTACAACTTTTTGAACATAACATGAAATGTTAATCCTGGGAATTCTGGAAAGGTTTATCTGATTTTGGTTCCAAAAAGCTGCCGGGGAACCTATCCTGAAGTTGTATTATCCAAACACTATATTTTCTAATTTTTCTGTAGTCAACAATCTCCTCTGAACAAAGGTAAAATTATTTTGCTAGAGCTTCCAGGACTGTTGTTAGATCTTTGTATCTGCCAGATCTCAACTGTGCTTTCTAAAACCACATAGCAGGTTTTTCTGGCCTTTTTTGGCATGCAAGCTCTTTTCAGTACCAATTCAACAGAAATGTGAGCTAAATGCTGTTTCAAACATAGTAGTGCACAACCGTCAGCTCAAATGTACAGTGCTTCTGTAAGAGAGTGTAAACCAAGTGAATAAATTTAAACATATTCAAACGTATTTGAAAATATTTTACCCTCAGATTTTACTCCCTTACTACTTGGGGATAAGCACGGGCACCTCATCTCTACGTATTTCTTTTACCTAATCTGTTTTGACTGCTGCCTAAGCGATAGCTACGCAGCAGTGTAAAGTCCTTGAAAGAAGAAGAATGTTAAGCTATTGTTGGAGGAAACAAGTAACTGTTGTATTTTACTTTGGCAGTAACACAAATGCATTTTTAATACCCATTTGTTTCATCTAAAACCATTAAGGGAGTTTTTTTCCTTTTCTTTTCTGTCTGTTAGAAGCACAATCTGCATTTTCCATCACGATAACAGAAATCCTACAGGAACTTTACAATTAGTGTAGCTCAGCACTGCTACCAAATCCTGCAGGAGCTGACAGTTCTGTTGCTTTGTGTTGATGGATGGCTAAGCAATTCAAAACAGTAAGGGGTTTTAGATTTAAAAATGAAACATGCAATCAACATAAAACAAGTTTAGTGCCTTAAAATATAATGTAGCAAACCCTTTAACATTTTCACAATTTTTTTCCTGGTTTCCTGGTTTAGCAAGGGCCCACCACCTGGCAGAAGCAGGCTGCAGAAGTTGCCATTCTCGCTTCACATTCCAGGTGCAGGGGCTACAGAAAGCTCCCTTTGTTCATGCCTCAAATGTGAATGAACAGTAGCAGCTTTTATAGCTCTGACACCGAGTGTGAGCCATAACAAGAGAAAACATGAAATGCTGGTGTACTCTGAGGCAAAATTATGCCTTGCAAAAAGATACAAATTTTAAATATATATATGTAATATCAAAACAAAGCACAGAGATTTAAACACAAAATCGCAGTGACTGGAAATTCTGATTTGCAGGGAAAAGAAGGGAAAGAAGTTCAATGATTGTGAAAGAGGAGAGATAAGATGGGATTAAAAAAAAATAATAATATTAATAATAATAAAATCCTATCTCTTTTAAAGGTTGTACAGAAACACTTTCTGCACTCTTGCATCTTTTAAAATGCTCAGCCTCTCAATTCAGCCGATCATCAGCTCCTATCTCATGCTCTAAACAAATTACCCACATTAAAAATGCAAAGCCAAACCCCATGCTCTGCTGGCTGGCATCGCCCCCCTGGCTTGGGTGGCCCCAGTCCAATGGCACCATCTGAAGATCTCGCCAAGAGGCTGAGTGAAAGTGCATTCGCTTGGGTGCTGGTGCTGCTGCACGGCTGCTCCCTGCCTCCAAGCCAGCACCAAGAAACATCCCCGCACCCTGCGGCCTGGCCAGGGGCAGGAGGACAGCAGCCTGAGCTTCCTTATGATGTCCCCCTTCCCTTCCCTTCCCTTCCCTTCCCTTCCCTTCCCTTCCCTTCCCTTCCCTTCCCTTCCCTTCCCTTCCCTTCCCTTCCCTTCCCTTCCCTTCCCTTCCCTTCCCTTCCCTTCCCTTCCCTTCCCTTCCCTTCCCTTCCCTTCCCTTCCCTTCCCTTCCTTTCCCTTCCCTTCCCCAATAATGATTCCATAAATTGCCCCAAATGTGACTTCACAGTTACAGAGCCACCCCTGACTTCTGTGCTTAGAGCAGATCATATTTCACCACTGAGATTTTTTGGAGCAACATTGACAGCATTTACTTTTCTAAATTTCACTTTTCTTTTGAAGTAGGAGTGGATTTCTTTAATCCTTTTTTTTCTTATCAGAAGCCAAATAAACAAACAGCGATGCTGAACCCCTACACTGAGTAAAGGGAGGGCAAGAGAGAATTGAAAAAAAAAATATAGGAAAAAGTGGATTTTCTCTCCATAGTTTGTGGAGAATCTGTGGTAAATAGTTTGTTGCAATCTCAGTTTCAATGCAATCTGACTCAAATGATAGGCTTTTTCATTATATGGCAGCCTTGCAATCAAGTGTTTATCTTTGTACCCCTATGTATTCTGTACAGATACTGAAGATGAAGCTTTGTTCTGTGCCTATCCAATATTGAATTAAGAGCTGGGGGAAGGCAGGGTGAAGATGCTTACACTCAGTATGTTTTGACGACTCATTTTACACTGAAAAGTTGCCAGATATGCATCATTTCCATTCGCTGGGAAATGCTGTTTCAGTCAACTGAAATTGTTTTTGATCTAGGGTGGGGGTCTTCAACCTACAAGCAAATGGAGACCACATGGTAATTATCCTCATGTTGATGCCAAAGCCAAAAAGCTGTTGTTTAAAAAAAAAAAAAAACTGAACCAAAAGAAGAGAAGCTGTGTAGCTAAGATCTGTGTACATTTGGAGTATAATGAAAGAAATGTCGAAGACCACAAAGTAGATGTGATGAAACAAGAAAAATTAACATTCATCTTCTCTAAGTGATCAAAACCTGAGTCTATAGCACTGGAGTACCTGAATATTAGTAATGCCTTAAGTACAGTAACACAAAAAGAAAAGTTGCAAAGGTAATTTAGGTAGCTGGGAAACTGGGACACATTCTGGTTTGGAAGGAATACATGGATTTTACATAACCTCTGTTCTTCCCACTATCTTAAAGATGAAGATTAGATACTTGTCAGATATCTGATTTCAAAGAATTTCTGAGGCATTTTTATTGCACTACTTTTTAAAGAGGTGGAGCTGCTAGTGGTTTTATAATGGAAACAGTTGCTATTTATGGGCTTTAATTTAATTGCTTAATTGCTGCTTCAAAATGCAAAGGACTAGAACTTGAGCCAAGAGTCATTTTTCTCAAAGAAAATATTTATTAAAAATGAAAGCCAACCTTCACCGTATCATGCAAGCTGGAAACTGTAGCAGAGCTGGTTGGGGAAACCGAGTCAACTGCTCAGTCACAGTGGAAAAAGAGACCAAATAAGAAGATACTTCTTTGAATTTCCCCCCGCCCCCAACAGCCGCATGTAATTTCAGTGACTTTGTAGAAAGAAATCTCAACAGTTTTCTCCCTCTTCAGGAATGTCCATTAATGCAGCCTTTAAGGGTAAACATACACTCTCCAAAGGGCTAAGAGCAGGTCAGGTAAAGGATTTACAGTGTTGCCTAAGGTACACATCTGCTTAGTGAAGTTCAGAAGGAAGTGTAAATGGGTGCCGTGCCTAACTTCTTTTGACTGGATTGTCTCGTTAGGTGGCTTGCCTATCGAATATGTATGCCTAAGTACACGTGGAAATTCACCATGTGATTGCAGTAGTATTCAGACGGGCATCAGGTAACAAAATTTCATATCCATGGGGTTTTCAATGAAGGATAACCATGTCTAAGGCACAAATGGGATTGCCTGGAAAAAAGTCCTCTCTGTTCAGATGCCTGGTTTGACAGTTTACAGCTGCCTCTACATATCAGAGATAATGAGAAAAAATAGACGTATGGAAATCAGACACACATTATAGAGATAGGAGCTATCTTATTTCACAAGGGTACCTCACGAGATGATCTTTTCTTGGCTCAAAGCTCATGTGGCAGGCATGCGTGTGAACATCCAGCAATAATGGACTCCATTTTGAATTCCTGGCATCCTCAGCTGGCATCTAGCTGAAGAACCCAGGTGATTCCAGATAGGTTGTTCTCATTGCTTCTCTTCTTTGGAGAGCTTCATTTTCAGAAAGTTTCTAATGGGGGGTTTATCTTCAAGCATGGAAAGCAGAGGTGGTATGCCTACTGATTGTTAAAGAAGTATTTAACACACCAGCACAATCCGTTATGGTAATATATTAAGGAATATCTTGTGCATCTGTGCTATAGTAGATTTTAAGAATGAACACATTGACATTCGAGGAGCCTAATGAGTCATCTAACCCATCCATGCGATACGCAGAATTAATAACTCTGAGCCCTTGGATATTATCCTGAGAGTAAGCTCAGGAACAATAAATAATTTATAGTCCATTTATAGTTGCAAGTCTTTCATTCTTACAGATACATTTGGAGCAGGAGCAGAATTTAATAGTGCAAGAAGCACAACAGGGATGGCAGCGAAAAGCTCCTCTTTGGTGTTATCTTTGGACACAATGGTCTGCGCCGAGCTCTGCATAACTCAGCCAATTCTCACCCTTGCACATTCAGGCATGAAGTTTAAATTCTCAGTAGACCATTATAAGCTCTCATTGAAGTTGGTGTAAATCCAGAGCAGCTCCGATGAAGCCAGTGGATGAAGTTAACCTGAATTTACTGCCGTGTAACTGGGAGTGGGTTCTGAGCTCATCCACACATTTTGTTCTCTAAATTTCTAGGCCAAATCCTGATAGCCTCAGAGAGGCAAAACTCCCGCTTTGTCATCAGCAGAAATTCTGACTGGGCCAACAGCCCTAGGTTTGCCCTTTAGTCTCTTCTTAACACTCCTAACAACTCCAACTGTCAGCTCCCCACTCCTTTTGGAGACTGACAACAGGAACTGAGGGCATGGAGTCTGGATATTACCAGAGGTATTTTCAAACTGTATGTCTACCAGAAGAGCAGAGGTGTTTGGTAGGGCGATGCCTGCTATGCCACCATCCCACCCCTCCCCTCACAGGCTGGAAAATTTTCTGTTTGATATCTGATCCATCCCCACTTCTGAAAAAGTCACCTTTCATTTCTGCTTCCTCATTATTCTTCCTCCTCGTTCATCTCTTGAAATGTTATTCAGGCGATCTACTTTACTTCTGCTGTGGCAGAGCAATGCAAAGATTGGCAACCTAAAACTCCATTTTTCCAAAAGAGCTTATCTGCCACGAGCTGACAGACCGCTGCACTTCACCATGCAGCCTGGGCACCAGGCATCAGTGAGTAGCATGTCCCTTTCCTGCCTTCTCAAAGTCCTTTTCCGCTGGGAAGCAAGCTCTAAATTGCATTGCATCTGAAATGAAACTCTCTGGGCTCGTACTCTGAAGTGCTATTACAATTGTAGGTGCTGTAAAATAGATGTTTTATACAACAAAATACTGTTTTTTCATGAGAGTTTTATGTTAATTTCTCCCACTTAATTGCTATCTACAGGGGCATCTCTTTTCATTAATTTTTTAACAATAGCCTTATTACTCCATGTTTTTATTAGATCTAAAATTGGTATAAAATGACAGATGTTTACAGTTTCACCGTACAGAAAATGGAAAGAAAGACTCAATACAAATACAAAGAAATGATATCAAATCTAGCTAATTACTAAATGCAAAACACCTAGGTTCGGGACAAGAAAGTAGCTCAGGAAATAGTGAATCATAAAGGCAGAGAATAGATAGATATAGTATTCTGAATTGTAAGTCTCTGAGAAATGGACAAATGGAGGACACTGACAATTTTCCACAATAAAGTGTCTTACTGCACTGGAACTGAAATTTTACTTAAAGAAACCAAAAATCCTTCCTAAAGATGGGCCTGCCACTCTGTTCAGACTCTGACAGTATGCTTGAATGAATTAACTGGCCGTAACCCAAACCACTGTGACTGGGAATTTATGGAAACATGGCATATTCCCTCTTTTTCCTTGCCTAAATTGTGATAATTTGGTGTTGAAAAATGCCTCTTGCTGTGTTTTGAAACCCATTCCTGAAATGATCGATGATTGCAAAATTGCTCGTTGCAACATCCTGAATGTCTTAAGTTCAGTTTTTAAATGTCTCTGATCTCAAGGGCCAAAGAAGGTTTTCTATCGACTCCTGCACAGCCTGAGACCTGTGCTGGGAGGGTCCCAGACCTGCACCGATGCAGGTGCCCGGTGGTGAAGAAGACCGGGCAGACGGGGGGGCAGTGCCAGCAGGCCCCGTGCACCCAGGCTGTGGGGACCACAAGGCCTTCATCAAAGGGACTGTCACAGAAATGTTTCTGAGTGACACCACCGCTGTTCAGACACCTGTGATGACATTAGGGTCCAGTGGTGCTAATAATTCTGTACACAGGGTGGGTTGTGGCATGTCCCTACCCCACATGCTCGGAAGCACACTTGAGGCAGCGGCAGCGCAGTGCAGGCCCCCTGCTGCCCACCTGGGCACACCAAGGGGCAGATGCCAGAGCTGCCAGCACAGCCCCAAGCATCATGGCTTATAGCGAGGACACAGCCACCCTCTGGAGTCCCAGGGATGCTCTTTTAGCATTGCTTCATCCAAAAGAAGCTATTCAGTGCTTTAGAGAAACTTTTGCCATTCTTTCTTCTTGAAACTTCAGCTGGAGATGATTTTGTTCAACTCTCTTCATCGGTTATTCAGTGATACAGAGGGCAAATGAGTCTAGAAGAGAATTGCAGAACTCTTTCTTTGTCTTCCTACCAAGGCAAGCCCTTTCCCAAAGCAATCCATAAAGGATTGCTGTGCTCGTTTAGATGGTTTTGCAATGCCAGGCCTAAGCTGGTGTCAGCAGCAAATGACAACAGCCTTGCCAAAAACCTCTCCTATTTCCTTTACAAAGTGTCCACTTCTGGAAAAAAGATCTAAGATTTGCAGTTCAGCTACGATGTTACTTAATCTAAGTGATTTAGCTGAAGTCACAGGTGCTACATTTACACTTGCAGCTTTGAAACAATTGGCTTTTGCCAAGCAGAGATAAAGTTAATGCTTGTCTGCAAGTTTGGAGGTTTTCTCATTGTTTTGCTCATGAATTTAACTATTTTTTATTAACTTTGGATGACTGGAAAGATATAGTTGGCTTTTTAGCACCAATGCTAGAAGAATATACCTCCAGGGTGATGGTCTAATTTTATTTCTTGACATGCATTTTATTTAGGGAATGATATATATCCAGCCCACTCAGCACCTGCTGTCTTCAGACACATCAGCCATTTATGTCAATTATGTAGGGTTCCCCTCTAGACTCAGAAGAGCAGCTCTTTCACTGCAAAGCCCCCTTCTGCCCTCACTTGGTTTTTATCAGATTCTCATCTCAAACTGCTACCACAGCCAGTTGTGCTGGAGAGGTCAATCCACAAGGAAAGGGCATTTTTCGATTTTGAGGTGAGATACCTCAAAGAGCTCTAGCTCTGAAACTTAGACTCTGGAAATGTGTCATTCCTTTCCTTTCATCCCATGTTCCTATTTGCTTAATGCTGTGTTCATAGTTCAATTTCACCAACCCACCGACTGGCTTTACCGTACTAAGCGAAGCAATGCCTGACTCACTGTAAAGATCTACACAAACCTGCAGCAGAGGCTTTGGAAGTCATGCTAAACTACTTCTGACAAGGTTGTTAAAAAAAAAAAAAAAAAAAAAAAAAAAAGACCCGTATCTTTGCTTCTTTATGGAATTTTAGGGGAAAATTCATCCCATTATAAAATGAGAATTACACAAAATGTTTCAACTGAACAAATGAATGCAAATTTGTAGTAACTAGTATTTAAATGAGAACAGCTTTTGCAAAGCACTCCTATGACATGTGGATTCATTAAGAATGACAGGAATAGGGAATGTTTCCTACTTTTCTGCCGTAATGCTCTTAGCTCCCCAATTAAGTGCATGCTAACTCTGCTGTACCACAACTACGTATATGTTTTACATACTGCTCCTGTGGGCATGTACTTCAGGCTTGCCATTTGGGGCACCAGCGCTCACAGGGGCCTTGGTTTCTGGTTTTGCCTTACATCTTTAGCCCTAGCCCCAGTGGTACACAGACAAGGTCAGTGGACAAGAGCAGCATAAATGCATACATTTGGGCACAGAAAGCAATAAACAAAGTAATAAAACAAAGCATTGGCATTGTGTCGACAAGTAATTTAAGAACATAGCTTCAATTTCTTTTTGCAGAGCAGTAAACACTGATAACTGTTTCTAAAATAAATCCTGAAAGATATACATTAATTTTCTGAAAATGTTTCATCACTGTTATTCTACTTGTAGACAAAAATGTCCATAATCTGCATCAGAGAAGCTGTAAGGGCAGATCTGCATTAACTGCCTCTGACTGTTGTGCTCAGCAGGCATGTACAGCTGCTGGTCCTCAACTAGCTCTGGGTTCTTCTAGCATATTTTTGGATGAGCGGGATGCATAGCTTTAAAAAGAAAACATTTGCCAGACCACACATCATTTCATTTTTGCAGCCCTTATGTTTAATAAACTATTACTTCTTCCACAACACTGTAATATTTTCCACAACACTTCACTTTTCCAGAGCATTGTCCAAACCTCCTCTGGGCTCTGCAGCAGCCAGTACTCAAATTCTCACATGATTTATTTTCCCAGGCACCTTTAGTTCTCTCATGGATATTAAAAGAGCAAGAGTTTTAAATATACACACATATATAACAAAATATTTTTTGACAATTACAGAAAAGTCCTACCATTTGTATTTCTTTCTTAAGTGTGATTCACTGTCTTTATTTTAGTACGGAGTTAATGTTCTGTGTTTCCTCCTGCAACAACATATCCTGCTTTTCCTTTGATTTGTTACTTAATCCATCCTACAACTAGTGGTTTTTTAAACAATAACAATTAAAAAAGAAAAGAAAAAAAAAAAAAAAAGCAATTGTGCTTCTTGGAAGACCTGCTGATCAAAGAATTGACTGCATTGTATTTTTGTTCTTCTGCTCTGTGAGTATAAGGATACACAAAGCAAAAGTGTGAATACAGATACCAAAACTATTATGCTCTGCCAGCTTTTTGGACTGTAGAATTTCATTTTTAAATATTTCCATAAGTGTATTTTTAGGCAGGAAAAGTTAGTCCTTGTTTTCAACAAAGCATTTTAAATAACTTCAGAAGAAAAACTTAAAACCAGTGTCAAGCATGGCACTTCAAATAAAATATTTTATGACTTGAATGTCCAGAATCAGACACTTAAATCATTTATTTTTTTTTTAAATCTCCATTACTAAAGTTTATGAAAACATGTATCCACCGTTCATTTCAGGTATATCTGAAATTATCCAAGTATGAGGAAACTCCACATAAATGTGGAAGAAACTGCTAGCCCTTTGTCATCAAGGTCTGAATTATCTGACTTGTGAATGTGATGTACAGCACTAATTACATAACATTAAAACTCAAGGAGCTTGTAAACAACAAAAAAAATTTAAGTGGCTATACTCAGAGATTTTTAGACTGACCCGACAGTGTGTATATTTTGAGTAATGCTGAGGAAGCAGAATCAGAGAATCATAAAAATGTTGTTTGTAAGGGACCTCTGGAGGTCATCTGGTTCTGCCTCCCATTCAGAGCAAGAGGATCGCCAGCGAGCTGCTTCCTTCTTGATGCGCATTTTTGATGAAGCTAATTCAGAACTTCCTCCCGAAAAAGGCCTAAGCCGGGACATCTGGAGCATTGGTTGGGTTGCTACTGCACATGACGGGATAAGATCAGCACCTTTGTGTGAGTTCAGCAAGGCGTCCCAGAAAGCAGGAAACCAGATGAGGGGCCGCTGAGCTTGGCCCGGGGAGCGCACAGATTGCAGTGCTCATTTCTCAGCAAAGGCATTGGCCACAGTCCATACGTCAATAAGTCCAGTATTGTTCCAAAGTCAGGCATTCTTAATTATTTTGGACATTTTTAAAGCCAAAAGATCATCCCATAGAGAGATCAGACTCTCCCCATAGATTCTTACCATAATCTCATAATCCTTTGCTAAGCTAGGATATATTGTAGAGAACACTGTACATCCTGATTAGAAATTTCAAGTTCTGGAGACTCCATTGCACTTTAGTAAGTAGTTTCAGTGATTAATTAATCTCACTACACAAATTTTGCCTATTTTTATTCTATCTTCTTCTAGCTGTAGCTCTCCAGCACTGCATTTTCCTAAGAATTTGTTTGCTGGAGCAATTTACCATAAAAAATTAATGTTTCTGTCCTGATGGTAACACAGAACAAGATGTTTTTTTACATGATGTATCTTCTGGTCATGGTCCTATTTAAAGCACAGATTTGTCTGATTACGATTTATTAGTATGTTATTTATCCCCTCCACTGGAAAAGTTAACACACAAGTCATACAGGCAGGCACACACACACATACACACAGAGGTATTTTGTTTCTCTTTAGCCCTCTTAACCTAGCTAAAATGATTTATAATGTTCAGAGACAGACTGCAAGGTATTTTACTATGTCAAATTCCAAGGATTTTATCATTCACAAAAAAAATAAAACAACACTATGAAACCGTAATGGCATGCACAGCAATCACATATGAGTACTTCTGTTTGAAAAATTATCTTTATTTTTTTTTGTTGCTGTGCACAATTACAGAACAGATGTCATGGTGCTGACTCAAGTAATTTTCACCTTAGCTGTCAGGTTATTATCCAAATAATTTAAAGGAATGTTTTGCTAGAGGAGGAGTCAACCAACTTGTTCAACCGTCACTGAAGGTGCTCTGTGGAGGTGTTAATTTCTCAAGCAGGAATTTTAGGTCCTTGTGGCTCTTACCTCTCCCATCATGAGCAGATCTAGTAGGGATGCGGGGAATTTAAGTAAGGAATGGGGTAGTTAACTCACCTGTTGGTATCACCTGTACAGACTATTCTCTATGTTATTGCCACTAACTCTACTTCTTTGAGCAGCCTAACTCCCAGCAGTGAATGAAGTACCATGTTGACTTCCTACTTTTTCTTTAGATGTGTGTGAATGCTAAAGAGTAACTTGAATTCTGTATCATACGCATTAACAACATATTAACTACCATAGCAGCTCAGCATCTTTTTGCAATGATTGCTCTTCTAAAAGGGTAAATAGCCTACAAGCTGGATCATAACTTGTAAATACTATCCCATATACATCCACAAAAGTAATAATACAAAGGTTAATCTATCCTTAATATATTTGCAGTGAGTTTTTTAAAGGAATGGGCACTTGTCATGCTTTTCACCCTCTGCAGTGTGAAATGGGAGACTACTCTGTTCTGGGACACTTGCCCAAGGAGGAATGCTTAAAAATTGACATTGCAAATAAAATTAAATAATCTTGTGCCTCATATATTTGACAGAGTTCACTGCAATTCTGTACAGTCGGTTTATTAAATTGAAATGTTCAACTTTCAAACTGGTGATACTCATATGAAATGATATAGCTGTGAAATAAGGGTGACTTGGAACATTATCGAGTGACAATCCTCACAATAGCAAATAATATTAATGAGCTAGGATAATTTCAGTGTTTGACTCAGCGTGACATTATCCTGAAGTTTTTTTAGTAATTTTGATCCATTTTAACCAAGACCTGTTTCAACACTAAGAAACAACGACACCTAACAATGAGGAAAGTTTAGTCTGCACTAGTGCATATAATAAGTAAATATTTTTCCTTAAATTATAAAAGACAAACAGATTTTATAAGTGGGTAAAGAACCAATGGTCAGAACAAGCCTGGCATTCTGAAGTAAGTAAGTAGTGGATTCATTTGAAGTTTGAAATATGCTCTAACACGAAGAAAGCCAAAATAAATAGCTAATGTGATTAGATATTTCAGTTCATTAAATGAATATTTTAGTATGGACAAGTAATGGATTTGTAGTAGAATATTATTGTAGTCTTCATTTAAGTTTACTTTTTTTTTTTTAATGATTTCAAGAGTAATGATTTGATTCTTGTCATTGTATAACCCTTTACATTAACTGCTTGGTATGATCATTTACGTAAACTCTACAAGCAGATAAGAACCAATGTCGTTCAGTTCATACAGAGATGTTTCTTAGCTAGTTTTGTTGGCTTTTTTGTCTTTATTTAATATGAATATGTAGGCTTTCTTCCATACATGGAAGTCAAATTTGAAATCGTGTCTGGACATACAAGTCTTATAATTTCTTGAGATGCTAAACCATGACGGCAGAATGGAACATTCAGTAGAAAGGTGATGGCAGGAGTTAATCATTTTAATTACATCTTATTCAGAAGTTCCATTTCTCAAACTCCACTTCCCAGTGATTAGATTTTATTACGCCTTTGTGGAAAGGTCAAAAAGCTCACACCAGCAAATAACAGCTCAGTGTGTAAATGTCTATCCATAGTCATCTTCTCTTCTGCACTTGTGAGTTTAATTCCTTGCATGAAATGAGACTTGACTCTCAGTTTTTACATCATTTTATGTGTTTTTATCTTTTTCTCATATTTCTGATTTCATCCTGAAATGCAAGTCTCCTCTTTGAATATAGCATTCTACATGCAGCGTTATGTGTATGGGCACAATCACTTTTTGGCTTGGTACCCAGTTTTGTACCTCCAAGATCACAGATATCTCCTGGACATTTGCTTTCTTGCCCATGGAGCTCCTCTGAGTGGTCACTTAGAAGCAATTACCAAATAACTCCCCGTGTGACTGCTTACCAAGATAGTCTCCTGTTTTCAAACCATAACCTGAAATTCTGCTCTGTGTGCATTTTTTTCTATTTACTTTTATTAAAATGCATCATGTTCATTGTGACAACCTAATTAAGCCATTCAGCTTGCACAGCACAGGTAACCTTCTTCCTTATTTACTACCCTGCCAATTTCTTTGTCATCTGCACACATTATTAGCGCAGGTGCTATACCAGTGTCTAGAATGATTGCTCATCAGATGGAACCACTCTCTAGCAAACCCACCAAAAGGGGCAGATATCTTTATACATTCCTAATAATAACTCCATTTTGGATCTATATGTGACCCAGGTTTCAATTATTTCCGCATTAATTCCATGTCGTGCATGCTTTTTAATTAAATCATCCGCAGTTCTAAACTGATATTGCAAGCTCAGATAAAACCTTGTCTTCTGGGAAATAAGCTTTCCCACAAATGCTGTGTAGGTGGGGACTGATGGGGATAGATACTGCCTTATTGCATCTTCCTCCTTCACTCAGTGCTAGGGAAGTCCAGGAGGACTGTCCAGGCTCAGAAACAGACCAGGAGTTTCCCACATTGGTCCCTGCATGTCACAACATTGCCCAGGCTGCAGGGAGCAATCTGAGAGAAAACGCGTTCAGAGGGCTCGCAATACCTCGTTCCTCAATAGGCCTGCTTCGGCAGTATTCAAAAGCAAGTAACTTCTTCCATTAAATTACTAGGATTTACTTCTGTGCTCTAAGATAGATACCAGTTTAAGACGTGGCTAGAAGTTTTGTATGTGTGTACACACTGCATTTTGTTGTCTAAATGGTGAAAACAGATAAATGCTCTGGCCACAGAGCCAGGCCTAAACGTGCTGTGTGTTAATCAAACAGCAATGACAGAGTAGTACTTGTCCAAAGGGACTGCCATTGCCCTAGAGTCTAGGTATCCATCCTTTCCGAGTACTGTCAGCTATATGTGAAATCTCCCATTAGTAATCTTGCACTTCAATGCATCGAGGCCATTACACGTGAAACTATCCAACAAAACGCAAGACACCAGCTCTATTTAATATGAACACAAAGGGCCTGGTCTTCCACAGTGCCAAACCTGCTCTGGCCAGTTCTGAAAGCCTTCGAGGTACATCATTTCCAGTGTCAACTCGGGACTTCCAGCATTTCTGAAGAAGTGTTTGAATCCTGCCAGGTGGGTTTCAATAAATAGCTAGCAGTATATTAATAAAATCACCCTGACAGTGTGAAAGTTTTGGCACAGCATGAGCAAAAAAGAGCCAAATACTCACCTCAGGTAAATGGCAATATTCCCATCATATATAGTTATGCCAATTTATACTATTTCCTGAATTTATGCATTTTCCATTGGACTTTAAAAGAGGCCCATGGTTTAGGCATACTTATATTCACACTTTTCAAAAGACTTTATTTAACTTCATAAGAGTATCTTTTCCTGTTTCCATTACACGTCTGAGTAAACTGCAGCCAAAGCAGGAAATGCCTACATCCACAGCGAGGACGGGTGCAACTCAATGTTGTCCAAACAGATTCTGACAAATAATAGTCTTGCAGCCTTCTTTTAATTATTGTTTTTTACCTATGACATGTCCCACTTATCTTCCCTGTATTTTTGGCTATTCACTTTTGGGGAGAGCTATTACGTTCTGCACTTTGTCTTGCTTTTTTTTTTTTTTTTTAAGTCGTTCGTATCCTGGCTACAAACCTGAATCCTGTTTCTTCACGCACTTTAAACCATCCTGATTTGCAAGCTAGTCATGTTTAACCTTCTTCTTACATTTCATTTTCTCTGGTCTCTTTCTCTTCCCTTCCTCTATTCCTAGGCAAATACGTCCAAAAGGCCAGATCCAAAATGCATGCTGGAATCCTGAGTTTTATATCTTTTCTTTTTCTTTTCTTTATTTTCTTCTCATAAAAAAATAAGTCTTTATTGTGGTTGGTTTTGGATTGTTTTTATACACTTAGTTATGATGATTTCTGGCCAAACCAAAGGAACTTCAGTAAATATTTTAAAAGCATTTCCAACAGTTGTGTTAGAGGCTTCTAACATTTTTTCTTCAAACTTTCCCTGCATTTGTCAGCCTGAAGTTAAATTTCCATTCTGACTTAAACGGACAATGTGCACCAAGTGCCTGCCAAGAAAACCTATAGATGTATCTACCCCAAACACTGCAGAGTCATACCAAGATACCAAAGCCAGTCTAGTCTGGCTGCTGGCAGCAGTAGCAGAAGGAATGCCTGTGAAGCAGTTGCTCTGTTTATCCCTGTGAGAGATTCCACAGTGCACTGCACACAGTGGTGTGCACACATATGCCCTTTAGCTGCTTTGAAGTCTATTACTGTGATTTCGAAGAGTTTTCAAGCAAATTTGGGAAACAGTGGCCCAAACTAGAGTTGAAGTGGTCAGTCATAATATTTTTTTCATATAAAAATTAAGTGAACAGAGTTATACTGTCATTGAAATAGTCAGAAGGCCTGTCATCTTTATAGAAACAACCTGTCTGAAGTACCTGATCACTGTCTTCTTCTTGGCCAAGTTGTAAATGGTTATAAAATGCCTAATAGTCACAGTGTGAGACAAATCTTAATAATAATATAAAATATATTAAAATACATATTAATATATTATATAATTATATATATTATATAATATATCTAATAATATATTATAATATATTATAATAATATATAATTAATATATTATATATTAATATATATATATATATATATATATATATATATATAAAATATATTTGGCTTAAAGTCTTGAATGTCAAGAGCATTTCCTGAGGTCCATGTCTTATTAAATGCAGTCAAACTTTGTAGATGAATTGGGAAACAATTTAGTGGAACGAATAGGGGTATCTTTCAGCAATGCCAGAGAAATCAGAAAATTTATGCTATCCTTTACCTCCAACTTGGAGCCCCAATTAGGTGACCTAAGCTACTAGGACATCTATCAAAGGTAACTGCTAAGTGATCTTTAAAGTACACACCTGTCCAGTTAAATAAAGGAACCTTTCATGCTGTGGCTAATATGGCTCTGCGATGTAGCTAGACAGAGATACTGATACCTTTAAAATTGTGCTGTTCTCTTGCTCCTTTAATGTATTTTTACACTGACCGCTCACACAGCAGAGGTGGCACTGGCAGAAACCTCAAAGCCAGTAGAATCTGCTCCAAGGGCTAATGAGGCTGGTGGAGAATCCAGGCTTCGGATGAAATTCTAGAAATGCAATACGATGAAATGTATAATGCGAGGGATTTGGTGGGTAAGGGAAATGTGATCCATGATTAATCTGACCTTCCTTTACCTTGTTGAATCAAGCTCCTTATTTGGTGCAGGCTATAATCAGTTCTGCCATCTGTGGCTCTTTGTTAAACCAGTGCTGTTTATGTTTAGTCAGCTGTGAAAAGGGACTGAGAGAATAGTTTCTCCAGTGCAAGGTGTTAATGTCATTCTCCCACCCACATCCACTTAAAAAGAGAACAGAATTTCCTGTTAGAGGCTCTTCAACTTAAAGGTGAACGATCTGAATCACAGCTCCACACACAGTAGATGTAATTTCTTTTGCCTGGCTTACATGAGGACAACCAAACTCAAATATCACCACTATCTTTTTTTTTTTTCCCTCTTCCATTTTATTCAAGTTTAAAAGTCATATGGAGGTTTTGTTTTAAGATTGAAGCAAGAGGCTGATTTACGTTAAAACATTTTGCTAGTTTACCTTCAACTGATACAGCTAGCAAAACTCAGACACAGATGCAGTCATTCTAGCAAAATGCATGCCTTTTACCTACACATCTTGGTTTGGAGAGCTTATTTAAATGTATTAAAACAGAACCCTTTCTATGGCACAAGGAACACCTCCAGCTACAGGGTTTGCCATTTTAATTTCATAGGTGTGTCCTTTCAAGGTATAGACTAAGTTCTAGTAGCCATTAAGGCATAATGATAAAATAAACCCTAAATGGTGAATAAATCCTGAATGTGCAGGCTTTTTCGGTGGGATGTCACTTTAAACATTAATTAAATGCTATAAAAATAATTTTATTGTGTTTCCATAGACAGTTAAAAAGGGGAAAGCAATGATATAGACAGAAAAAAAAGCAAAAGTTTAAAAGGTCAAAGTTTCAACTACTCTAAGTGCCATAACTCCACGGACTGCAGGGGATTCATAGCAATGTACACTTGTTGAAAAGCTGGCCTCACTTTAAAATGACAGAATTCATTCAATGGGGACATCATGAGAGCCAAGATGCAGCAGTGTACAGGATGAGTCAACAGAGATATGTGGGGGAGGGGTTTTTTTGTTTGTTCGGTTTGTTTGTTTGCTTGTTGTTTTTTCTTTCATTAAAACCCTCCAGGAAAGAAATCTCTCTTGGCTTTACCTAAAGTGCTTAAGCAAGGCTACCCCTCATTGTAAAGTTCATTGCTGGCCTCACTGAGGTACAGTGTAGTAAAAACTGTATTTGACACTACAGGGACTTTAGAGCTGGATAGTAATTCATATTTTTTCCCCTGCTTTAAAAACACATCTTTTTGGTCGTGAAGAAACGCCAGTCTCTGTCCCAGCTGAGAGCAAATCCCATAGCAAATGGGACCATTTGTTATGGCTCATGGAAATGTATATCACTCCCTAATGTGGGAAAAAAAGTAATAAAAAGATGGCTGAATGCCCATCCGTTTCTCTATTTGTTCAGAAATGTAGATTAGAATGTTTTAAAAGATAAACTATTAATTGGCACATTTCTCAGTAATTTATAAAGAAGGTTAAATGCATGATAAAATGTGTCAGAGGAAGGGATTTTCTTCTTGTTTTTTTAACCTTTAAGCTACCGGGAAGGCTAATTCTCTCATAACTTTGCTTGAGGAGTCATTGGAGACCTCACATGCTCGCTTTGAACTTTTCTGCCCTGAAGAAAGAGAGAGAGAGAAATTTTCTCCTGAGTGTTTTTCAGTACTTGAGCTAAAATCAAAACCAAACAGTGTGAATAAAACTCACCTTCCTCTCATTACTCAGGATTTATTTGCATAGGTTTTTCTGATGTCATTATTCTCGCCTGATCTCCTTTGTCTAGAAGCCTGGAGACTGTGAGGAATTACCCAGAAAAGGGTGATATGAGATAAATTTCTACCACAACACAAACGGGAAACTTCTCTCTCTTACTTTTCAGAGATATATACATCATCTGATCTTTATAATTAATGAGAAGGCAAAAGAACATAAACTTAACCTTCCCCTCCTTCTTTCATAATCCATTATTAGTAACAGTACCATTTTCTATAGGGTTCTCACATGTGTCCTTCGTTATTCTGAAAGAATAGGATAAGATTAGCTTGATTTATCAGTGACATTTTTCCCTGACCTTAAAAAAAATGCTGTCTTTTAATCCTCCCCATAGAAAAAAATGCTGAATGAGTTTCTGAAAGGTGGGTGAAATAGCTGCCATGGCCTCAAGGCAGCAACAACATAAATGCTAACAAGTTATTCTGGTTTTACATGTCTATTCACCTTTATATAGATTCTACCACCTCTGCTTCTCAGGCTACATGTGTTAATGCTTGGGAAGTTCTTTTGGGCCCTATAAACAGTCCCATAATATACTTGAATGTAAACTGAAATAGTTTCCTCTAATTCTCTGTTGCCTATTTAATAAGCATATTCTTGCTCTGCACAACATTTACATAGCACCCAGTTTTGCCACCCGTACACATTCTCCCATTTTATAACCCTCATTTTTTTTTTTTAATTTAGCACAATAGCTTGGATTGTGACAATTGCTTATTCAGGTTCAGGGAAAGTAAAAAATGCAAAATCTCCTTCTGCAAGGCCAGCCCACATCTTGAATCCATCTGTTTGTGTGTGTAGGAAAGCTGGAGCTGATGCCCCCGCCGTGAGAAAAGTAAGTCAGGAAAGGGTTAGGATAGTGATAGGGAGGGCAAGGAGCGATTGCGATTGAATCTACAGCCTTGTTCTTTGAAATGGCTGGAAGGAGGCAAAGCACAGGGGAAAGATGCTATATGTTATTATGACCCACTGTATAGAAGGTTTTCCTCTTTCCCTAGTCAGAACACGCCAGTTGGAATATTCTTACAGAAGGCTGAAAATTTAATTTCCAATCCAGGACAATATTTGCTTCACTACCTGTTGGAGTAAGAAACTTCCCAGAAGTAAGAAACAATTTCTGTGAGCTGAACTACATTTTTTTTGCCAAAGCTTATGCAGATCCAGACGGGCCTTTATCAAAGTCAGAGCAACGATGTCTGCTGGTGGCCAGGCACTTCACCCAGAAGCGAGGAGAAGACCAGCACCAGCCACGTCCCTGAGAGCCCAGCACCAGGCATCCCATCTGTGGCAGTGCTGCTGCCTCTAGCAGCTGCAGAACAATCCAGCTCTAAGCGATTTCAGCATCACGATCAATGCGATGCGGTCCTTTATTTTTAATGGGGACATGCTGTTTAGGGAATAAGTATGCAAACGTCAAGGCACCGTAGGAAGAACACAGGAGCAGAAAATAGAATATTAGCAGCAAGGGGGTGGGAAAGAGGAAAAAGACAAGCTGGAAGATGGCTAGGAAGTGACAAGTAAACAACAGAGCTCACACCGTGCCGGACTAGCGGCGGATCTGAGCTGCTGCACACCTGCAAGCACAGGCTAGGAAGGGACGCCTCGAAAGTTTAACCAGACACTATATTTGGACAGGCAGCTGCAGCCATGCCGAACCCAAACACCTCAGCAGGAACCCACCTGTTCATGATCCTGCGCTAGACTTTAGCATGGGAAGGGGCAGGCTGCAGTTAGGACTGCTGAGCCTGGTCCCGATCTCTCTTGCACAGAGCACACGAGCAGCTACGGGCCGGCAAAGGCTGGGCAGCGAGGAGTCAGCAGCGTGAGAGAGGTGGCCATTCCCAGCCCAAGTTTCACAGACGCAGGAATGAAAAATAACAGGCGAAAGAACAGGCTTCACGTTAACAGAGCGGCTGGAATTCAAGCCTGAGACATTTCAGGGTCTTTCTTTTTTTTCTATTTATATAAAATTTATAATACAAATACAACTGTATTTTTGTACGCGCTGCTTCTCAGCTCTATTTATAATTCGACCAGCATTTTCAAACCTGCCTGATTAATACTAGGCCATTAAAATCATGCTCAAATTTCTAAACAAACATTCTCCTTTTCTTATTGTTGTTGGAAGCGTTGAACTCCCGCCTTTCCCTAGGATGGTTTTGCCTTTTAGCAGACTCTTAGGGCGAGGTAAAACAAATACTTTGCCATCACGTAAGAATCTCAGAAATGAGGCCTCTGAGGATATCCTGGTTTTGGCAGAGGCACTGCTCTTGCCCCACCTCCCTTGCTCCGGCAGAGCTGGCGTGTGAATGCAGAGCGACAGGGTCGCCCAAAAGTTGGGATGAAAGGGGGTCAGGGGGTCATCTGCCCCAGCCCCTGCCCAAAACCCTCGTACCCCTCTGGCTGCTGCTGCTGGGGCTCACTCCAGCCCCGGGGCAGGGCTTTGCTCCGGCCTGTGCTGGGGATGGGGAGGGTGAATGCATTATTAATACAGAAAGCATTCAGATTCGGGGGGTGCGAAGCACCAGCTCCAGTGAATCATCTTATGACTACAGGATAAATTATTCAGCAACTATACGTCCTTCTTACAGAGGAAATGAGAGTTTTTGGCTTGACCGAGCTGACGGGAAAAAAACTAAACCCTAAATCGTAAATGTAAACAAAAATGTAAATACAAATGGAAATACTTTCAAACACCTCATTGACAAGATTTGCCCATGTCACATTTTACTTTAATGGTAACTTTGTGTGCAGACATTTTAGGGAAAAAAAGGAAAAAAAAAAAAAAAACACAACTCTTTTCATGTACGCTCATGCATGTCTAGTTTTACTTTGGTAAATTCATTTATTAAACTATTTTCTTCATTTAATTGCTTTTTTGGTAGAATTAAATCTCATATATTCCCTATGTGCTATTTTTTTATTTTTAAAAAATAAATTTTGAGATTAAATGTGCGCTGTTATGAAGCCTATGGTCATTTTACTGTGAATTGTAATAAAGCCAGCACTTTACTCCAAAACCTTCAGAAACTGCAGGAAAGTCTGTAGTGAAAATGTGGAACGCACTGGACTTTACACTGCTTGTCTGGTTTAAGCTCCCGCTCTTTCAGACCTGTAGAGGCTCGTGGTTTAGCAGACAAGGGCACTTAGTGTAGAGCAAGTGAGGCCTTTTGGAATTTGGGATTGAAACTTGCTTTCCTTTTCAAACCTTACACAAAGTACAGGGGGAAAAAAAATCCAAACTCCCCAAACACTTTCTTTCTAATTTACTTTGTTATAACTGTAGTCTCTCCCACTCATTGGTGTACTTGAGCAAGGAAATTGTTCTGCCAGATACAAATAAAATGTACTGAAAGTACTTAACCGATCTGTTGATGGGTCATGTAAACACACTCTTTAAAGGGTACTAATTTTAGTGATAATTACAAGCATTTTACCTGACTACTCTTTTTGTTAACAGTATTTCTCAAGCATTAGCAACCCATTTTAGGAATAATACAATCGTGCCATGAGGTACCTATGTTCGCTGCAAAAAAAAGTGCAGAAGTCAATTTAGAGAGGAAATAGCAAATTAGGCAATACCTGCGAGATGACCTTTTCTCTCCTGGTCATTCTTTCACGCTTTGGGAGCATCTCTAGGCAGTACATTAACCTGCAACCTACCCGTGGCTTTGTAATAAACATCTGAAATCTGCTTTGCACATTATTCTGCAGAAAGAAATTAGGGATGAACCCTTTGGCTACTGTAAATAGGAAGAAGTGCATTGGCTTTAATGGAGCTCTGCTGTACTGTGTGACGTCTGGACGTCTCCCTTCATTTTGGGGCATTTCTGATGCAGAGGAAAATGGAGGGGGTGTACTCCTGTAGCTGGAAAAGAGGTTCTGGAATGTCATTTGGGTATCTGTTCTCTTTGCTGCCTCTGAGCAGTCACGTCAGATTGAGACACGTTAGGAAAAACAAACAAACAAACAAACAAAAACAAACAAACAAAAAAAAACACTTCGGTTTAATTACATTCATTAGGAATGTGAATTTTAATATATATAATAATTTTTGTTCCTTACCCAAACACAGGTTATTTGCAACTACCTCTACACAGCGGAGGTTTCACATAAAATGCCATCTAAAAATGAAACTAAATCTGTAATCGTTCTCATACACGCAAGCCCGTCGTTCATCTTTGCCTCAGCTTACCTTTGCGGGATGAGGAGGGCATTACTTCACATGGGAGGGATGTTGTGTGATGGCAGGCACCCGCACGGGTTTGCAGCTGCTGTTCCCAGGTGCACAGAGAGCAGTCACCTGCAGGGACCTCGTGCCGACCGACAGAGAGGGGCACGCATGCAGTGGCACAGCTTTCCACGCTGGTGACCCATGCCTTCAGGAAACTTGCCCTTTCTGATTCACTCCAGCACATCCACCAAGCTGGAGGGTTCATTCCACTATTTAATCCTCCTTGAGAGCATCCTGGTGGAAACACTTCTTTCTCCGAGGCAAATGTTTATGCGCACACCTCCACACCTGCTCTTCTCTGTGTTCGGCAAAAAAATGGTACGATCAGCTCTACAAAAATACAGGCTGGAGTGTCTAGCTATATTTCAAGCTCTTTTTTTTTTTTTGGTCCTTTAAATAAAGTCAGCTGATGACTGTGAACTTTGTTTTAGAAATAAAAAGGGGAAATTACTTTTCTGCAATTCCGTCACTACACCATCTTCTGAGAAAGAAAGAAAGAAAAAGAAAGAAAGAAAGAAAGAAAGAAAGAAAGAAAGAAAGTCTATAGCATAAAATTTATTTGCTACCTTCAAAATGAGGGAAAAGCTTCCAGAAATGTTTGTTCATCTGTTCCTGGGTACAGGTAGATCTGGGATTGAACACAGATTAATTCCAAGCTTTGAGCCTTGATTACTACTGAAAAGTAAAGAGTGCATGGCTGTAAACAGGTGGATGTAAATAAGGGCCTGAGTATATAACTCAACAACAGGAGTCTTGCAATGCAATGGAACAGCAAAGCCTTTCTTTTTGAACTATGAGGATGCATTTAAGGGCTGTCGGCACATCGGTCCCTCTGATTTCAGCTGGACTCTTTGTGAGGGTAAAGGCTAATGCATTAGGTCCAAGGTGTGTGCTTTCAAATGAAGCCCGGATGCGTACTACGTTTGTTGATAATACGTACACATAAATATTCATTTCTGGTTGTGAACCCTCAAATAATATGGAAAAAAATAAGTAATTTCATGGCTCTATTTTCGTTGGTAAATCTGATAATTACTTTGCTGTTTTACAGCAATTTTTAGACTTAGTAAAATAAGATAGCAAGCAAAGTTAGCATACACCCTACCAGAAAGATTCAGACAATCTGTGTGGTTGCAAGCAATCAGGAAGCTTCCATTGCCACTCATCCTTATGGAAGGCAAGCTGTTTAGATTCTCAAGGCACTGGGCAAAGGGAAGAAATAAAAAGTAATTATAGTCTGTTTAGTGACCACAGTTGCACGTTTGCATGGCTGTAGCTTGCAGATAAATCTTTCTAGCTGGGCTACTCATTACTGATACAACAGTAAATATAAACAGTGATGAGTGCAAATGTAGACTGTTACTGAAATTGCAGGATATCTGAAAATCTTGCAGCTGCTCTTACTCCCAGCTAAGTCCGAGTTCAACTTGAGGGACAGGGATTTGTAAAACTGAGTCTTGCAGAACTGAGACCTTAAAAAAAAAAACAAAAAAAAAAAAAACCAAAAAAAAACAAAAAAAACACAATCTCTTCTCTGTCTTGAGAGTTACAGAGCAATCAGCTTGAATGATAATATACTCCTACCTTCATCTTGAAGCTGATTCTGTGAACACTTAGTGCTGAAATTAGATGCCATTTTATTTGGTGTGTTTTTAACCTCATAGTATCCCTTTGTTACAAACAGTCTTTGTATTGAATATTTTTGTAAGTATTCTTACCTAGCGTGATTTTAGCACCTGGCCCCTTCAAGTTCTAATGGGTAAACAAGTGACTGAACGTACAGATATACCCCAGTAAGTATGTAAAGACGCTGTCTCTATTCTTATTATGGAGTTCTAAACCTAAATTTGTTAACATGCAAGAATGAAAAACACCGAGATTAGTGTTACAGTAAAACAAGGAGAAAAAATATTCATTAGATTTTGATTTTCCATCTAACCTTTCTTTCAAAAGCATTTTATTTCTGATAATATATACAACGGCTATTTTCAATTCAAAGTTTTTCTTAAAAAAAAAAAAAAAGCAAGTTTAAACACTATATACCCAAGCGTACTTTCAGTTCCACTTTTGGTATTTTTATGAAAATTCTGGGCTTACCTTGCATATCTCAGTTATGTTTCCTCAGTCTTTCATGGTTGACAGAGTCAGAGATATAATTTATATTAGTTAGAATTAGATGGTTACCATGCTCTAAAAGAAAAAAAAAATAGGGCTGAAGAGCTAATTCTGTTCTAAGGGTAAGTATACAAATCATTTTATAAAGAAGAATTCTATATAAATGATTCAAAATATTTCAGGTGGACTCACATACTTGTATTCTTCATTACATTCGATTTAATCGAAAAGTTCAAAGTCTTGAAAATAAACTAATACGAGAACTTGGTACAGAAGATACAAAACAACGTAGTCTGTTTTGTCTTCTTAATATCTCCCCTCTGTATCAAGAAAAGAAAAAAAAAAAAAAAGTACCCTACCCAAGCCAATAGAGGAATCATAAGCAACTGCAGCTTGTGAAAATATTGCCAGTCACAAATTTAGCATGACATAATGCAGAGGAAGCTACAGTTCGAAGCCAAAGCTGTCACGTTTGGTTTTGGAAGTCTCAAGATGTGTAGTTAAACTTAGCCACATCAGGCAGATATTCAAGGAGGTTGTCTAAGGGGCATACAGGAACTACCTCATTCTGCTGTCTTTCCTAACTGTTGTTTCTAACACCAACATTAAAAGAGATGCTGAAATCAGTGAGAATAAGTCAGCACTGGGGAACTCAGAGACAAACAGAGACTAGAAATAGATTTGGTACCTGAACATCTTCATTTAAATACCCAGTTTTTAAATACAGCTGGACAGAATGTGGAATTAGGAAGCATGCTTTGAATTTTTAAATAGTCACTAATACTGCATTTCAAAGACAGTAATGCTGTCTTTAAAACATTTACTAGACTGTATTTTAAATTTAATCATAAAAGTGAACTGAGTTTCTTTCTCCCTCTCATGCATTTTTATTCATGTCTGTATAGAGCACTGGGCCCTGCGAACAGAGGCTGTAACTGTATGAAGTCAGCTACAATCATATGAAAATTAAGACTGAAAAGCAGGTCTGACTCATTAGTCTTGTAGTAGTGTGGTTTACTGCTAGAGAGAAGGTTTTTGATATATTTTTCTTTAGATGTCCTTTCTTGGTTCAAAAGTCCTTGAGAAGACTTTTTTGGGAAAAAAATGCTTCAGGAAAAAAAAAAAAAAGTTTGCTTTATATAAAGCTATTTGTATTAAAAATATAAAGACAGCCACTTTTCAAGGACCTGTAGAAATACTGCGTGTGCAAATTCAGAAGGCAGAATAATTTTCTCTGTTGTCGGATATGGAGCTTTAATGGAAATTTGTGTTAAATACACTTAAGGTTAAAGAGTCAGCCAACCAGAAATTCCACTTCTCGGAAGTCTGTATTTGAAGATTTTAAGGGTAGAAAATGCCACTGCCATTGTTGACTCTGAGCATAATATGGGCCATAGGTTTTCTCAGTGCCTTTTGAAACTCAGCAGCTAGGCTTGAGTTAAGATAAAAAGTAAAGAGGATCCATGCCCAGTAAAGAGGATCCATGCCAGTTGTTTCATTGGTTAACTTTCTCTACCTTCAAAAACGTCGCTTGCTGCTTTGTCTTTAACTTCCAGCTCTGGATTCTCCCTACACCGGTGGGATAGACTGAAGAGTCCTCTCAGCTATTTTTCCACACACTGGTTCTTCGAGATGGCAAAGTTACTTCATTGATAAGTTAAACAGATTGCTATCTTTAAGAAGTAAAGTATTTTCCGGTCCTTTAGTCATTATCAGTGCTCTTCTCTGTAGTCTCTCCAATTATCATCACCTTTCTTGAAGTGCAGATAATTGAATGGGATGACTTTAGTAGCAGTCACACCAGTGCCAAACCCAGAGACAGCGTAACCCTGCTCTCCCTCCTTGCATTTCCCTTGTTATTGGGTACCCAATAACCAAGCACAGCAGCTCTTTTGGCCATGGCACCACACGAGGTGCTCCCATTCGGTTAGTTTTCTGCCAGCATGAGCATCACTTACATGAGTTTCTTCAGAATCCTCCACCTCTCTATTCGTTGTCCCTACAAGCAGCAGTTTGCATCTAGAAATGATGCAGCACACCTTGCACGCTTAAGTAGCTATAGAGACTGTATAGAAATAAAAATAAAAATAAAATTTTAGAGTTCTTGAACCCCAAATTTTGCATTTGGCAAGGGAAGCAATCCATACGTCTTACATTTCACAACAGTGAATCATGCTTCATATCCTGAGTAATCCCACTGGATTAAGAGGAACCTTTAAAAGTGTAAAATATTATAACATCTAATGTTAACAGAAACAGGGAACTGTCGCTGACTTCATCTACAAGAGTTTTAGTTTGAATCAGGAGCGCACTTTTGAGATGAATCTCCTGACTCCCACTGCTTGCTTTACTTGGGCACACGCGGCAGAGCAGCTTCTGAGCAGGAGAACTTGTTTTCCTCTGGGTGAAATGAGACCAGCCGATGCATCCCAGGAGCATGTCCAAGGTGCTCTGGCTGACGATGCTCACTCAGGCAGTCTGTGGGGCCGGGAGGTGCACCTGGAGGAACGAACAAGCCCACAGAGTACCCAAGCAGCTCAGGGGGATGGTGCGTGGCTAGCATCTCTCACAGCCCTAACGCCACCTCTGCGTAAGGCTGGCTTCCCTGCGGGAGACCTGATCCTGATAATTCTTGCAGTTTTTCACTCTCTGCAGCCAGCTCCTGCTTAGAACTGCTTTCTCTTCTCAAAACCTTTCATGGGAAGAAAAAAGGCTTGAAATCATAAGCTGTCCCACCTCCCACACATTAATTCAGCGCAGCTGGGGACATGCAACACTGCATGGATGAGGGAGGGCAAGGGAAGAGACGATCACCTCTCTGTTCTGTCTGCCCCAGACTGGCAGGAGGCCAAGATGTCTCTGAGAGTAAATTAGAGCAACATAAAAAATATCTGTTCCATCTGAGGATCCTAAGGGACCCATATAGCTAGCTCAGCCCATCGTGTCAGCCCACTAAATAGATCAGAGGAGCGTAGAGTACATGCATCAAAGTTTCTGATTTATTTCTCCTTAAGTAATAACAATTATACATGTCCCACATACTAAACAATATGCCCCATACAGTAAGGGAGAACGTTTCCCTAACCTATTTAGCAATTGTGCCTTGGAAGAGTCATTGAATATGTTCTTATCATCTTCTATATGGAAGCAAAAATACACTTGGCTTAGCACTTAAACAACATGCAGCACCCCTGAGCATCAGAAGGTGCGCACTGATCATATAATGGCACGGGCAAGGAACTATGAATAGTGCATCCCAGTTTGAGACTTCTGCAGCAGAGTAATAGCATCAGAATTGCTGTCAGAAATGATTCGATTCCTATCAGGTTAGATCTAATTCCTGTCCAAAGAATTTAGGTCTCCACATCTCAAAAAGGTGGATGAAAAAGTATCAGAAGAAAGTGCAGGTGTTACAAGCCACGTGAAGCAAACTACGGACAGAAAAAGGGTAGGAAGAAAGGATGGGACCATCCTTTCCCTGCAGAATCAAAAAAATGTTTTGACATTTTCGACTTCCCAAAACTTTCAGACTAGGTCTCCCACTTTGCTTTTTGGTTTCTTTTCCTCTTCGGACTGGAGAAATGCAAGGATTATAGAACACTTTTGCTCATGTCTGTGAGCATTTGGTCTCACAAATAATGTTGTTCTACTCAAGAGGCCTGCTTGCGTAAGTGCTCGTCAATTAAGCAAAAGCTTTCAGTCTGGTCCAAAGATAACAATTAAGTAATATGTGAGGAAAAAAATACCAACGATGGTCTCAATTCCTGAAAATATCTTAGTCAATCAGAGTTTCCTTTTAAAATTGAAACTCTTGGTGTTAACAAACAGCTAAATGAGAAACCCTTTGATGCTGTGGAGCGGTTGCTCACGTGACTGACTCTATGAGAGCGTTTATCTGAAAAATATCAAATACTGCAAAGGTGCTCACAAGATAGGAATCAAAGCTTGTCACTGCTGATGTGCTAAATTATTATTATTATTATTATTATTATTATTATTATTATTATTATTATTCAATAATTAATTACTATTGATCATTAATAATAATAATAATAATAATAATAATAATAATAATAATAATAATAATAATAATAATGTGCTAAGAGTCTTTGGTTTCCCAACACAAGCTGTCTGACGGGACAACTCATAACAAGAAAGTTCAGCATAAGCGTTACAAGACTAGTGCCTGATGTGCCACCTTTCAGTTTACAGAATATCTGTATATTACAACATAAGAGTTACATATTGCAGCTGTATCCAAACAGTCAAAGCATCTATTCAAGTTAAAGCTCCAGTTCAGTTTTCACTGTCATATCAACAGTTTTTATACCAATTCTCTTAAAAACGTCATGAATTCACATTTTTTTTTATAGTTCATAACAGAAGCAAATAATTAATCTGTATTTCTGGCATTTTTGTGAGCAGAATTTTTTACCAATGCCTACATAGAAGTAGAACCACTCATTTATTTTTAAATGGTTTGTTCATTCAAGAGAACTTACTTTCATTTGTATAGTCAGAGAACGGAAAACCACGGTGTGGGGAGAAACAGAGAAACAGTTGAAAACACAGTACGCCCTGACGAAGCACTAGAAAAACAACAAAGACTTTAATCTTTTAAAACGCAAAATATTTTGTCGTATGATCCCATTATCTCCACAGTAGGCCAGCACGGCTAGCCCTTGACTTTGATTGTTTCAGGTTTAGGTTTCCATTTTAATGAGGGTAAGAAACCACAGCTCTGGCTTCCTTCACTCTGGGTTGCGGGAGCGCAGCACTGCTGCCCGTCACTGTGCCCGTGTCACAAGTTATGAAACAGAAAAAAAACAAGACTCTGAAAAACCTGGGGACTTCTTTTACAGCTGGCCGTTTCGGGATCTTCCCTCGCACAAAAGCCAAAGTGATCGGAGCAGCCGTGGCAGTTTTATCTCTTTTATCTTTTACTATACCGTCCCTTTACAGGGTTGTGTTGTGTGTGTTTCTTTTTTTTTTTTTTTTTTTTCATTTTAATAGCAAAGAGCAGGTCCTTCTCACCGGCTCTGTGCTGCTCCTCTTTGCCAAGCACAGCTTGAAAAACATGGGTTCCTTCACAGACTCCATTTTAAGCTCTAGGCAAGCCTTATGTCAGGGTTTAACCTCTTCTCACGAGGGGCTAGCTGTAACCTGCCAGGCTTCCCAGGGCCACTGCGACCATTCCTGGCACTGCTCTCGCTCGGGCACAGCAATGTAAAGGCAATCCAGACCAGCCTGGTATCGCTGTGGTGCCCGGGTGGCCTGGTGAGGCCAAGTGGCAAGGACACGGTGAAATGGGGCGCGTGAGGGTTTCACCATGGGCTACCATGGACACACCGAGTGTAGGAGTGGGGTGACACCCGTGTCCCTGCTGGGCCACCAAGGCCTGGGCCCGCCGGTGTGTTGGCTGGGGAGCACTCGGCGGCACGTTTGGCTCTCGTGTCACCCGTGGGGGCTGGAGTGGAGATAACGTCCTTCTGTGGGGATAACGGGACCACGTGAGAAAAGAGTTTGCGTTTTAGAAGATTAAAGTCTGCTGTTTTGCTAGCGCTTGGTCAGGACGCACTGTGTTTTGTTTGTTTACATCGCTGGGCGGTAAAACCCATATAAACCCGGGGGGGCTTTCGTGGGCACCTCAGGGCTTTCTATACGTCCCCTGGGGCGCACAGCCCGGGGCGCGCAGCTCTTTGCACCCCGCTGCCTTCGGGGACGCCAGGTTTCCCAGGGGTGGCACATAAACGGGCTTTGGGCTGAGCATACGCTGGGCGTGCCGAGCCCGCTGGCAGCAGGGCACACCCCAGGGGCAGCAGGGCCCCGAGCACGGGCCGGGCCCATGGGCACCCCCCGCCGCCCCGAGGGACTTTTTGGGCTGCGCAGCTACTCGGCGCCGGGCGGTAGCGGCGCGGCGGTGACGTCAGCGTGTTGTTGGGTCTCGGCGCGGGGTGGCCGGGCAGGCCGAAGGGAGCCCACGTGACCCGCCCGGCGGAAAGGAGCCGGCGGGGCGGGGGGGGGGAGGGGAGGGGAGGGAGGGGGCAGCGGGCAGGCCGTGCCCGAGGCCCGCTGCGTGCACATCAATACATACATACATACATAAATAAATAAATATATACATTATGTATACATATATATATAGGTGCGTGTGTGTGCGTACGTGTGTGGACGCGGAGGCCGGGCCGGCCCCGCCGCTAACGGCCGCCGGCGGGCGGTTGGCGGTTAACGGGCGGCCGGTGTGTGTGTGCGTGTGTGTGTGAGAGGGGGAGGGGAGCCGGGTGGGGGAGGGGGCAGCCCGTTTAACTTAATTTAATTTAATTCAATTTAATTAATTTATTTATTTCTGGTCGGGGGGCGGCAGCGGTCCCCTGAGCGCCCCCCCTGCCGGGCGGGGTATCCCCGCGGGCTGCCGGCGGGGACGCACGGACACGGTGTGTGGGGGGCGGCTGCTGCTGCTGCCGCCGCCGGCGGGGTCTGCCCGGTGCCCGCTGCCCCCACTGGGCTCCGCCGCCGCCCCGCCGGCCGCCATTCCGCCCCCAAACTTTCCTCGCTCCCCTGCCCGCCCGCCGGGACTTCCTCGTGTGCCGGCCGTGTGCGCCGGGGGGGGGGGGAGGAGGAGGAGGAGGAGGAGGAGGAGGAGGCGGAGGGGGGGCAGCAGCCTCCCGGCAGGCCGGCCGGGACCCGGGAGTTGCACCATGCGCGGCAAGTGAGGGCAGCCGCCGCCCGCCCCCGGCACGCTGCCCCCGGCAGCCCTGCCCGCAGCGCCAGGTGAGTCCGCGAGGCGGGTCGGGCCCCGCGCGCCGCGCCCCCACCCCCTCCCTTTATTATTTATATACATTTTGGCACGCCGAGGAGGTGACAAATGCCCTCCTCCTCCTCCTCCTCCTCCTCCTCCACCACCACCTCCTCCTCCTCCTCCTCCTCCTCTCCTCCCCGGGGCCCGCCGCGCCCCTCGGCCGTGCGGCGGCTCCGCGCCCCCCGCAGCCCCAGCCAAGTTTCGGGACCCGGCCGCGCGGCGTGCTCCTAATTCATTTTATTTCTTTATTTTTATTGCGGCAAAACGTGCGAGCGTGGGGAGTGCCTCCTGCCAGGCAGGGGCTGCGGTGCGGCTCAGCCTGCTCCCCCCCACCCCCCACCCCCCCCACCCAGGCGCAGGGGAGCTCCCCCAGCGGCTCCCCGCCGCCCAGACACCGGCCCCGGCCGTGCGTTCACCCCCCTCTCCCCGGTACGGCCCGGCCCGGCTGGGGGAAGAAAGGCGAAGCGCCGAAAGGGAGGAAAAACGCGAGGCTGCTCGCCGCCGAGCGTGGAGTTAGCAGAGCCCGCGTGGGGGAGGGGAGCCCATTCATCGCCAGGGCTCGGATCAGCGGCAGGCAGCGCAGCCCGGCTCCGGCGACGCGAAGTTTACTTCCAAGTAGGTAAACAAGCGGCCCCCCCCCCGGCCCGGGGCTCCTGCCGCCGACAGCCCCCCGGGAGAGGTGCGGGGGGACCGGGGGGCAGCGCTCGGCGGGGCAGGGCGGAGCGGGGGCACGGACCTGTTGCACGGCGTGCCAAGTGCACGGCCGGGGGGGGGGGGGGGGGGGGGGCTCGGGGCGGCCGGCAGCGCGGCGGGGAGCTGGGGGGCACCTCTCCGCCGTGCCCCGCCGGGATAGCCCCGTGGCCGGCCTGGTGCCTCGGTGCCGCGTGGGTGAGTGTCAGGGGAGCGCGGTGCACGGGCGGTGACCCCTGACCTGTTTAATTGCGTGTTCCCGAATAGACATCCTGCCCGGCGCTGGGAGAGGAGGGAAAAAAAAGAACGCCACCAAACACACAACAACAACAACAACAAAAGCCACACCCTAAAAGTTAGGCTTGCTTATTAATTTCTCAAAGTGGGCGTCCGGCTGCCCTCGCGTCGTCGCCGTAACGTGCCTCCCGCCCTGCGCCACGAGGGTCCGGCTGCGCTGGGATGTGCGAGGCTGAGAGTGAGGGGTGTGGGTGTGGGGAGGGCGAGCGGCCGCTCTGGTGCACCTAATTGCGTGTGGCACGGGAAGGGAAACGTCCCCGGGTAATGCTGCAGGGCGCTCGGCTGCCCTGGTGGAAAGAGCACCTCGCCAGGGAGAATTGAAATAACACGGAGCGCCAGGTTAAAATTTGGGGTCTGATGTTGTAGGCTGGTGGTATGAAAATAAATATATTGTGCTGGAGGGGACTCTGACTGTAGGTAATAAATACAAGGTCTTTGCTGGTGACTGATGTGCTGCATGTTTCTTCCTTAGCGGTCCTTTAACAGAGCTTGCTTGTGTGGCAAGTACAGGATTCAACGTAATACACCTTGCTCACTGTGTGACTGCACGTGCTGGGCTCAGGCCTCTTGCTGTCCCGCAGTTAGTGTACCATCTGACACACAGACACCCGGCAGGGTTTGAAGTAAACGCATTGCTTCTGCGATAGCTGATACGGTTGGCAACAGAGTGGGGTTGTCTTGGTGTGTTTTGGTGGTGTTTGTTTATGTTTTTAACAATTACAGATCATAATTGCAACGCCTCAACGACAGCAGTAGTAAAAAAGGGAAGCTTTCCCACAGAAGGTTTGGGGAGGGGGTGGGAGGGAAAAAAGGAGCGCTAGAGGAGGAGGAGGATGCTATCACCTTAAAAGTGCATTAAGCCTTTCTTGGGCTACATGCAACAACAGTAAAACAGTATGGATTTGAGTAGAACTGCTGTTATTGTCTCTGTTTAACGTCTTCAGTGACCTAGGGAACAACCAAGGTTGGTTTTTCACCCGTCAGCATCTGTTTTGGAAGGAAAGGGGGTTAAGAACTTTGTGTGCATGCGAACACTGGCAACTACACAACTATCCAAGTCTCATAGGATGCTCCCTCCTTCCCCCCGCAAATAAGTTGTACCTGAATACATCCTTTGCCGTCCCGCTCTTGATGAAGTAAGGCAACTTTGATGTCCGATGCCTGTCATAGCACAGGCAGTGAGTTGCGTGCACTGCTCACTGTTACGGTCAGTGAATTACGCCCCTCGTTCTTTTCAGCAGGTGGTGAGTATTCTCCGTGCTCAACAGGAAGAGTATCAAAGAGCAAAAGTAAATTAAATTATTGCTAGAGATGGGATCGTGTCTGCACTGAAAATCATAAGGCTTCTGCTCTGCCAGTTTTCCCAGTTTGGGCCCTCACGTTTCCTTGTGGATAGGCCTTTCCCATTCCCATGGCAGCAGGCCTGGAAGTGGACCTGTTGGCCACTTGGCAAATGTGATGTGCCGGGAGAGCTCGTCAACTGAGTGAGACCCCTCCGGTAGCAGCAGTTATGAAAGGCGTCCGTCCTTGAGCACGGAAGGTATTGATGAGAACATCCTCGAGTGCGGACGGGCTGTTGTTTCTTGGTAGGTGCTACAAGCCCCTCGTGAGATGCGCTCAGGACTTGGTGATATTCTGAGTTGGGTTCATCTCGGAGATCAGGCTGGGAAACCTGTCCCAGGGCTATAGCTGGCGTGCTTCGGTGTGTTCTTGCTGTTTTCTGTTGACAGCTTTTAAAGTTCAGTGCTAGAATTCGTGCTGTAGTTTGTTCTGAACTGATGTTGTTTATATTTTAGTAGTGCCAAGGGGCCCCCATTCAAGTCAGGGCCGTGTTGGGAATATCCTAGATGACAGTTGTTATTCTGGAAAGGTTGTAACTGGAGTAAGTGAGAGAGACAGAAAACCGGGAAGGTAAATGGTGGAAAAAACTGGCTCAGGGGAGCAGCAGCTGATCGTGGTGTCATATCTGCTGGACAACAGCCTAGGACCTCGTCTGGAAGGAGAGAGGAGAGTTGTTCGCACCAGGAGGTGCCACGTGGAGGCGAAGAATCAGACTGCTTCGTGCAGCCGGGCTGCGGCCACCTCTCACCTTTGCAACGCGCAGGCCTGACCCTGCAGTCCCTTCATCGCTACTCTTTGGGTTCGTAGTATTAGTTCAGGTTATGTGCACCAGCCTGCCTGTAAAACCAGCAAGGTTTTGTAACTCTTGAGGGCAGATTCTTTTTCATAATCTTCATTATGAGGCAAGATGGAAGTAATTTTGTAAACTCCTTTTCAGCTGCTAAATTAAACTCCATTCCCTCTTTCCCTCCCTCCTCTTGCCTATTTTTAGTTAGGAGGAAATAGCTGACCTCTTTACAGCAAGAACCCAGACCCCCTGGGTGCCATTTATAGGTTTCTACCAAATGGCCTACTTGGACAAGTTGGTAGAAATTAAACAAAAACATTGGAATTTCAGCTACACATAGGAATAGCAGCCTTCCTTAAACATGAAACCTGTCATTTTAACAATAGTGAAACAAATGTTCAAAGGTGAGAAACAGGTTTTAGGTTATTTTTCTTTTCTTTGTTAGGCAGGGAATATTTTATTCATTCATTTATTTGTTTATTTTTGTGGCAGTCTGGCCATCAATACTGTGGAATTTCATTTAAGAATGACTGATTGTATTTTGTTTGAAAAACAACACAAGAAGCCTCCCCCGGTTAGGACTGGGTAAAAACTAGGTGGAATCAGAGAATGATGTTCGATTTCATAAGAAAAGGTCATCCTTTCTTACCAGTTTTCTTCTTGTATAGGCATCTTATCCTACACAGAGAATAATAAATTACGGCTACTAATATTTGTTAATTACATAGAAATACATAAAGTATATTCTGCAAGCTTGACTGAATGCATGTTGAACTGTGGTTATACGACTTTTTGACTGTTAAGGGGCACGGGCATTTTGCATTCCTGTTCTTGTGCGTGTTTGTGTTTTGTTGAAGTGGTATTGATGACTTCAAGCATTGTGCTCCAGCAGGAAGTGACGGATTTCTTCACTTCTTGTTTAAGGAGAAGAGAGTATGTGGTTGTGTGTGCAGCCCGTGTGTGACCTCGATAATGCCAGGTCCAGCTCCCAGCCACCAAACCCTTTTTTATGTTTGGTTACTGCTATGGCTGCGGTAGGAAGAGAGGCTTGGGCTTAGGCACAGCTGGTGGTTTGACTTCCATTTTTATCATTTTGTTGACTTTATGCAGTAAAAGGGGCATCACAGTGTTTAACCCCATTTCTTGACCATCTCTGTTTGCCGTATAGGTGATCAATACGTGTCTGCTTGTCCTATTTAAATTAGAGAGCGTGCAGAGATTCATTAATTTGTGTAAAGTTAGAGTAGAATTTTATGCCTCAAACCCTACGGTAGCCGCGCAATGTAAAATCACGCCGGTAGTACCGTAGTGTGAAGAAGCAATTATTTCAATTCTTAAGTGCGTTGCATAGATACACTTTGGCTTGGGTGTTGAGTCTTAGTCGCTTGTTACGAGAAGTTACGCAGCATGCTGAGTACGTGGACAAAACTGCGCCTCTTGATCCTGAGGTGGTAAGACTTGTGGCTGCTTCTGAGCAAACGAGTAGCGCTAATAATGCACAGTAATTATGTATATATGCTTATCACAATACCTTTGTCTAATTAAGTGCTGAGTTTTATTGACTGCCATTGGAGGGTGAAACGAGGCTTTTTAAAAAGCAATATTCTCTGCTGATACATAGCAGTTAGTCTATGCGTTAGTCTGCTGCCATTCAAAACACGGCTGCATTTACTTGACCTAAATTTCATTTGATCCCCTAATTCTTGGTTACCATTCAACTTCTTACTGTTATGTAGTGGGTTCAGAATGTCTTATCATATGAAACCATAATTTTCTTAGGTGGAAAGATGTGGTAACATCAAATGCGATTTTACTTTTTTTTTCCTACTGTAACACAACTTTTCCATACCTACAATAAATTATTGATACAGCAAAGAAGCAACTTTTTTTTTCCCTTAGGCATTAAAATACTTGGAAAATATCCTTTGACGTTGTCTTTGTGAAAACAAAGAGGATTTTCTTTTGGTGGATAGATTCCCTTTGTCGTTCTGCAGAATAATGCATTTGTTGTGCTCCTTTTTGAAGGCAGCAAACTGCACTGGGCGTGCAACTCTGGCTTCTGGGGCACTTTGCTGTGCAGCACCGTTGGCTCCTCATTAATCCTGTACCACTGAGCACAGGCTGCAGGGTGTGCTCCCCAGTTCAAGAGTGAAGCCAACTACTTAAGATTGATATTTTTGAGCAGAAAAAACACGTGCTATAGGAGCGCTAGTGAAAGGATGCTGTTGCGTTCTGATTTATGTGGATACAGTTGCTAGTGTGTGTTTCATGCTTTAAAGTGTCCGCTGATGAGCCTGTGCTGATTTGACCACGGTCCAGTAGTCAATAGCAAAATCACTGGGAAGAAGTTCTTCCAAAAGAACTGACCTTCACACTGCATGCATGGTTGGTAGATGTTAAGTCAAAAAATGGAGCTTTTGCAAATCCGTACGTGTTGGTAACTTGCACTTATGAATTGTTACGGCCATCTGATAGTTTTGGTGGTGTTTAGCAGCTACAGGTCGCTTGTTGTCTCCAGCCCAGTCACTGCTGGCAGGGCACGAGTGTGTCCAGAGACCCATTAGGGTTCAGGCTTGTGTTAGCACACAGTCTCAGCTGGGATTGTTAACCGGTTTCACAAATACTAATTGTTTAACATGAACTGAACTAATTGTCCTCTCTGCGTGTACGTGCTTACATACACACAGCCTTAAGGTAGTCAAAAAACCCCAGCTTTAGAGGAAAAAAAAGAACTGTCCTGAGGCTAAAGAAACGTGCTGTGGTGCGATGGTTATGCTCTCAGGCCCTTAATCAGGATATGTTCTGGCCTCAAGGCCCAGCAGCAGCACCTGGGGCGGTGCAGAGGCGGTGAAATGAGTGTGAGACGGGGCCAGGCTGGCCATCAGGCCTGTGGAGGAGGTGGATGTGAGGCACAGCGGCGGTGTGCTGTGCTCGATGTGCTCGCTGGAAGGCGGCCAGCTCGGGCATGGCCGCAGTGCTCCTGCGCCCACGGAGCCAGGGCAGGCGGGGAGGCCGTGGCTGGGGTGCCATCACGGTCATCATCTCATCATTTCTTCCTCCTTGTTTTATTTATTTATTTTAATCCACTATTTTGTTTTTGGTTGCTCTTAGAAGTAAAATACAAACCCTGATCTCAACAGAGATGGAGGCAAAACTCCCCTCTTTCCTAGCATTCCTCACAGATAGGGCTGAGCTTTGCTGACAGGGTAGGACAGAGAACCCTAGCACAGGCGGTGCCTATTCATATTGTGGGGATTAGTTTCCAAGGATATATCTATCTGGTGCTTTTTACAGTTACAAAACAAACTTAACTCTTCTTGTACCCCTTTACATGCACATAGGAATTAGACCTCTAGGAAAGCAATGTGATTGTACACTTGATTGAAGCACACCAAATCTCTTTGATTTTTTTTCAGAAGGTATTGCCAATCACATGTGCACAACTTTCTTTTGTTTTGGATTAACTTCTTTTTTTTTACTTTTTGGATTGAATTTTGTTGTCTTTTTCAATCGTTCTAAAAAGCTTCTATAGTTCTGTGTAGTTAATATAGTTTACTTCATTTATTTTTACTTTTAAAATAACGTAACCTGGAAGGCACAGATAAAAAGCAGGCATGGGAATTATTCTAATGAGGAGCATATCTTCTTTCCTATCCATCCAGTTCTCAGAAATGAAAGAAAAGAACAGGAGCAGGTGAATTTTTAATAATGTTGCATGGTGTTCACAGGACACAGATTTTGTCATTCTGTGTGAAAGGTATTGAAGGTCTCTTTAATTCCATTTTGATTAGTACTTCCTATTTTGGATTGCTGGTATTGTATAACTCATTAAGAATTTGTGGGAATCTGTTTTTATATTAAAAAAAAGCAAACCCTAGGCTCTGATGCTTCTGCTTGTATCAATAAGCGTCTTAAATAACCAGTTAATTTAAATGAGCCAATTAATTTGAAAGCAGAGCATGACAGTGTATCATAAAAATTCATCCAGCTTCATTCTCACAGGATTTTATTTTTTTAGAAAAAAAACATAAGGCGAGCTGAAAAAGATGGCCCTAAATACAATACTGGAGAAGAAGAAAATAGTGAATCTGAGCTCTGTATAGTGCGTAGACTGAAACATTCATATGATGATTACTTTCACTGCTGATGAATCAAGTCAGCTTGTCTGGGGGACCACTTCATGTATTTGCTACGTAGTCTGGTAGTGCTGGGTAGAGGTTAGGTAAAAAGTAGAATGCAGTTTAGGCCATGACGGGCAGTTTACAAGGAAGGAGGAAGAAGAGTGGGAGGAGGTTACCTCAAAAGCCAGGCTCCACTGGTTTTAACTTGCTGACTGTCAAGCAGCCAACAAAAAATTTTTAGGAATGTTTTGAACTGTATTTTTTTTCTTGGCTAAGATGACACATCTTCAGAACACTTATTCCAGTGCATTTCTTCAGTGTTATGATGGTAGCATATAAACTATGTGGGTATTTTCTAATATGTCAATGTTATTTTGTGGTTACAGCACTGGCTTTTTGTGTCCGTTTTTTTTTGTTTTTTAACGCTTTATGTGTATATATGCATATGTGATCACTGCTGTATATATACATTTTTTTCATTTAAATTTTGCTTAGAGTAAGCAGTATATTCTTCATGGTGTCTATGACATTACCAGCAGCATATATTTTGGATTGAAAAAAAAAAAACTTGACACCTGGAAGGGTTCTGTGTTCTCATATCTACGTGTTTAATGCCATTATACACCATCAGCTTGATCATACTCAGTGAATGGTGGCTTTGTAGATAAGCTGTGTTGTGCTTAGCAGGTGTATACATACATGTATATATACACCTGCTGAACGTCATATAGCATGAAATAAATTAATTTTTCGTATTAAAAATGTAGCATGTCTTCTGTACTGCACATATTTTAAAATACATACTTTTGTAGTTGCTTACTACTATCTTCGTTTCACCATTGGATTATTTGGAAGTACGACATTATTCCTTGATTTATTTTTTTTGTAAATTGGGATATGTATCTATTAAAAGAAAAATGTTACTTAATATCTTTACAAGACAATTGATAGGGCACTCCTTTCTGCAGTTAGATAATTTCAGTGGAATGCGATGATTTATCTGCCTGACATCCTACAGAACTACTATGAAGATTCTATTCATGTTTTCTTAGAAATTTTAAAGACAAAAACACATTGACAATTTATTTTACATCTAGTTTATTAAGAAGTGTGAATGTCAAGTTCTGCTTACTATAGTACAATCTTACTTTCCATCAAATTATAAATAAATTAGGATAGCAAAGTATCAAAAGGAAATTATGAAAAGTTTTATTTCTTTAGTTGAGTTCAGGATTAGAAGTAATGATTGCTTTAATTTGTTAATCTGTAAATTATGTTCTTGGCTAGCAGAGTTGAGTTTAGGGTATTAGATTGCTGCTGAACAAACCTCTGTTGCATTTTTTCAACCTTTTTGTAACAGCTTTTAAACTTTTAAAAACTTTTTTCTTTTTTCTTTTTTTCTCCTCTGCTAAAGACTATTGGGGTTTCCAGTGGTGTTTAAGAGATTTCATTTCACTGGAGGCTTTTAATGTTTCACAGTTTTTCTTTCTGTCAGCCCCACAATGCATGGGTATTGCCAGCAAGGACCACGTTGATTATACATTTGTGTTCCGAACATGCAACAAATCCAGTTATAGATACGGCCCAGAACTGCAAAAACTTCCTTGGCAACGTGCAGAAGACTTCTAGGATCAAGCCTTACGTGATGACAGTACAGATTCTTGACTGATTAAGTCAATGTATTTCAGTCTTTTTTAACATGCCTAACTAATGGTGTGCATGATTTTAGCTTTCGTACTGAAAGTCAGCATTCTGGTAATGAAATAGACAATGCAGTGTCCCTTCCTGCTCTTGTAGCCTACGTAACTAGTCTTTTTCATATACTATAACTTCTATTATCTATTTTGAATACCATTCTTATCTGAGTCCTCGCTGTGTTCTTTGAAGTTTGTGTGGCTAACAAACATGAAGTCCAGATTCGGAGCCCAGTTTCTTTAAAACAGTCAACAGAGCTTTTGCACATCTCAGCATTTTCATAGGCGTAGTATTTTGCAGTAGAAGGTGTGAAACTTAGCAGTTTGAGGTTCCAAGTACGTATTTTGGAAAATGTCCAACTTAGGTCAGTGATTAGAGCCTGTGGCTTTTCTCAGACAAGTGCCCGTAGTTTTTCAGGCCAGCCCACATCAAAAGGTCTCAAACTAGCGGCAGCCACCCATCAAGCACCTTGCGAACAGGATGCTCTTGTTGTTGTCCATCCGTATCATGTGTAGTCTCAACGCTCTTCTGCCGGCCGTGACCTGTTAAAACAGAAGCTCACCACACAGCCCAGCACCTGATGCACATCTTTGCCTAAGTGTTACCTGGATCATACCCCAAGCCAGGCTTTCCCTCTGGCAGTAGGGCACCCTGCATCTTTTGCATCTGCTTGGAAACAGGAGCGGTGCCTTCTGTAACCAGTGCTGCTACCAGTCTCAGCAGCCTGGCTCTCATGGCTCTGTGCAGACTGCAGCATGAGACGCACTGCAGCCGACTCACCCAGGCCACCACAGCAAAGCCTTCCTGAGCTCCCAGTCCTGCCCATGGCTTGGGCAGTACCAGCCGGGCTGTGCTTGAAGGCAGAAACCTGACAGCACACAGCACCATGCTTTGTCTGTCGTGGCAGATGATGGCCACAGAAATAAACATGAAGGATTCGCTGCTCCTAAGTGAAGGCAAAAAAAAGCCTAGAATGAGTATGGCAGTGTGTTGGCAATGTGGTGTATGTGGGCTTTTTTACTTACTGGTTTGCTCTGGGGTAGCTGCTCTATGTATGTCAACAGTGGAAAACTGGGTAGAAAGAGCATTATATTCTCTAGTTTTAGAAGTAAATTTTCTGACTTAGACATTTTTGATGACTTGGGCATTCTATAAATAGTTCTTTTTTACATAAATATATAACTTGCGCTTTAAGCATTGTCTTAATCGTTCTTTTTGTCTTTGGAAATACATATGGTTACTTCTCTGGTGTCTCAAGCAGAGAGAATGTCTTGCCAGCCTATTTAACGTGCTAACGTATGTGAGAAAGCATGCCCTGTGGCCTGAAACATCATTTATGTATTTGCCAGTTGCCACAGTCTTTTAATTTGTTTGTATGCATTGCATTTGGTTAGGTTGAATTTATTATTGATTTCAACAGTTTGCAAATATTATACTGACAGACCGTTTGCTTCTGTCTCCTTTGAGCCAGCATTTTACCCTCATTAGTCTATGGATGTGTTCTTTTGAATGTTAGCCAAATGCGTTCATAAAAATGGCAAAGTTAGAGAGCTGTTTGACCTATTACTGGTAAACACCATTGTCAAACTGTATTTCAGTGTTATACTCTACACCATGCTATCTATAAATAGGTATATATTATTTTTTTCCTAAGTTTTCCCTTTTCATTTTCTCTAGTTTTCTGAGCTCCCCATCGTATGCAGCCATTTGCTTAGATGTTATAGTTGCCTTTTTGTATTTTTGTGCATTCTTGGTTTGTTTTTGAAGACTAAAGCTACTAGGTAAATAACAGCAGTAATATTTATCAGTTCTCTAAATCTGTAGTTTCAAACCACAGCTTACAAGCTGCCAGGGGACACAGACTTTTTTTTAAGAGATCTGTGGGGAAAAAAGGAAGTCTATTGTCCTTCCGTTCAAATTGACTATTCAAGGTATCTTTATAGGTTCACAAATTTTAAGAGATTAAAAACCACTGATTTAATTATATTGTAAACTTCTTAAGGATGTGATGATATCTTATTTTTTTATGACTTACTATTTTGTGGGTGTATATATCGTTACACAAGTAATAATCTTTGTTTTTGCAGATGGTCATTTATACCAACATTAATTTTTGGCGTCAGTTTTGCTTCATCGTGTAGATTTTTTTGAAAATAACCCTTCTATTTTGTAGGGCTGTGATCTGTATTCTCTGACAGCACAGATCTATCTCGCTGATCTTGAGTTGCACAAAGAGTGATCAGTGACAGGAGCATTTGGATTCCTTTAGTTTGTGTTTACCAGGTCTGTCATGTAGCAACAACTGCTGCTCAACTGATTTTTCTTCTTTTCTTTCCTTTTTTTTGTATCATGCAGCATTGTTTTTGTTTTAGTCTCGAGCCATTTGTGTGGTACCATCACACTGCAGAAAATCCAAACCCTTGCATCTCAGAATGTCAGGAATTTTGTTATTTGATGTTACCACCTTTCTGTTCTCTCCTCGGCTTGATGGCAGCTCTCGTGTTGACATTGGGAGGTTACGTAGAGGAGGTGAGGGTGGGGGTGGGAAGTAAAGCAGGCTCTGGCTGTTTACACATTCCAGGCAACCATAGATCTGCTCTCTTTGAGGCCAGAAATATTTTCCTTTTCACTATCAGCCTTGCAGATCTGGGGTGTTTGGGCGCACTGCCAATAAAAATAAATAGTAATGTGTTAATCTCTTAGGCTGAAATGTAATAAACTGTATTTTACATTTTTGAGCGTGTGCATAAGAATAAAAGATTAACATCACTGTAATTAGAATGACATTTCTGGAAATACTGAGGATTATGACAATTGTTACACTTTCTTCAAGAATTGCCTGTAAAAGGACAAAGTCAAATTTGACTCCTTCCTTCTTGCTAGCTTGTTCCAAAGAGAAAGCCACATAATCAGAATGTTTTTACTAATTAGATTCTCTATTTTCACCACGTTAACATTTGGGTCAAGGAGCTGACAGTGAGACCCTTTTTCTGATTGCTATGTCATGTGCATGTTACGTGCATTTTTCATCTAATTTGGGGTGGGTTTAGTCTGCTTTGTAGTCATTCATTTGGTTACTCCGGTTCCCAGCACTTACGTTTCTGAGTTCTGATGAAATCAGATACGCGGTCACCCACCTGCATGCCTATATTTTTTGAACATGGGAAAGTATTTCCTGCAGTCTACACTAAAATCCAGACTGAGCAGGTAGGCAGATGAATAATGATTTCTTCCAGGTTCTGCATAATGTAATGAACAGACCTTCTGTTTATTATTATTTATTATCAGTGTTTGTATACATGTGATTTCCTTCCCTGAAGCTTGCTTTCTTGGGTTTCTTAAAGCTGTATGCTATGTATGCCATCACTGGCTTTCCCAAGTGGGGCAGTAATGCCACTTTGTCACTCCAGCAGTTGACGTGGCTCAACTTGTTATCATTTCTGCTTCCAAAACAAGAGTTTTTGCCCTCCAGAAATACTAGTGTATAATTATGTCACAAAAAACCAAGACAGTCCCACTGAGATAACAGCTGCTACCTTCAGTCTTAAGACCTTCCTAGGACATGCAGTGCAAAAGACAGTTCAGGCTGCATTTTTTTTCCAAAGGCAAGTAATTGCTTAAAACTCTACTTAGCTTTGATTATCATCAAACCGAAGTATCAAAATACTAAACCATTTTCTGAAAAACTGTAGACAACTTCAGCTGGACCACCGGCAAGTTGGATAAGTGCATGGTAGTATCCCTTTCTTCAGTACACTTTTAGGAGCAGAGCAGGTGCTTTAACAGGCTGGCACTTTTATATATAGATACCTAAATAGGGGGCTTGGTGTTCGGAAACTTTGAGGGCACGCAGCTCCGATTGAAATCAGGAGAATTAGTGGCTGTTTAGCACCTGAGTAAGTAATAATTAATTACCATTGCTCAGAAGTCTAAATATAGGGGTGTATCATTAAATTCTGACAACAGGAGATCATCTCCCTCTTTTTCACTTAAAGTTGCATTTTTAAAGGTATTTTAAACATCCAAGTGATTACTGCCAGTCCATGTATAGGTGTTTCTATCTTCATACATTTCTTAAAAGACCAAAATCTGGTCATGATCCTCGGAAGCAGCACATCACGTTTTGCCAATTTAAAATACAGGTAACACCTTGAAGGTGGTGCATGGTCTGTGTTGAAGTTAGGGGGCCTTTACAGTAAACGGGCAACAATGTCTGTTTCCAGTATACGTTCAGTTTTAAGTAATGTATCATTCAGCTTAATGGGAGGGAGGGTGTGCTACCACTGTAATGGTGGCTTTAGTAGTTGTTACAAATATTTTCTACCATAAAAACATGAAGATGTGTTTTGGGATTTAAGTAGTAGCAACTGGAAGTCTTTTTCTATATTAAACAAACAAAAACCCTAAAGAAACAAGAATATGAGGTAAAGTGACCTAACTCAAAAACAAACAAGCAAGCAAAACAAACAAACAAAAAACCCAACAAAATCATGCTTCTCAAAATGAAACATCTACGTGTTAGTTATGTGCACAAAATATCTGAAAACGTTTAGGGTCAAATAATGAGCTTTGCTATATAAGAATTGTATGCAAATTACACAGGCTTGGAGGTGTCTTTTTTCTTGCCTGAGTAGTTTAGAAATGTCAGAATGCTGGTTAAGGCCAGATAATATAAAGACATTTACTAAAATAAATTTGATGTGAAGAGCAATATGGGATGAACTGTTCCTGTCTACAGAGGACTTGGAAATAGTAACTTTCCTCTTATTTCTTTCTCGTTTTAAGTTGAGAATGTGGACATGTATGAGGCATATTCTAGGCGGGCTTAAGTATCAACAATTAATTTCAAGCCACAGAAACTGAAATGAAATCGTAGATGTGCATTTAAAGTTTTGATTATCACCTTTTTTTGTTAGTAACGGCAGTCTTTTACAGCAGATCACAATATAGCTAGCTTGCATTGTTGGCCAACCTGAAAAAAGTCTGGGATTAATTGTACAGCAGTACAGGTATTGCTAAATTACTTTAAAATTGCTAATTAGTACTCTGTTTCTAATTACTTCACAATTTTTCCTAAGAATCTTAGTTACGAATCTGGCTGATGTAGTATAAAAAAAAAAAAAGAAAGTAGGGCACGCAACCTGTAATGAAAAGAGGCCATTTTAATAGTTAATTTATTTCTTCAACCCAAGTTGATCAATGAGTAATATGGGCATTTACGTACTTATACCAGCATCTAACTTTGCATCTTCATGGGTCTATGCTGAAATTAGGGAAAAACACAAAAACGTAAAGACGGTTTGTAGTATATCGGCAAGCTATTGCTTCGACAGACCTTCATGGTTAAAAATAAGCTAAAGAAAAGGAATGTAATTTGGCTCTTGCAGGAGGAACACCTCATCCAACTGACAGATTTTTGTTACTTTTTCACAATTGCTGTTTAGAACAGGTTTCTCTCATGATTGGTTTCACAGTTTTTGAACCTGATAGTTTCAAAGCCTATTCTAGGCTGGTCTGCTTCCTGTGAAGAGTAATGCTGAGTGAGATATGACTGGATGCCACATCACACTGGTAAGAAATCAATTGTGAAGTGTTTTGGTCCTGCAGATCATGCTTCACTTACTAGATTGTATATTCCTTTGGGGGGGTGCAGCTGATGGTGACATGGGGCCGTTTTACTGGGGGGAGAGGCATTTATGCCGGCTTTCCCACACATTCTGTCTTTTCAGGGTGTCCTTATCAGTGGTAGATCTCACTGAGGCTGGTAGCAACAAGGTAGCTTAAAGAGACTGTGAGCATTTGCAGAGTACAAGTTATCAACCCTTAGTTGAGTAGTGGCCTTTCCAAAAGAGGAAGTTGCTTCTGCAAGTGTTAGTAAATTGCTACAAATTGTCACCACAATGAATCTTTAAAAACCAAACAAACAAATGGAAGTAAAAGAAAAAAAATCCTCAACATCCCTCACCAAACTGAATTCAAGCAGATGACAGACCTGTTACTGAGCACTGGAGGTTGTCTTAGGACCTTACAATTTGAATTGATCCTCAGTTGTCAACTTGATGTGTGTGGGAGGTAAAGTGAACTTTTCATGAAAAACATTCTTATAGGAACAGTTGCTATTCATGGCTAATCTGGTGTGTTTTTTGTGTATGTTTGGGGGAAGGGAAATGACGTGTTAGTGTTTTCTAGTTTTCCAGATCAAAGAATTACCTCTATTTATTTTTTTTCCAAGTAACACATCTTTAGATCACATCCTATTGTTTGGCTGCTGGAAAGATATATTTAATTTTTCAGTAAATACAGTTTTCTTATTTTACAAAACTGTAATTTTGCCATTATAATTTCAAGCATTTTAATTAAAATGCTGATGATAAAAATAGTATTTACATAAAGGAGTTGGTTTAGCCCGCTAATACAAGATCAAAATTAGGCCAAAATTTTGATATTCTTCACTGTGCTTGTATAGGCACGTGTATACTTTTATTCCAGTTGTTCCTGTAATAGGTTGCAGACCATTTCAGGTGCTGTATGATAGCTGGTACTGTACAGGTTGACACTGGAAAAAAAAAAGGGGCTGTGTTGAGAGTCAAGAGCTGATCTTTCTACCAGTTACAAAAATGTCTCTCCTCTCCTTGAATGTACCTCAATTTAGAATTAAACTTCAAGGCCTTTCCTCCCTGCTATCTAGCTTTCCGTATTATAAGCGTTAAAACCAAAGTGCTGTTAGCTTTGCTTTGATGAATATGTTTTAAGCTGAATATTCAAGTGCCTCACTTGAGAGAGAGACTTCCTTTCTAAATGTATTTATATTCTTAAAGAATATTTCTGTGAAATGTCTGTCTTTATTATAGGCCAGACATTTCCTTCATATAGCATATGGCCATAGGTATTAAATATTTATGCCTGTGCTTAATTGCACACACAGTCAATTCAGTGAAGGGAACAGTTGTACTTGCATGCAGGAAGTTTGGTGTGTGTGTATGTTTAGGACTTGAGCATTAATTGCTAATTTATAAGAGTTTACTGTCTGGAGTATAAATGTTTTAAAATACGTCTTAAAGATTAAAAAAAAGTTATTAAAAGCTTTCAACGTTTAGAGAAAAACTAGTTGGTAGGCCTTCTGGTTAGTCTTCGTGATTCGTGTTTTATCTTTTGTGCAGGTAGCTTAGATCTCCTTTCAGTGAAGCCCAGGTAGAGATTTCTGCCCGCTGTCTGCAGCGCCCTGAGAACAAACGAGTCTGGGAGGCTTCTGTGTAAATAAAATGGCATCTAGTAATGAGAAAGTTAGCAACTCTGTTAATTGCTCAGGAGAAATACCTATTTAGACTTGTGCTTTGAAGGTTTTTTCCAAGTAATCTCCATATCTAGCAGTCTGAATTTTATATCCACTGGCAATGCAGACTCACTCTGCAAGTAAAAGCAAAAAATGTGTATTCTAAACATTGTCTAGTCACAGTTGGTTTCCCCTGCTTTTGTCCTTAGCGAAATTAATGCTCCCCTTCTGAGATGAAGGAGGCCTGTCAGCAAAGGAATGAGATAAATTATAGTGGTATTCAAGGAATAAAATGAGAAGACAAGGTGTAGATCACAGATGAAAGTTCAGTTAGATGAAGGAACCACTTGTAAATACTCAGTCTAGCTCATAATGTAGGAAGAAGGGAACTCGGGTAGTCCACAGACAGTGCATAGATAGAGTTGATGAGCGATTTGTAAGTATTTGGGGTGCTTGTTACCTCATTACTTCATACAGTGAACACAGCCTTTTCTAGAGGCTTTCTGTCCAAGGTACGTACCGGACTTGGTTTACCAGCCTGCGTTTGGAGGCAGTGCTGATCCTTTTGCTGACCCTTTTCCTAGTGTGGGATGGATGTGATGCTTGCCCTGTTTTCTGGACTGTTTCTGTTGGACACTGCCTTGCGTGTTAGCGTGCCTGTTCCCAGCTGCAGCCTGCCTGCCCCTCTGTGAGCCGCATTGGCGAGCTGCTCAGCCTTGCAGGCCGCTTCCTGGTGTCAGCCTTGGAAATACATGTGCTTGGTGGTAGCCATGGGTCTCCTCTGACTTAGGTGAAGCACGTGGTGGGACCTCAGTATGCTCTGGGGGAGCCTCTGTACCTCTCCCAGGTGGAAGAGCATGGACAAGCATGTTTTCCGCAGGGCAGTTTCCTGTGGCAAAAGGGATCCGTCCGCTGATGCTGGGGAAGCCAGCGAGGTGGCCAACAGCGAGTTGGGTGGCACGGCCCCGCGGTGGCTGGAGCACCATGGCCGGGTGGCACGCTGCCGCTGCGGGCAGCGGGTGGCAGGGGCTGCGCCCCGGAGTGCCTCCGCCACGGCCTGCGTTTGATGCAATTAGCTTTTATCGACTAGGACGGCTTTAATAGGTTTCACTTATGTACCTTGGTTTTATTGCAGTATAGCCCTCTAAATACCCAGGAGGCTCCTAAAATAACAAAGATACTATTAATTAGAAGTTAAATGGCATGTAAGCTTTAGAACAGTGCTTTCTTTTCATTTTCTCATCTTATTGTGTGTGTTCATATTGATACCTTCAGTCTTGGCATCATACAACAGCTAAACTGTTCTGACAAGTGATACCTGAGGTTACTGTAAAAAAAGAAATGTATGTAATTCTTTTTTTTCTCTTCCTCTTTTATTTATTTTGCATATTTGAGACACTGTTGTCACAGTCGGCTTCATTGCAGTACTCTAAGGCCACTGTTTTTCTCATCCAGTCTGTTGGCTGTTTTACCCAATAGCAAGGGATATTTTTTAAATAGTAAAAATAACACGCAATGTGTTTTCAAATCCATAAAAGCACACGTAAGAATTGGGACTGATTTAACCTCTCAAACTATTTTGCCTCACTTGTTTGAACAGATTTCACATTGATGGTATCACTTAAAATGGGGGAAAAGGAAGAGAAGAAAAACTAGCAATAGTTAAATAAAAGATGTTGTAGCTAAAAGCCATAATAGAATGCATTTCTGCAATTTGTTCTATCAGAAACAAAAGAATAAAAACAGTGTAGTCCAATGTACATTGGACTACAAGCTAGACTCTTCTGTTGTGAGATGAAAATTTATCTGGGTTATTGTACTTTCAAAAATATATTTGTTTTCTGCTAATGAGTGCATGCCAGATGAGTTGCCATTCCAGTCCAAATCTGAATTGAAGTTGGCACAACATAAAGGAAATTTCAAGACAGCTCAATTTCATAGACCAGAGCTTCATTTACAGTATGTTTTCTTAGTTCAAAATTACAATAGATCAGGGAACAGGCAAATTTGGGTCACCAGCACGATGTGGTGTTCAGTTCAAATAATCCATATTTTTATGGATTCTTCCTACTTAAGCGTTGATTGAAATCAGTATTAGTGCCTTTATAAAATAAAAACCAATTGACTATTTAAAATGGAGCTGTTCAGAGTGGCATGCTAGCACAGACTTGTTTCTTGCCCGTGGGTTTGAGTGTAGTATTTCCATAAAACCTGTACACAACCAGCAGTGGAAACTGAACAATCTAAGATAAAGTCTGGAGGCCAATGACCATTACTTACCATCAGTGAGGAACTACAAATAAAGCACAGTGCTTTTTCCTCATGGGATGGCCTGATTGGCTCTGGTGGTATAAAATTTTAAGTTCTTAGGTGTTTTGCTCGGCTGACAATTAGAGCCATTTTTCTGGATCTTAATTTGAACTGCCTGATTGTAAGAGTGCAAAAAGGCTGAGAGGAAAAAGAAGCCAAAATCATCAATCTGTGTGCGCTGGACAAATCCTGTCAAGGGCTACAGCCAGAACTGACTTCAGCCTGATTTCAACACTTAGCAATAGAAGCCAGGGTTTGTGTGGTAAAAGCTAAATGTTGGGCTGGTTCAGAAACTTGCCTTGGGCAGAGCTCGTGAGCATGGGGACTGCTCGTGAGTTGGTGTGCGTTGCATATCTTACTGGTCCCGAGGTTTTCCTAAGAGGCAATGCTTGAGTGGTTTGCATTGTCTCTGTCCATCCCTATGTCTGTTAAGCTGTGTCTCTGTCCATCCCTATGTCTGTATCAGCCATTAATGACAGAGTGTTAATGCTCTCAGGGATGCAGAATTCCTACAGGTTTTGTGAAAATCAGTGGATGAGGAGATGGAGACCAAAGCAATGCCACTCCCCCCAGTATAGGAAGAACACAGCTCTTGGTTCATTCTCTCAGGTAGCAACCAACTTGGCAATTGATTATGTGCGTGGCTAGACAGTGCATGGCATAAACATATGGGTTAGAGCAGAAGTTTGTGAGGCAGAAGTGGGATATGAAAGCGTAAAAAACTAACCAACCAAAAAAGCAGATTTCATTACTCCTGTTCATAAAACAACATATTTATTCGTTATATGGGCTGCAGTCTGTATAAACTTAATTCAGATGCTGTTGCAAGTGCCTGTTTGCAGAAGGGGTATGAACTTACTCTTTCTAAAGTATGCTTTTTTGACTACAGTTGTGAAACATGGATTAAAAAAAAGTTATAAATCCATCAGTGAACTAACTATTTTAAGCCTTTCTACTCATGTTTCCAGAGATTAGATTTTTACAAATGAGATATTTTTAGATGGATGAGATGAGCATGTACCACATGCTAGAGTATGAAACAGCTTTTTAAGTTGTAAGTTTAAAGCCTTCTGTTTACAATATGATGTTTTGAAATCTAATGGTGTACAGTGTTTGTCGTGTAGCGTATCATTACAGAAATATAACGCTTTTCTAAATATGTGCAGAATAATCCATTTCTGTGTTGGTTTGAAGAATCATCACATAAATTTTCTGTTTGTCAAGCAACCAGAAAATTTATAATGATAATTAACACTTCTTACATAGCTAATTTCTGTAACTGTTGCATTAAGACTTTGTTACTAAGCTATGTACAGGAACATGTATAAATTCCTTTGAGATACTGGTGTGTGATACGCAATACGCAAAGACTTACTGGTGTGTAGACCATGGTTTGATCCTAAGCCACAGAACGACTGTGGATTTGCTTTGTTTTTATTTTGTTCTCTACAATGGCACAGCTGGCATTTCCCAATACATCCTGTGTATAACAAAATGCCCACCTCCATCCGTACTTATTATATGGTTCTCATCCAGGTTGGTCCTTTAGCTGTGGACCTCCTGTAAATTTTGTTACTAGACCTGTAGAGCTTAGTATCTTCATAGAGCAGGCTGAACATATGTCCTTTAACCATGCGAAACATAGAAGAAAACAAACAAACGAAAATACTCAGGTGTTCCTTTCGACTGGTACTTAATAGAAAGTGTGCTCATAGCATGGGGACATGGCAGCTCAGGCATTTTGGAACATCCATGCTTGGCAGTAAAGTCAAGGAGTTTGTTACAGCCTGTTCCCGATGTCTGTTTTTCCAAGCATAAGAAGCTTTATGGACCAGTAATGAAAATAGTCTGAAAACACTCGGTATGTGTGATATCCCTGCATCATTTGCGTAGATGGACTTTTTTGTTAGAGGTGCTGAGGTGTTTTTTTTTTTTCTGGCTTTATTTAGTCTGTTTAAATCTTGGTTCATTTACCTGTCCTCTTGCTGTAGGCCAGCCGGTATGAAGTGGTTTAAACAGCGTTACGTTTGGATTATGAAACATTTCTCTAGTAATTAGGTGCTTATTATTAGCTGCAATTACAGCAAATGTAATACTCATAAATACATGAGTCTCCATATGGCTCTAGAACAGGGAAAACTGGCTTGTGAAATGACAATGTAATGGCCTATTGAGCAGCGATTTTTGCTCCATTGCAAGTTTAACAAACAATGCATACTGAAAGCGTGCAAGTCTTTCTGCAAAAAAAAAAAAAAATAAATCCAAACTTGTATTTTTGAGAGAAGGTTATAATGGTAACTGGAAGAGAGCGCAAGAGAAAAATCAGTTGCGTGGTGTTAAGTTCATCTATGATGATGATTTTTCTTGGACTGCCACATCCAACGTATGACCAGGTCTTGCTTTTCTTTCCTACCATGTTCAGATATAATTATCTATATTTGGAATGAAATCCCTTAAAGCAGAAAAAAAAATTTGTTACTTTCCACCCTTTTTGAAATGCTGCACCCACTGCAAGTCATTTTCCCTCTTGCTGGAAAAAGCAGTGACGAAATGGCACCTTCAGTGACCATACCAAGTAGTTGGATGGGGTGTGATCCATGGATGGAATGGTTAAAACTTAAAAGCCTCCCTTCACCTGCTTTTGCTCTCTATACATTTCTCTGAGGAATTATTAACAGGTGCTGAAGGCACAAGTGCTGCATGGCCCTGAACTCTGAATGTACAAAGAAAGATCAAACATACTTTGAAAAAAAAAAAAAAAAAAGCGTGTGGGGAACCACTGGAGTTGGAGTTCATTGTGACTACGGAATAGTCTGACAATACTTACCGTGTTTGAAGTGAGAGTGAAACACAACTGTTAACAATCACATCAACTGTTGTTTTCCAATCTGTTTTTTACCTCCTACCACAGGGAGGGCACCAGCAGAACTAGGAGGGACCAGGAAACTATTTTAATCAAATGTTAAAAACTTGAGACAGGTATGACTGGAGGTGCTGCACTCTGAGGGAGATACAGACACTCTTCAAAAATAAGTAATAGTATTTTCCCCTCCCTTTTTTCCTTACATTAGTGTTTATCCCATCCTCCACATCATGTTTCTAAGGCTGAAGATTTTGGAAAGATAACATTTCCTTTCTCCCCATATCAAGATCTCAATCCCATCTGTGTTGACATTTTAGTTTTTATAGGGGAGAATGCATTATGTAAAGTTTCCATTAGCCTGCGAAATATTAAATTAAGTGTTGAAAACATGAGTTGTTTTTGGTGAGTTAAGCTGAGAAAGCCACTGAGAGGATTTTTCCCCGTCAGAAAGAGACAAAGTTTTTTTAGGCTAAGTGGAAAACTGAGCTTCCCTAACGCTCACTTTCCTTCCCCTTTCCTTACCTTTGTTCAGAGAATGAAATGCGCTGAACAGAGGCCAAGGTCTTAGTAACACAAGTGAAAGCATAACTATAATTTGTAGTTGGGAATACTGTGAGTAGCATATGTGGCCGTACATTCCTTTGGCAAGATGTTATTCACATTCTCCTTGAACATATAATTATGTATCATTGCTTAATAAGGAGAGAACTTCTTTGTCAAACATTTCTCTGTAGTATTAAGCTTTCAAGCTGTATATTGTAATGCTGTGTTTTGGAAGGTATCAGAAAATTCAACCGCTTTTTTTCTTATTGGAGATAACGTTACTACATCATTATCTGTAGTCTAAAATAGGTAAAAGTGTAATATGCTGTAGTGTATTTGTGCATAGTAAGTGCAAGAATATAAATGAAATCTGTCTTGACATGCACTCATGGTAACATTTTTCCTGCTTGTTTACAAAATGAAGGAATATCTGTCTCTGGTAGAAAATTCTATGTTTAAAGCAGTCTCCCACTATCCTTTGAAGTGTTAAATCCTCCTAGGTTTCATTTTTTTTGGCACAAGAGTAGTGGATGTTTAAGAAGCCAACAACATTAGCTTGCACAGGAGCATTCCTGTCTTATTTTTGTTTCTAGGTCTGTTTCCTGTGTTGGGGGAAGGGGAGTGAGAGCACAGCTGCTCCCAAAGTTCAAGATGCTTCTTTACTGTGTGTTTTAAGCCTTAGTCACAGTTTCTTACTGGAAGTCTTTAAATGAGCTTTAGTCTGATCTTCAATTGCTCCTTTATAGGCATGAAGCCTCCCTCCTTCTCCCCTCTCTTCCCTCACCCCTCATCTCAGTCCCCAGCAGCTAAACCCTCTCACTAATAACCTCCTGATTATCTGCAAAGCAAATATCCAGGAGAACCCTCAGAAGCAGAGCATTTCAACATGTGTGTTTCTGAGATCCCTCTGAGTAATTGGTTCAGCTTGACAGTGTGATCGATCAATATTTGGTCTGAGATTTTTTTCCCTCTTTTTTTTTTTTTAAATTGCGATGCTTGCCAGCACAATAGATTGGTTACTTTGGATCACAAAGCTGGTCCGTTTGAACCTTTATTTCTCAGATAAGCTGAATGTCATAAAGAAGGGGAGATTAATTTTCTGCCTGGTTATTTATGGTACCTTCCATAATTCAGATTGGAAAGTCTCTGCCTATTCCTTTCTCACACCTCCTTATAAATATATTAAAGTTGTCAGTCTAAATTCTGGCACGCATGTTCCCCGGTCAGAAACATTTCTAGTTTTTTGAAGTTTTACAAACAAATTAAACAGTCCCTTCTTCTGCTTGCCAACATAACGTTTTTATTGGTCTGTGTTGCAGTCAGGTAGAAAAGGAATAGGCCAAGCCTGCAGCTGGAAGAATGTGGGTGTTGTACCATCTTCTTTTGTGCACTGGTAGGACTTTCTGTTGAGGTGCCTTTGCTTATACAGAATAAAATGTTTGGGTCAGAAGGAGAAGCACGTTCTGTTGGTTGTGTGCAGTTTCCTACCTGAGAGCATGTTGAGTGTTGGTATAAGAAGGGTATGTTTTGTTTAAATTGTAGAATAATGGGAATTAAAACTGTTGTTGCCTCTCCAGAGGCATGTAGCCCAGTCCAATGGATATGTAGATGGACATAGAGTTTTCAGCTTAGTTATTTTAAGACCTGCAGTTAGTTTCACCCCAGAAGAGCTGACAAAGGAGTTAATGTTAGGCTCTCAATGTTGATATTTAAAAAAAAAAAAAAAGTGTTGGAATACCAGGAAGGTAGCAGAAAGCTGGGTGAGAGCCAGTGCTGTAGATCTGGTAAATGAGGTGGTTGTAAGCCCAGATACTGATCCAGGTGAAATAATCAAATAGCGGGTTATTATTGGATTTTGTTAGGGAAGGACAGAGGAGAGTCATGAGACATAACTAGTGCTTATCAACACAAATTTGTTAATTCTAAGCCTTGTTGAACTACTGGTACCATTACTGTGTTTTGGAGGTGCTTGTACCTGGCGTTGTTGATAAAGGAGTAGTGTGAAAGTGCATATTTAGATTTCTGTAAGGGTGCTCCTTTGGGTGCTGCTCACCACTGTGATGAAGAAACAAGAACAATACGAGGTGCGATGGACGCTCAGTGACTGAACTAGACTTGCATGGAAGGTGATTCTGTTTACAGTTGCATCTGAGGTCTGTGTGTACCTGTGGGTCCCACTCCTCCACACTTCAACTTTTTCTATCTGTGCCATTGTAAACCTTGTTACCGCTCACAAAGATTATAGATGATTCAAATATTGAGGGAGTAATAATGAACGGAGCAAATCGCTGAATGACTGTACTTGTCAAACTGGACAAAATAACATCATCGCTTTAACAGAGCGAAAGTAACCAAGAAACAAAGACATAGGACTTCTCTTTGGAGTCATAGGCTCCATCCTGTGGAAGGCATCTTTGGCCAAAGAGCTGATGTGATCTCTGGGTAGATAAGCTAGGAAGTTTGGGAAGGGAGATGATCCGTCTGGCAGGGAGAGGACTAAGGCTGGATTGTTTTGTCTAGTTCTAGGGTCTGTAGGTAAAGAAGGAAATAGGCAAAGGCTCAAAGAAGAGTCACGGGAATGATTATAGGGCTGGAAACAAGTCTTAGGCGAAAACATTCTTTTGAGTTTGAGGTATTGAGCTCAACAAAAAGCTGAAAGGTATTCTCTGCAAGCCTTTGTTATATATAAATCACTGAACTTCTGATGTTTAATTTTTACTGGGAGAATAATGGAGTCCCTCTATTCTGTTTCCAGTTCTGCCATGTCCTGACAGCTTTAAAAGCACTACAGATTTTATATACAACCAGGGCTTAAGACTGTTCTGTTAACTTTTAAAAATGCATCCTCTTATTTGTAATGAAAACAGTATATCAACCAGTGTATATATATCTAAATATATTTATTTCTCTAGAATTTCTGTGGAAATTAAATGTTTTTTTATTAAGCGCCATATGCTGATGTTGGAGAAAAGTTTTTTATTGTATTTTCTTACCATTAAAATATATATTAAAGAAGAAGTAACACAACACCTAAATTATCAACTATGTTGTAGATTTTGCATAAGTATTCATTATGCGCTGACTTTTCCTATTTAAGAAGTAGGAGGCAAATAATGAACTAAATAATTAATGCAGTACACAATACAGTATTTTCAAGCGAAGTGCTTATGGTTACATAAAGCCGGAAAAATAAAAATATAACTAAAACCCAGAAATGCAGAGGGGAGTGGGGGAAGGACTAGGACCAATGGGATTAGACATGTAAACTTTCAGATCTTATTTCCATGTAAGCAATTTTCATATTGGTACATAAATATATATATTTATCTAAACAGAGCTTGCCTAATCATCCCCTATTTGAATTTTCTCAAGCATGTCTGAGTACTTGCTATCCTATGTCAAACCAATTATTTTTCAGGTATAAACTTGTCAGCAGATGTTCCAAGGATCCAGTCTGCTTCCACCCTCATGATACGATGGGGTGTGGTGCTTCAAAACTTGGCTACTCTGTACCTGGGAAGAGTGAATCAACCTTAATTAGGTCAGTCTTTTAATGCCAAAACCCTCAAGACTTCCACTGTCCGAACAGATGCATGACAAGAAATTAAACCCACTGGCCCCAGTGCTGTGTGCATGTACATGAACTCCTGGAACATCAGTGTTAGGGGGGTTGTAGGCCCAAAATTATTTATGGTACCAACAGATAGCAAAGGGCCTGCCTTCAGCCTCTTCTCAACTCGACAACTGAGCAAAAATGTTCCAAGCAACTTCTGAGTGGTAATAGTCTTTCAAATTACAAGAATATTGAGAACATGTGTTTGTAGAAAGTATTAGGCAGATAATCCAGTTCAGCGCTGAAGTTTGTGGGCTCAACCCTGCAGTCCGACATAGAAGTTGTGGCTGATTAAACCTGAGCTCACTTAGTTACTGTGTCAGAATTACGCCATTGCTCCGAGCCTTTCTAACTCGTTCCAGGTGAAACAAGGCTCCCTCTTCTAGCTGGTGTTACTTCAAAAAGCAAACCCAAGTTATGAAGGTTACAGCAGTCTTGTTGACTGATATGATCAACAGGGAAAATGACTTCTCATTCTCACTCATGTATAGATGGTGGGTGGCTGGGTGCACAGGAGATCTTTAGGACTTGCCTGAATTTTGTTCTAAATGTTGTGTCTGTATGGTCAATGTTCGTTACTGTTGCAGATAAGAGGTGGAACATGCAAATGCATTTATAGCAGTGGTTGCACAAGTCTGTTCTAAAATGCCGTATTCTGTTGCCTAATACTTCTGAATTAATGTGTTTTTCTTCACTCGAGTTTTTCTTCATATTATATAAATTATTATTTCACCTGAACAATATGAGCAAAAATTGCAGGCTTTGGAATAGTGATACCAGGGAGGTTCCATATAGTTTGTGTGATTATTTGAAAGGGAGGGGGAACCTGGAGAGGAATCTTGTTTACAAACATCTCCTCTCCCCTTCCTTTTCTAGTATTTTAAGACCACAGCAGGATTTTCTGTGTAAATGATTCATTTGACATGGCATGTGAGAAATTTTGTTTTTAAAATACATACGGACGGATTTTAATGTTGACTGTTTTGCTTCACTCCTGCTTGTGTTCAGCACCAGCCTGTCTGTCTGAGCCAGCATCCTTTTGTGAGATGTGTGCCTGGGGGAAGGGAGGGCGACGTGCCTTCTGAACTCTCCTGTGATTTATAGCAGTATATGAAGAAAATGGCAGGGCCCAATGATACTGCATCATACGTCGTCATCGTTGTCTTTGCTCTGGGTATACTTTCTCTTCCATTTTTCTTCCTACTGTTTTCTAGGTCAAAATTTAGGTGTTTGTCTGATTTTGCCCCTGTCAGCTGGCTATCCCTGTAGATGAAATGAATCCTATTTTAACTGCATTATTTTCTTGAAGAGCTCTGCCCTAAATTTCAAGGTGCTTGGAGATGGAATCGTGATTTATTACACAGAGTGTTATCCAGTGAATTGCTTCACATCCTTACTTTTTTGGATGAGCAGTGATGGAGCCAGGGACAGTAATGCTTTCCACCCAGCCTTCATTTTAAAACTTTTTAAACCAAATTCATTCAGACACTGACCACAGGGAATGCTAACATTTTCTTTAGTTTTCTTCTTTTATTATCACAAATTGAAATGAAAAGATGTTAATTTCAAATTCAACAGTAAAAATAAGACCAAAAAATGCCTCATTTTCATGCAAGTTATCAGTCCCAATTATCAAGTTGATTACTTTGCTCGGACCATTTCTACAATATTAAGCACGTATGATATTCATTTAAAGTAAATTATTAAAAATACAGTATGCTCTAATATTTATATTTTATCCTAATTTGCATTGTATCTTTAATTATTTTTGCATTTCTTCCATCAAATTTCCACAGGATATGTTTTTCCTTGGTGTGTTACATTTATTTTCCTTTTTATTGATGGATTCATGGAAAATGCTCTTCTGTGAAAAATCCTAACCAGATGTACTTAGAATTGTTTTACCAGCAAAATGATTTCTCATTCTGTGGGCATTGAATAACTACTTTGTGTTC